>NC_053048.1:53835004-54156879 GCF_003473485.1 Medicago truncatula
GAGGATCGATTATTTTTACAGGCTGCACCAAATACAGACACTGCAATCAACCTACCAAACAACAACCGAAGTACCATACATAATAAAAATAAAAATAAAATAAAAATAAAAACTAGAGGATGCATGATCAGATTTATGGAATGTATGTGTAAAATTAATGAGTAAGGATCCTCTCGATTTCTCAAAAGAAATGGAGGATGTCATTTAGAGAGAGATAGACATAAAAAATAGACGGTGGGTCCTACCACTAAGTGGGTCCCACCACCGTTAATTATTTTATGCTTTCTTCAAACTTTTGTGTTTTTATCTCTCCAAATGGAGAAGATCCTAAATGGAGAGGATCCTAACTCAAAATTAACATAACAATTATGATGTTTACCCCATACCCCTGTAATATTCTGGTTTAGTTTTACAGACATCTTAGTGACTCCGCAAATCATGTTTAATAAAGCCAATACATACGCTTGGATTTGGATTTCAACAATACTCAACCATGAATCACAAAAGAACTAGGACCAATAATGTATCAAACAGAGAAGAAGAGGGAGAGAAATGAAAGGCTTAGATAATGTCTATTGCAAATACATATGTGAAAGAAAAAAATTAGAATATTATAGCCATTGGAATGAACTAAACTAAATAACACTACTCACCCCAGTAATGGAAATGGAAACCTCGTCCCATATTCCAGTATTCCTATCTCTGCAAAAAAATTTAACACTTGCATTAGGTATAGGTACATTTGCCTTTGCATGCCCTCTTCATAGTTCCAATTCTCTTAATATTTCAAATAGTCAAAAGTTACACCCAAAAGCCCTTCGATTTCTTTATATATACCGGGCATTGCCTAACCAAACTAGAAAAATAGTGACAAAGGTTTTAAAATCAAAGAAAATTCAATAATCACTTACAAAAAAAGAAAGCTATTAACAAATTACAAGTAATAGCAATGTCACCTAATAGGAGCCATCCAGTCCCAACCTTCAACATACTGTGTGGTCACGTCCTTTCCTATCTACAAAACAACAAAGAAACTGAATTAGATATTCCACATGCATGTCCCCTTTTCCTCTCTCACAGCCTCTCCCTCCCTCAACTCATAACTGATTTCAGCCTCTAGAAACGCCTGAACTCATACTCAAAGCTTTCATAAAAGTTATGTAATTAGAAAGCATAAAATTAAGGGATCAAATACTAATTTAACTACCGACCTCATGATCACCGCCTTGACCCCCTTCGGGAGGAATCGTCCCAGGATGATCCGGAGGATGAACAAGAACAGCAAGCAGGTTATTGCCATCAGGATGAAGAATATCAGTGACATCAATAGAGTGTCTTCGAAACATTCCTTTTGGAAGAACGGTTTTATGGCCATTTAAATACACATCAGCTGAGTAATTGATTCCACGAAAGTTCAGATCACAGTACTGGTTAGTTGACTGCAAAAAATCACTTAATTAGTGATTACTAATGTCCATCTCCATCCATCAAAAACAAGATTATCAAACACCTTTCTATATTCAAAATATGATTGCTACTTGGACATTAGGAGTGTGTCTAGAAAGGTCTAATCACGAGCTTATAGCATAGTTTATGGTGTATAAGCTCATACGATCAAAATACAGTTATTTGGATACAATTTTTCTCTAACGAGCTCATCCTGTTTTTGATAAGCTGATTCAAATAGTGTTTGATCTTATAGCTTATTGTTTCACAAACTTGAAAGTATCATCAAACATGAATAACTGAATATAAGCCATAAATAGAATGAAAATAAAATGAAATAGGGAAGAATTAGAAAACACGTACAAGGTTGCATTGAAAGGTTGTAAAAAACCAGAAAGTGTAAAAGTCTCTTCCAGAATCAGCAATGTCTATGATAGTTTGATTTTGAAGTCCATAAAAAGGATCTGGCACCACCTTGTTCTTCACTAAGGTAGCTAGAACACTGTGAAATCAAATCAATGAAGAACAATGTAAGCGAATAAGCATCACTGACAAGATAAAAAGAAAGAATGAAAGTAGAAGATTACGTTCCGGGAACGACGGCTTCAATCCACGGGGGAGTGGAGGAAGTTGGAGGGTGGGTAGTGGTGAGCTGAATTCCGGTGAAGTTGATTTCAGTAGACCTGGCTGCTAACCAACCACCGTCGAAGGTGGTCTTACGGTGTTGCTCCTCCGTCGCCATCGATCCAAATAGAACTCGGTGAATGATGCCGATGGTTAATGTTAATTACTTGAGTAAAACATACTGTATTGCGTGTATTAGTCACTTAGTTGAGTTTGGTGACATACTCCTAATCTATATCTTGAATTCATTATAGACACGTTTATATTCACCTGTCAAGACATGACTCACATTTCCTCTCAACAAAAGATTTAATTTTTATTTTATCATTCTTAAATATTGAGCTCAAATTAGGAATGTCCGATCTTATTTGAATAGTCACTAAAACGTAATAGCATGACAATGTTACTTTACTGACTCAGCAAATCGTAATCCTTAATTACACTATTATCTCATGTTTCTTAATTGTGCGATTTTGGTCTTCAAGTTTAAAATGGACGAATTTGATGCTTCAACTTGACTCATCTGCATTTATTAATCTCTAAACACATTTTGATTAATCTTTATACTAACAATTTAGAGTTTTTAGAAATAGCCTATTCCAAAATCCTCTCCTCTAAAGATGTCCACATCATCATAATCATACTTGGCATTTGTTCCAAAAGTTTCTCCTAATTTTTAATACAAACTTAATAATTATAATTATTATTAAAAACTGTTTTTTATTAATCATTAATTTGTACATAAAATACACAGTTGGCTACAATCAAATAATTATTAATATAATAATTGTTTCGATTAAAAATTATATTATACATTAAAAATTTGTACGTTACAATCAAATGATTATTAATATAATTATTATTCGATTAACATTTATATAATACATTAAAAATTTGGTAAGTTACAAAATTATAATAAATAACTTGAATAAATTATTTTTTGAATTTTGGTCTGTTACACTATGATAGTAACCTACTAATTAAAAATTTAATTGTAGTAAATAGGTTTTAAGGTTATATAATTAATTTTTATTCGTTACAAAATTATATTACTTAATATTAATAAGATATTATTGAATTTTAAATGTTATGAAATTAATTTTTTGTAGGTTACATGAAATATAATCTAATTATTTAATACACATTTTATAATACTAAATACGTTGATAATATTAATTTTAAAACGGTCAAATTAATAATTAATAGATATTAACCGTTATGATACTATTTTTCTATATAAATAGTAGCGCTTTTGGGTACGAGTACACAATAATCACAAAATATAGTTCTTCTATTTTTGTTCTCTGGTTCTCTGATATCTATATTCTAAGTAATTTTTTTATTTTTTTCTATTGCAAAGAAAAACGTCTACCAAACACGACTTCATCTCTAATGTTTGGCCGAGAAAATAATCGTGGACATTGGTTGTGATGGTTGTTCGTGTTTGGTTTGTTCAAGACTACAAAAAGAAAAAACTATCATTTTCTATGGAGTTGGTTCTAATGGATCGAAATGTACTTTTTTCATATTGTTTTTGTTTTTTGTTTTTGTTTTTGTTTTTGTTTAAAGTATAGTATTTTAATCTTTGTTATCTAGGGTGATCGAATAGGTGCGTTTATACGAAGAACATTGATCTACAAGTTCAAGGAGCAACTCCAAGAGGGAATGGTGTTCACGATTTCCTCATTTGATTTTGCTTGCAACAGTGGTTTGTATAAACCATCACACAACGAATAAAAACTGAATTTTACAATTAACACAAAAATCAAAATATCTAAATCTTCTTTGGTCCCTACAAACATGTATTCGTTTACACTGCATATGATGTTTTTAATGATTCTTACGACATGAAATGTAATTTGAATCATATTTTTATCATCAAACTAATTTCAAACCCCCATCCCTTTCTAACAACATGAAATAAGTTATATATTGATGTAGTTGGTGTCTTGACTGCGGTGGATTTTGTTTGTATGAAGACCTCAAATCAATTATATTAAAAACACTTCAAGCACAAGATGTGCGCAATAAAGGAAAATACAAAGTTCAAGATGCATAGATACAAAAGAATCAAATCATGAGGTAGAATAACCAAGAGAAGTAGAAAGATTATTCCACCAACAGTTCAACTCAAAATACATACATGATTGCTTAGCATTTTGTATCCAATAAACGAGAAATATAATTTATCTAACAACACCATAAACTGGTTCTTGTGACAAAAATGTAAGAATTTTTTTCTTTCCAAAATAATCCAAATGCAAGTCGGCAAAATCAACTGAAAACTAAAACAAATTTTTTTGGAACAATTGAGAACCACTGAAATGAAGAGTACCCTGACAATAATTAATTGGAAGAACACAATAATTCCAACCACTTTAGAATATTATGTCATATGCTACCAAAGAATTCACACTAAAAATAAAAAAGATAATTCTCCTCTTTTTCACATCTGCCAGAACATAAAAATAAGTTCATATTTTAAATACTCCATCAAGCTAAGTTGCCATTTATTAGAATTCAGATATTCAAGAGCCTCCACGAAAAGAGAGAGACGTTTAGAGGAGCTACTTTGTTCCTAATGAGATTTTTTAGAGCCATAGGTTCATCATGCTCCACTTGCAACTAGATGATATACCCCTTTGTCAGGGTACCTTTCACCACGATCAACTTTAAAGAAACTTATAAAAAACGCTAGCCTTAAAAATAATATTGTCCAACAAATAACAACAATATATCCCCTGCACCTCATTCCAAGAAAAATTCCATGACACCGTCTCCACCCCATCCAACCCTAACCTACGTATCTCCTTAAATGGCATAGAGTTATTTTGATATAACTCAAAAGTTCTTCTAAATATATCACACAAAGGACCACTCTACAACCACGAATCATTGCAAAAAAAGGAGTATTTTTCTCATTACTCTCCACTATCATCAAGTTGTCATCAAACCAATTTCTAATCCCCATCTTCGCCTCTATTTTAACACCATGGAAGTAATTTTACCACACATACGCCTAATTGTCCTCACTCTTCACATGAACTCACCCAACCTATTCTAAGAAGCTAAAACTCTAAAATGCAAACTCATTGATCCATATCAGCCTCCAAAACTATTCACGTAACAAAGATAAATTAAAATTCTGCATTATATGATCCCTCAAGCAACAACTATATCGACCAAGACACACCTTATCTCACTTAAACCAATTGACTTTACTAGCTTCCGCACTCTCTCCACACTCAAAATAATAAGGATTCAATAAAATAATTTTTACTTAAGTAAGCCTTGAAGAATGAAAGAAATTAAACCAATTGTGGTGGATATTGAAGGAGAATACAAAGATACATTACAAGAACATTAACTTGAATTCGAATGGGTAAAATCTATTTGTTTTCATTTTTAATATATAATACATTATGATATTTAATTATTATTTTAATTATTTGTCAATTAATTTTTAAGAGATGTCAGTTTGAACGTACTCTTTTTTCTATCTTCCGGTAAATTTAAAAAGGCGAATCTGACAATTTTGTTGCAAAAGTTAAGTTGTTCCTAGGTAAGTATTTATAACTATCAACTTGATTATTTAATACCATTAAAAGGTACATATTTATTCATTTACTTGAACCATTTTATTTGTTTCAAAAGTTAAGTACCTTTATTTTTAGTTGCCTGATCTATCCCACATTAGCATACTAGAAGAATTTTTTAATCTTACTCTTATGATCACCATTGGAGTTGAAGAACTTGCATGAAATTGAGTGGGTTGACATAGATCTCCTACCTTTTTTTCCCCATGTTTGATCGAGGTTTTAGTTTGTGGATTTCGGTTAGGAACATTAAAAGGATGAAGTGTTTGCTTGGAAAAAAGGGGAAACGATGAATTGGAAATCATAACTACACTAAAACATCTCTCAAAAAAAAAAACTACACTAAAACATAACGAAATTAGGTTAGATTGTTTTAATTTGTGACGCTTGATCTCTAATTAAAAAAAATTAAGATATGAGATTAAATAAAATTGTTTTCTGAAATTTTTCTCACTAGAGATAATTTGCTTTGGAGAGAAATACTCTCTCCAATATTTTTTAGGGACTCTCTCCAATCTTAGATATAACAAATAAACAACTACATTTTATTATCTTAAATTAAAAAAAAAAATATATATAACTTATTTTGACTCTATTTAATGTTATTTATCCTAATATACATTTTAATTCATGTAAGTTTTATTTTTAATATTTTTTTATTCTCATGAAACAAGTTACAATAGATGGTACTTTTCATAATTTTATATTTTTTTAGAAACATTCGAGAAAACTAATTGCATATAAGTAAATTTTTGAACTTGGATATTTTTTTTATAATTGAAATCCGAGAGTGATTAAATAAAAAAAGTAATAGCTTTATTCAAAGTGGTAGATTTTTTTATTATATTTTTATAAGACAAGAGCAAAAAGAATAATCTCAATTAAGTTGGTACCCTACTTTAATCGATTGCCAATTGCTCATATATATTATTAAAAAAAGGAAAAAATTATATAAGATCTAAGAGGACAAAAAATATGATCCAGTCAATCCAAGTGGATCCATCCTAATGGGTAATACATCAAAAAAAGATCAACAAAGTGGGTTCAACCCTAATTAATTCTAACAAACGAATACCATTAACGATAGACGTTTGTGAGGGCAAATCGGGTCTATAATTTGGCGTATTGATCGATCTTCAATACAAAATCGGATCACGTGCTATCAACATCCTGCAACAACGGCAACACGGTCTCATGTCAATCAAGGATTAATGGGATACGAACACATACATATTCTTGAGAGTGGGGAGTAGATTCAACCACCAACACGGTAATTAACAAATTCACACGCACTAACTGTTTACTGCTATGATCAACATCAAATTAACAGTTATTTCTGACCCAACATAGAACCGCAACCACCTCCAAAGAAAGGGAGGAGACGGAGGATTCGAATGACTTACCATAACCAATCCACACGGCGGCGAAAAAGGTCTAAAACGGTGGCAAAATATAGGATAAAGAACGAACCCTTTCGGGTTTCAACCAAACCAACGCGGAGTTCTGCCATTGAGAAGCCAACACACAGAACCAAACAAGATCGCCGGTGACAACCAACAATTTACGAATACCAACAACTAAGCAACCACCACCCGTAGCAGATGCGGTACTGGTTGAATCGGAAACAAACGACACGAATGGTTGTGGTAACCGGAAAAAGGGTGGTGCGGGGGGACGACGCCACTCATCGCACCATCGTTGCATGTTGGTACATCGTAAGTGATGAAGGTTTTGAAAAAAGGGGGTGAGGTGGCGGAAGATTTCTAAAGAGAGGGCAGAGCCATAATGGTAGATTATAACAGAGGTAATCATACCTCTTATTAATTAGATATATTTTTAAGAATATAGTAATTATTTATAGTATTTTTATATTTTAAGCATGTTGTACTTTTTCTCACTATTTTAAGCAGAGTTGGCATGTCCGTGCCAACTCTGTCTTAATTTTAAATATGAAGATAAAGTACTACATAATATCAAAATTCTGAATGAAATCAAACTAAAAAAGTCAAACAATATCTAAAAAACTTATCTATGTATAAACCCTGTTAAAAAAATTTAAATAAAATGTATCCCGTGCTTGGCACGGGGCGTTACACTAGTTTTGAACAAACAAAGGGTTGATTTTAAGGGAAATGTTACATGACCCTAATTTTAATAACATGACATCTTCATGTATTACTCAAGTATCCCTAAAAAAAAATGTATTACTCAAGTAAAAAATACAACGAAGAATCACTCTACACGATCCTCTTTCTACCTCCACATCAAACATGTATTCTTTTTCACTAACGCCCTCCCATTTTTAGTATTTCTAAAACCACAAGATAGTGATAGGAATACTATAAAGTACAATTCTCGTGTCTGACTTTTAACTTGATCGACTGTTATTGTGTTCTAAACATGACTCCATAATGTTCAAACTAGAATTATTATTTCAAACTTGCTATGTATATCAACTTTTCATAACTTTTTTTTAGTTCATTTTAGTGGTAAATGTTAAAAGTCAGACACGACTCTTATTCTGCTCTAAACATGACTCCATAATGTTCAAACTAGAATTATTATTTGAAACTTGCTATGTATATCAACTTTTCATAACTTTTTTTTAGTTCATTTTAGTGGTAAATGTTAAAAGTCAGACACGACTCTTATTGTGCTCTAAACATGACTCCATAATGTTCAAACTAGAATTATTATTTGAAACTTGCTATGTATATCAACTTTTCATAACTTTTTTTAATTCATTTTAGTGGTAAATATTTGTGAGAACTATTTCATAACATGTATGGTTGTATGGGTAATCCTTAGGACTTTCGTTCCAAAATTGCAAACCTTACTTAACTTATTTAAGAATTGACGTAACAGTTCTATGTAATTTCTTGTTCTCATAAAGTATGAATTATAACAAGCGTGAATCATCAACTTCGTCCCTGAATTTTCACGGATCGGCCAAATTAGTCCCTCAATTATGCGAAATATCAATTTAATCCCTGAATTTGTTAAATGTCAATCAAGTTAGCCTTCTATTCAAACAGAGCGTTAACGGGACTGATGTGGCCGTTAACCTCTCACATGTCAGACGCCACGTAGGCAGGGACTAATTTGGTCGATGATAACAAACATTTCGAAGGACTAAATTGATTGATTTGCATAATTTTTTTTTGGTTTCTTCCCAAACTGCTCTCTTCTTCCCCAACGGCTCTTTCTTTCCCAATTGTATAAAATTGGAACTCTAATTACACAGTCTGCAATCTACACTCTAAAATCACCTAAATTTCCTCCAATAATAAGTGGTCCAGTTCTTCCCCAATTCAAAAAACTTCAAACCCTAATTTTTTTCGTATTGAATCTGAAAGCTATCCTCAAAATTTCTTGAAGCAAAGCTATTGAAATAAAATCTAAAATGATGGGGGTGGGAATATGGGAAAAAACTGTTCTGAAAGTCGAGCTTCATCTTCAAGCTTCAAGTTTAATGGTGATGAAAAGAGGTTGAAGATGATTCAGAAATGTAACCTTTATGTAATAATATTTCCATCAAATTAGTCCATAAATTATTTTTCTATATATCAAATAGATTCATACGTTATATTAAAAATCCATCAAATAAGTCCCTGAATTGTTTAATCATATATCAAATTGATACTTGAAGCATATATGTACAAAGTGAAGTAAAAAAGTCGGAACACACAAATTGAAAATGAAATATTACTTAGGCAACAGTCATAGGTCATGAGTCATAAGTCTGGGACATTACATATGCAAAAGAAATCCAACTATGAGACATTAACAAGTCATGAGTCTTAAATAAAGATAAACAAAAGGAAACCCAACTATGGGGCATAATTCAAATAAGCCAAAATATTACAAATCCAAAATCATATTTTAAACTTCATGAAGCTTCACTTCTTTGGAAATTCGGGGGTTGGTATAAACTTCATAAATTGAGGTTGATTCGAACCAGGTGGACCATAGGTTGGATATAGAACTCTAATTATGCCAGGAGAAGTTGGATGACCTGGTGCAGGACCCCTCATTGGTGTTTGCTTAGGCCTATCAGTTGAAAAAACCGGTTTTCTAAGGCCATACCTCCTTGGTGCAACACCCTGAAATTGAAAATTCAATCAAATTATTCCCTAGACTATGACATAATTAATTATACAAGTCCTTCAATTAATTAAATAATTGTCAAATCGATCCTTAAAATGTAATTATACCTGTCCAGCATTTGCAACAACATTTCCTGCACTTTCTGCATTTCCAGACACAACATTTTTAAGTCTTAACCCAAAACCCTAAACGAATAATCAAAACAACTGTCTTAAAAACGCAACAAACACAAACAAAGAACAAGGAAAGCATTAACGATCACATAAATGTGGTAAACAAAATGATCAAAACTTAAAACGAAAATACAAATTAACAAGTCATGAGTCTTGATAAACAACAGGAAAGGCATTACCTTTTTTAAACAGCCGAACACAGAAACTTCAAAAACGTCAGAATCGTCGGAGATGATGATGATTTTGGAGGGGTGAGAATGGAGAAAGTTTTAGTGGGAAGGAGAAAGGTCAAGGTCGTTTTTGATGTTTCTGACTGAAATGTGAAGAATGAGGTATGAGTAATGCAGGGGCAAAATGGGAAAAGCAGAATAAAGAAAACTGAAAAGTGAAAATTGAACCTTTTCAAATTCAATCAAAGTAGTCCTTGAACACGTGGCTTCCTTCTTGCCACACGTACAAGACAACACAGCATGCAGGGCGACATATCAGCATGGCTAACAGAGCACTTGGACGGAATGACCTTTTTGATGGACGTCTGACAAATTTAGGGACTAAATTGATATTTCACGTAATTGAGGGATGAATTTGGCCGACTCGTAAAAATTCAAGGACGAAGTTGATGGTTCACTCTTATAACAATAATGGTTGGTCTCTCGTACAAACTAGATCAGTTACGGTATATATAATATATTGAGTGTGAGACACCATAATTACAAGAGAAGTGTTATTTGAACAACCTTTAATTGACAACTTATGGGGACAATCATAATTTGTAAAGAAAGAATAGGTATTTGCACAAAAATCAAAACAATAGAGAGATAAAGTAAAAAATAATGTAAATATAAGAGAGAAAGTTGTAGCAAAAGTTGTCACAAAATGAATGTTCAAATATCATTTCTTTAATTAGAATTGACTCTTCCTTTAATATCAGCTAAGGTGTTTGTACTCTGTTGACAAAATAATTGATGAAGTTAATCCCTATTATTTCTTTACAAGAGTCGTGGTCAAACAAAAGGTGACATTTAGGATGGGTAGAGGGAATACTTTCCCACCATGACAAAGTATCATTTATAACCATTGATATATTATTATTTTAAATGAATGGTTTAGATTCACTTAATTTTTTTACCTGCAACCTATTGGCAATCTTGTTATAATAGCACCTGTGACCCCACAAGTAATATTTTTAATTCAATCTGAGCTCAATTTAGGCTTTTTGATTCTGGGCTTCAATTTTTCTTCTAAAAATGAGCCACGAAAATTATAAATAAAATCAAATATCGCTTTTCAAAAAAAATGTTGGCACCAAAAGTTTTTTAAAATACTTCCCATTTAATTTCCAACCATTAAATTACAATTTTTTACTTTTGTTATTTTTAACTGCATTTTAGTTTTGGAAATCACAATTTTTTTGAAAATGTCATTATTAAAACCCATATTTTAATGTTTCTTTTCTTCCATAAAAAATATTTGACAAGATTTTTTCAATTTTTCTGAAATGGTCATTATTAGAACCTATATTTGAATGTTTCTTCCATAAAAAAAAGATACAAGATTTTTTCTATAACTATTAAAACCTATATTTTAATGTTTGTAAAAAATATAAAAAAATAATTTAGAAGAAGATGAACTTCATGAACACCATGGATGAACTCCAATGAAAGCATGGATATTAAAAATCCAGAAAAAGAAGAAAAAAAAGGATTCAACAAAAAATTATAAATGATTAATCTGGGAAAAGGATACATTAAATGAAAAAGAAATAACACCAAACATTTTGTTTAATGTATCCAGAAAACACCGAAGAAAAAAAAAAGGATTCAACACAAAATAGCACCAAGAACAACAACATGGATACCTTAAATTAAAATAACACCAAACGAAATCATGCTAACACCGATATGGCAAGGAGATGAGATAATAGAAAATAAATCTAGAACACATTTTGATATTGTGTTGTGCTAGATGATAACTAGATCATGAACAAAGATGACTGTGTCTGAGGCATTGTTGTGAAACAAAATGTCAGATCTATGTTGCCGAAAAAACAAGAAGATAAAAAGGGCATAATGGTCAAATACACTCATTAAAATAAGAGAATTGCTTTTTTATTATTTTTTATTCTAACTTGTTAAAGAAAGTAAAACAGCCACCTGTCCATAAAAATGGGACTTTCCCATGGTGGGAAAGAATTCCTCCTACCCATCCTAAATACCACCCAAACAAAAAGTGGTTCCTCCAAAAAAAAACTTGGAATGACATCTAAAATTTCGAATACGGGCGGAGCAGAGGAACTTTGAAGTTTAGGCATTACAAATAAATTGTATAGGTGTGTGTTTACATGGGAAAGGTTAATCCTTTCCCACCATGGGAAAGTTGAATTCAACGATTAGATTAAGTGAAGAACATATTCTTAACATGCTCTTTCAACATTAGATTTTTCTTCACACTATCTTCCAACAATTTAATAAATTTTGAAAATTAATTTTCAGAAATTAAAAAAATATAAAAAAATTCAGATAATTTATTTTTTTTAAATTTTGTAATTCATTTATTGAATGTTAGAATTTTTTTTTTTGAAAAAAAATAATTTATTTCAATAAAAATAAAATTTTGGAAACTAAGATAAGTTTTTGTTTTTCTAAAAAGAATATATTTTTTAATTTCATAATAAAATAAGATATTCTGAAAAATAAAATAAAAATCCTAAAAAAAATATATTGAAATTAAAGTTTTTTATTTTTCTATGAAAATAAAATTCTGGAAAATAAGGTTTTTGAAATAAAATTATGAACAATTTTTTTTTTCATTTTTTCAAAAAAAAAATTATAACATCCAATAAATGAATTACAAAATTTTAAAAAAAAAATTATCTGAACTTTTTTATATTTTTTCGATTTTTTTAATTTCTGGAAATTAATTTTCAGAATTTTTAAATTGTTGGAAGATAGTGTTAAGAAAAATCTAATGTTGAGAGAGCATGTTAAGAATATGTTCTTCATTTAATCTAATCATTGAATCCAACTTTCCCATGGTGGGAAATAATTAACTTTTCCATGTGAAATGCCACCATAGACTATATATAAATCTTAAGCTTAATTGCACTTTTCTGTTTTATTTTTGTCAATTGTGCAATCTTGCATCTCATATTTTTAAACAAACGATCTTGCACTCCATCATTTTCCCCCTTTCTGATTTGAATGCTCCCATATGTTTTAGTGATGATGTGTCTTATTTTGATGATGTATCTTCATCAAAAATTTTGCCATGTGTGTAAATGATATTTTTAAAAAACAAAAAATGGATTTTTTTGGAAAGAGAGTCACGTGAGGCTAACAACAATGGTGTTTCATTAGCTTTTGAAGTGCAGGAATTAGGAATTATTTCTTCATCTTGTTCAAGTTTGTCAAGCAAGAGTTCATCTTCAAGTTTCCATTTCTTCTTTGAAGCAGCAAGCTTCTTTGGTCCATCTCTCTTCTTAGATGCTTGATTGGATGTCTCTTTTAAACATTCCAGAAAATATTTTTGCCCTTTTGAATTTTAACAGTATGATGTGTATGATATTCTTGAAATCTTGTTACACAAAATTTGTTATCAGATATTAATAAATCCATTATTATCACATCGATTTATTCCATCACAACACAGTTTCATCTCCAGATCCATGGGTTTATTCTCCAACAAATCAAATCCTCAATTTCATCTCTATCCCTAATTATCAAACCCAATCGCACCACAGCTCCAAATTTATTCCATCGATTTGATTCTGAAAACGCAGCAACATACATAACCTTCGTCCATTCGTCGCTGGTGGATTTCGTGTTGCCATTTTCGGTTTTGCGAACTACACTTGGACGATTTCATTTCAAGTGATTCTTTGTCGTTTTGGATTCAGGGAGCGAATTTTATTTTGAATTCAGGCTCATTTTTTTTTCTTTCAATTCAAGTTGAATTTGGGTTCTGGGTTTATTTGGACGGTTCCTTGTTCTTCGTTACGAGAAAGAATCCCAAATCTGGGTTCGTTTTTTTATTTTTATTCTATAATTTAACCACTTTTTAATAATTGTAATTGTTATGATTTATTTTGTTTTTAAAAAATATCATTTACACAATTGGCAAAAATTAAATAAAGACACATAATCAAAATTAGACACATCATCATTAAAATATATGGGGGCCTTCAAACCAGAAAGGGGAAAAATGATGGGGTACAAAATCGCTCGTTTAAAAATATGGGGTGCAAAATCGCATAATTGGTAAAAGATAGCGGGAAAAAGTGCAATTAAGCCTAAATTTTATAGAGGGAACTATTCTTGCGGTGTGGAAACAAGAGGTATTGGCCGGCTCGTGTCGTATTATAAACAACTTTTATTTTTCAAATGCATATGTTGTTTAATGAATCTGAAAAAGTAAAAGTTGTTTATAAATGTGATCGGAGGAAGTGATAATTTCTTTCGTCTTTTTCATAATTTTTATATGGACAATTTGTAGCTGATTTCGTTTTTAGTCCTCGTAAAAACGAAGTGATAGTTTTTTTTTTTTGACAAAGAAGTGATAGTTTTTTGTCCCTATAAAGTTTTAAGCATGTAGTTTTAATACCGTTAAATTAAAATTTGTTTAATTATGCTTAAAGTTTTGAAAATTTTAATGATTTTTTTACAAACATGTTAGTAGAGCTGTCAAAACGGAAACGAGTAAATAAATTAGATATGTTATGGTTATAAATTTTAATGATTTTTTTAATGATTTAAATTTTAATGATTTTAAATAAATTAGATACGTTATGGTTATAAATATTTATATATTCGATCTTTAAAACTATAAATACCGAAACGAGTAAATATAATTTTATATTACTTGTATATTTGTGTTAATTCGTTGAATTTTCACTTTTATTTTTTACTTTAATAATCAACTAAGCAAAGAATTATTTGAAAAATATATATAATTTATAGGATTTTTTTGTTATGCGGGCTAACGGGCTACCCATGGCCCTCTCGGCTAGCCCTAATGGGTACTGGACTTTTTAGGATCGGGTTAAAAAACCTATTAAAATTCGAGCTCAATATTTAAGGCCCAAACCCTATAATTAATCGAGCTAAACATGTTAGGAACATTATAAAAACTAAAAACTATGCATATTTAATCGGACTAATTTATAGGATTTTATAATATATTAAACAAGTTGTGAAAAATCATTCAAAAATTTAAAATTTTAAGAATAATTAAACAAATTTTAATTTAACAGGGTTAAAGAAGTGTTGAAATTTTTTATTTTTTATTTTTGAAGAAAAAAGAAGTGTTGAATTTATTTATAGAGAACAAAACATATCATTTTGTTTTAGGTGGCAACTAGGCTACCCATGAAAGAATGATGGGTAATTTATCCCAACCAATACACATTAGCCACATAAGCACATATTCATGAACTATCTTGACCCCACAAATAAATTACTCATTTTCATTGGTTGGTGGGTAAATTACCCACCATTCTTCAAAGGTAATTTAGAAAAAACCTTTGTGTTATGATGACTAAAAGTGAAATTGACTATATTTAAATTATTTATAGAAACTAAAAACTTATTATATAACCCATTTTTGTATCATATTTAAATAATGTCATAATTAATTGTCAAACCAAACATGAGATAGGTTTTTTTGTCTAATTTGGTACCTTGTTTTTTTTTATAGCAAATCAAACGTAACTTAATTTAGTACATCATTTTTTATTGCAAATCAAACGTAACTTAATTAAGCAATTCCAAATATAACACATATATACGTTTATTCAAAAATAGATACGAAATGAGCACTATTAGAAAACAACATAAATTACTACAAACAAAAAAAAACATAAATCGAAAATGCATGAACTTAATCGCTCTTAAATATTATCCATTTATCCATGTAAAAAAAAAAGATTATCCATTTATGCCAAACATGGAAGGTTATATATAATTTTTTTTAGAAAATTCAAAAGTGTATTAAAAATAACGGTATAAAGCACAATAAAACATATTTGTTTATCTCATTTTACATGGTAATTTATAAACCAGATTATTCCGAAATCATAAGTTAATTTCAACCTATATAAACTTTTTGACAAAAACAAAACGATATTCATAAATTCAAATCGATAGATTACATCATTCAACACCGTTAAAAACATAGCTAAAAACGTAAAGGATGTATCTCTGCGAACAAACTCACAACATCCAAGTTAATAGCATATAACGACATAATGTCGTACAAAAATATATGATAAAATTAAAGTGAACGGAATACACATGACTCTGGATCTGCAACGTTGCGCCAATTCTTTGACTGAACAATCGATCTTTTAATATGAATTAAATGAACACCGCAACAATACGAGAAATCAAACAACGCCGCACAAGATTTCGAACAACGCACCGCCACACTCGGATGACGAAATCATGAAGAAAAAACCAAAATTTATGTGAAAAATCACTTATTTAGATTGAGCGAGAGAGAAAAAGACTTGTACACCATGTTTCTTTCAACAAAACAAAACAAAAAAAAAAAAAAAAAACTTGTACACCATGTTATTATAATCTAATCTATGTAGTTCAACCTTCTAGGATCCTTAACCTCAATTCTCCAATGTCCATCAGAGAAAATAGCATTTCTTGCTATTTTTCTATTCTTGACAATTCTTTCATTTGATTGCTTTGTAAGGGAACAATATGATTGCAAATGTTTTGGCATAGTATCATAAACTTTCCACCATACTTCATTAGCTGAGTCACTAGCAAATATATCATAACCTTGCATGTCCCAATTGCAATCATAATCCCTATAACACATCCATGGTTTCAAGCCCAGATAATGTAAAGTATACACATCATTCGGGACCTCGTGCTTATGATTGTTACCTACTTGCTTAAATGATTTCATGTAGTTTAATTTCGATGGCAATCGATGCCACCATGTGAATACTTCATTCAAGAAACCTTGGTCACCTCCATTATATGGTTTCACCTTGGAAGTTTTATTCATCATGCTCTCAAACATGCATTGGGATGGCTCAACTACGATCAACCCAGAGTTAAATATTACATCTTCATTAGGTGCAGCTGATAGTTGCGGGTAAAAAAAGAAATTGTCAATGTTCTTCAATACCAAAAAATCAGAATCTATGAAGATGATTTTATCATACATAGTGAGTTGCCAAATACGCAGCTTGCTATAGTTCCATCGATTATATGCATCTTTTTTGGCAAAGGGACTTTCGATACGTTGAATGCGTTTGATTTTCCATCCTGCAGCTCTTAAACCCTTCATGGATTTGGGGCCTATTGAATCATCAGCCAGGAGAACAAGATCTATGGGTTGAAATATGTAACTGTTTTTGCCAGTTAATAATATGCTTTGGGCAAGAGCTATTGCACCGCAAACATATGCTTCTGAAGAGTGAAGAACTGTTACATAGGCTAACTTTGGAGCTTTCTTGTTATGCTTTGATAATGATGACAAATAACTCCTCCATATCTCTTTACCTACAATTATAAAATTACTAGATGGATTTCAACTATTCTCAAATATCAATCTTACGAATTAATTGCTTTACATAATTACAAATTTACCAAACTATATCAGTGATGTCGTGGTTATTTTCAAGTTTAACAAAAAAGTATAACATGGATTATTCATAGTCAAGCATATCAATTGTGGCTAGTCAAAAGATTAACTATCAGAAAGGAATGTGCATTGATTTTGAAATTTTTAGAAGGAGAATCATAACTTATTTTTTTCCTTCAAAACATACGAACCATATCGTATACTATTATTGATTGTAAAAATTACAAATTAAAGTGCATAAGGAATCCTCTACAACTAACTTTTATGGTGCAATCAATCAGACATTATTAAATTAAGAGATAATTTGATTCAAGTTTAATAAAGTGTACCTGATTCTGCATAACCAGGAGAAATTTGGCATGAACCAACCGGCATTAGGGTTTTTTGCTTAAGTCTATTCAAATCAGGCTTGTAAACCCAATATTCACCTTGATGCATCAATAGATCATCACATCTGAAAATTTCTACCATAGGACCACATGACCCAACAAACACAATATACATATCTTTACCATTGCTCTCCGACTTTTCTTTCCACTTGTTTTCCACAACCAAATTAGCCACCACTAAATTAACTTGTAACCTGAACAAATCTCTAATTCCTTTTTCCTCCATGGATTCCTCCCTACATGGAACCATAGCCATCACAACATCGAGATCTTTGTAATTCGCCAAACTTGGCATAGGCATGTTTGGACATTTAGGCTCGTCCGGTTTTCCTTCCTCATCAATCCATTCTGGAAAAAAGTCACTCCATTTCAAATTCTCGCTAACACGGTCAAAATGAATAGGTACAATGTCTACTCGTGATCGATTTCCATCTAATTGTTCACCGATTGATCTTGGATTGATGTCAACAAGACCTATCTTGATCTTTGTTTTGCTTTTAAAATCTTGTGCTATAACTTCAAACCAAGATGGTTTTGTGTTCTCATGAACATCAAATTTTTGATACTTTATTGAAAGGACAAACACGAGAAAGGGTAGGGAGACAAGAACAAAAAAAATAAAAAAACATCTTTGCTTCGAAATTGAATGAGATAGATAATTGGCAAAGAGCTTAAAAGACATTGTTTTATCTTTTCAAGTTTTGTGTTTAGGACTTAGGCGGGTTACAATTTCACAAGTTTTGAATGATAGATAGATAGATAGAAGCTTAGTTAAGACTTCACTCTCTTGGAAATGGTGTAATCAACAAGTTATGAATGATATATTTATGGGGTGTTAGAGGTAAGGTAACGCATGAATGAACATAATATGTTCATAAAAAAAATAAAATTCAGATTGAGTCAAAACTAAAAGACAGAAATATATTAAATAAAAAGGTGAATTCAATCTTATTTATAACTTTTCTATTTTATTACTTAAATGATAATGGATATTTTTTTATAAAAAAAACCTTGTTAAGTATCGGTAGTATAATTTTTCATTGTCCTCGTGAGCTTAGCTCAGTTCGTTGGGACGATGCATAACCCATTGATTTAAGTGGGTTTCAATAACATATCAAATTATTTAAATTTGTATAAGATTTTATATGTATGATCTTTATAATATTAACTTACCGTTTAACGATCAAATTTAAAAAATAGAAATTGTGTAAAATGAAATTAAACGCTATAACATTAGTTTAACGTATAATAGTTGGTATACATATTGAAATTAAAATTACACATGCATCTCACTACAACTCACCGCTTAGAAAGTTATGTAAATATTTCAAGATTTTTTTTATTTTTTTATAATTGAATGTATGTATTATTTATCTACTTTTTAAGGTGACTGTGTATATCAAATAATACCAATTAAATCCCTATATAATTGATGCAACAAAATACTATAATGTATTTTTTTTTTACAAAAACAAAACGATATTCATTCATTTAAATTAATAGAATATATCATATGCAATAACATGATCAACATCGTTAAAAACGTAAAGGTGAGCATGTGGATAAACTCACATCATTTAAGTTAATAACATATAATGACAAAATATCTGCAAATAATATGATAAAATATAAATCACCATATATACACGTTAAAATTAAAATTACACATACATCCAACTACAATTCACGGTTCAGAGAGTTATGTAAATATTTCAAGAACTAATATTCAAGTGGCATAATGATGGAAAATCCTCCCTCTCCAACAAGCCGGCCCTAGTTTTCTCTCTCTAGGTTTTCTCTTATAATTTTTTCATTGAGGGGTGGTTTTGGGTCAATTCTTGACCTGAAATCACCCCTCTTCATCTTTTTCTCTTTATTTCAATCTAAATAAGTGATTTTCACATAGATCTAGATTTTTTTTCTTTGTAATTTCATCATCTAAGTATGGTGATTTGTTGTTCGTCTTCTTGTGCGGCGTTGTTTGATTTCCCGTCTTCGTGCGGTGTTCATTTGATTCATATTAAAAGATCGATTGTTCAATCAAAGATTTGGGCGTCAACGTTGCAGATCCGGAGGCAATGAATATTCCGATCACTTTAATTTCATCATATATTTTTGTAGGCATTATGCCGTTATATGCTATTAACTTGGATGCTGTGAGTTTGTTCGCAGATTCATCCTTTACGTTTTTAGTGGTGTTGAATGATGTAATCTCTCGATTTGAATGAATTAATATCATTTTGTTTTTGTCAAAAAAAAATTGGCATAATGATGAAGAAGTAATATTCAAGTGGCATAATGATGAGATGTAATTGAATGTACGTATCATTTATTTACCTTTTAAGGTCACCGTGAATATCAAATATTATCAATTCCTTAAAAAAAAAAATCAAAAATTATCAATTAAATCCATATATAATTGATGCAGCAAAATACTATAATGGTTTTTTTTTCTTTCAAAAATAAAACAATATCCATTCATTCAAATTGATAGAATGCATTAGATACAATAACATGATCAACATCGCTACAAACGTAAAAAGTGAATATGCGAACAAACTCACAACATCCAAGTTAATAGCATACAATGACAAAATGCTACAAATAATATGATAAAATCTAAATTTCTAAAATATTTATCAGAATCTGCAACGTTGACGTCTAAATCATTGATTGAACATGTGATTGACTGAAGCTGAAAAAGAGAAAGTAATAAATAGTAAAGGACAATATAAGAAAAAAAACATCAATGTTTGGCCGAAATTGTAAAGTGACTTATAGCTTGTGATATTTTTTTCTTGCAAAGTGACATGGAATAAATTTGAATATTGCTTGAATATATTTGATTTTTTTTTATATGAAATAATCGCTATAGATGATCTTTTAACATTTCAATTACACTTAAATATAATTTTATAAACTTGTATTACTCCCTCTATTTTAAATCGAGTGTTGTTTGTACTCGTAAGTTTAGCTCAGCTGGTAGGAGCAATGCATAATATATGCAAGGTTCGAGGTTTAATCCCTGACCACCACAAAATAAATTAGTGTTGTTTAGAGTTTTGAGACACATATTACGAAGTGAAATATAACCGTCAACAAACACATAATTTTTACTCAACTGCTCCTATCATATTTTTACTTGGTCTTCGCGTGTGATACAAAAACTGAGGATGAAAAGAAAATTACATTGTCCACTGATACTTCGTCTTTTCCTCTACTGCGCATGAGTGGTTGAAGTTGTCTAAAGAATGATTAAATTTTTGGTCTTACTAATAAGTGTCTTAAAGAGGGAGTAAGGATCCTCTACATTTATAAAAATAAATAGAGATTGACATTTAGAAAGAGACACGCAAAAGATAAGGTGTGGGTCATACTAATATGTGAGTCTCATCATCATTAATTATTTATAAGTTTTATTGTCTCCTTATCTCTCGAAATTTAATAATGGAAATGATCCAAAATGGAGAGGATCGAAACTTCTTAAGAGAAGTTAGAATCCTTTCCATTTAATATCATCTCAAATTTCTTCTATTTAAAGAGATAAAGATACAAAATGACATTCTCCACTTGTTTTAAGAAAATGGTTACTCCCATAAGGACACTTATTAATAATTCAAAAATATGAATAATTGATAAATTTTATGCAAAAAAATTACTTTTAATATTGAAATACATCATTCTTAAGACAAAATTTCCTCTTTATATTTTCTAATGAGTGCCCTTAGCTAATCATAGAAAGCACAATCCGATTAATATTGGTTTTGCATGGCTCAAGACAATTATATCCAAACTATTCTTGAGAGTAAAATCGGCAAAACAAAATTATTGTTGCATTGAAAATCTAAAGTGTCATTAAGCTCACGAGGACTAATGACATTCATTTTAAACCGCAGGAAGTATTTTCTTAATTTAGAAAATATAAAATAAGTCATCTCTTCTCCTCCTTCCAAAATCTATATCGAAACGTACCCTTTTTGTATATACACACATCAGACCGAGGTTTAAACTAGAGATATTACAGTAGGTAAAGTGGAGGTGCGGATAATAATATCCCTTAAACAAAATGGCATATAAATGGGTTAGGCCCATGATTTAGTTTGTACTTAGCGACGAAAACTGAGTAGCAGCTAGTAGCGTGCGTATTGCAGCTAGCGAAAATAGATTTGTCGTAGTAACGTAAACAAAGAAAAGCTTGAGAGTGTAGAAAGAAATAAAAAAGAAGAAGAAGAAGAAGAAGAAGAAAAAGAGATAGATCTGTGGATCTGAAGAAGAAGAAGAAGAAGAAGAAGGAAAGATGATGCAAGGAGGAGGAAAATATACAACTATTGATAGTCAACAGCTTCAAGGATCTGTTCCTGTATAACTTTTTTTCTTTCATTTCCTTTCTTTTCTTTTTCTTTCTGTCCAAATTCTATCCTTCTGATTTCACTCACTCTCGTTTCTTTCAGGCCGTTCCAGATCCACCACCGGTCACCGTCAAGTTCACCGGTACGAACTCTTCACAACTCCAATTGCATTCTCATTCTGTTAATTAACCGATTCAATTAAACGTATCACTTTCCGTTGTCGGATTCCGAATTTCGTTGATCTGATTATTGAATGTTTGAATTTGTAGATTCAAATCTTCAGACATTTCCTCCATCGCAAGCTCAGGGGAAGATTACCGGTGGTTCTAGGCCACCTCGAGATGCAGATGGTATTTTCTAAGTGCTTTTTCGTTTTTCTTTTTAATCTTCATTAGCTTCTAGATGCATTTTACCACTCTTTCAATCATATTAATAACTGATCCAATTTTGATATTTGATCTGTACTATGTGTGTGTAAGAATGTGCTTTCACTTCTCCATCATTGTGCTAGTCATCGTGAAATTAATTTTCTCAATGGGGGTAATAGTTGCTATGCCTGAGGTTTTTAGTTGAATGAATTGTTAGAGATAACAACATGTGTCATGTTTGGATAAACGATTTCATTAAGCACTTACTTCTATAAAAAAAGATAAAATAAAGTCAAATTGTTTTCATATAAGCCATAAACCGTTTTCATAAGCTATCTTGGAGTGCTTATGAGAAATAAGCTAAAAAACAACTCGTGGACATGTCATAAGTTGTTCCCATAATTTCTCCCAAATAGTCTTACAAGACCTTATGGTAGTCGATAAGTTCAAATAAGCCAATTCAAACAGGTCCATGGTAGAGGAGATGACCTCAAAGGGACTTGGGTTTTAGTTTTACTGATGTTGGAGATACTCGACAGGATTTGAATTATTGTTGTACCAAGTAACACGCAACTGAGTCTAGCTTGCACTTTATGAACTTGTTTATTCTTTTATTATTAATCATCATATTTACTTGATATGCACGGGCCATATTATCTTGTTAAGTTCTTTGTGTGATTGTCTGATGGAATTTAGAAAGATGTGACTGGAAGAAGGAACTGTGAGGGAAACATGGGTTGTTTATGCTTACTATTTACAACACTGCCTTTTGTGCTTCTAGAAATTTTATGGTTTAAGTTATGATGTTTAATTAGTTTCCTTTGTTATCATTCTGACATGTTTATGTTGAACCGTGTGACTCATTTTATGCAGATTCATTTTCAAAACCTGCATCTGGTTCTTCTGATGAACCTCAGCAGGGTGGTTGGCTTCGGAATTTTGCAATTGCTACTTACAAACCATACTTTGATGTCGATACTTCGGATGTTCTAGAGAGGATTATAGATTCACTTTTTCCATTCAGAGGAACTTTTAATGAAAAAACTTCTACCAACCCTGATTTGTAAGTAGACTTCTTCTGTTGCTCATTTTATTGATTGATCATACCAATAATTCTTTAAATATGAGTTATGATATATTTCAATATTCAATTTCAACTATGGTTTGGAATTTGGATATTGTTAATATCAATTTTATGATTAAATAGTGTAGCTAAATTGGTGAGTTGAGGCCACTGGCAGTCCTAAAATAATGTAGATGATAGTATTATTGAAGAACTATAATACATTGGTGGTTTTGTGCTCTAATTTATTATGTTTTCCCTTTATTCGGTGATGAGCTGGGGTTGAGTTAACTTTTACTTGTTCAACATTTTATCACTGTGAAGAAGTATATCTCGGAAACAAGCATAACAAAAAAACAGCTGTGTAATATCTTGTATTGCCAATAGGTTATTATATGTTCGCTCATACCAAGTAAACCTGTTAGTTCTTATGTTTTCTAACCGAAAGAGATGACTTTTTATAAGTAGTAGAGTTGTCTTGTTTATGCATATTAGCCGGAGAAGTGAACTGAGTATAGTCAGGGTTAAGTAACTTCGTAGTCTTATAATATACAGTTTTTTCAGTCTTATAATATACAGTTTTTCTTTTGATCATCATTGTATTGGTTTTAATCCTTGTAATACTCGTCCATGTTAGAATCAGTTCCTATATAGTCACTATTCCAGGGACTAAAATCAATATGAATTAACATAATTTGGAGATTACAAGGACTTGAACCAAAACAAGGACCAAAAGCAACTCTTCCTTTTAGGGATTCAAACTGGGTAGAATGTTGTAGGGATTAAAGCCAAAACTGGTGTATAATACTTATTTCTGATATAGGTAGTCCACTCCTAAAAGCTTGAATGGTAACGGTGAAGAGTGACACCTTAACAATTGTAGTCTTTTCTTGCTTGGCTGCTGGTTGTGAATTTCATTCCATGACTACTAACCGTTATACTCCAATTCTATTATCTGGTGGTTTTGTTTAGTCTGTTTTTTATTTGTGGAAACATCATATGTAGCCTAATTTTTATGGGTCTCAAATATAAGCAAAAAAAGAAGTCAAACATAGTTGATGTAGCTGGTTAAAAATTTGAACCAAATACTTCAACTTTGTTTGTCTTTTTTTTGTGCTTATATTTGAGACCGGAGTAGTACTATATAAAATACTGGTGTTCTAAGAAAAGGATGTTGCTAGTTTTTTAACTTTGGAGGGAAAATGTTCTATAGCATGTAATCTTGAGCTCACCATAATTGTACTCAGGTATGGACCATTCTGGATTTGCACCACATTAATATTTGTAGCAGCATCTATGGGCACATTTGTGACATATGTAGCACACAAGCTGAAGGATCAGAAATGGGACTATGACATAAATCTGGTGACTTGGTCTGCTGGTTTGTTTTATGGCTATGTTACCATCATTCCTCTTTGTCTATATGTAATCCTCAAATACTTCTCTGTACCGGCGGGACTTGTTCAACTATTCTGCCTATATGGATATTCCCTGTTTGTCTTTATTCCAGCTCTGGTAAGAGTCGCTTCTCTTCAATTTTAAGTATTAAAATTTGACTTCTTCAAGGCATTGTATCCTGAAATGTGAAACCTTTTGTTTTGTGCAGTGCTTATCCATTGTCCCATTGGATATATTCAGATGGGTGATTGCAGGTGTGGCAGGGTTCATGTCAGCAACATTTGTGGCACTTAACCTCCGGGCACATATCAAGTCGGCAGGTGAAAGGTGGTTCTTCATTGTTGCTGGCATTTTTCTGTTGCAGTTGGCTCTAGCCGTTGTATTAAAGATCTACCTCTTCACGGTATCCGTTTAAGAGGAAACTGGACTGCATGAATGAAATATATATGATGAAGGAATAACTTTTTGGCCTTTTAGGAATTCATTAATTCGGTTTAGTTGAAGTATAATTTACAGATTAAATCTTTGTGTAATCATTCATTTATGGCAATATGTAAATCAAGTAATCTGTGATTTGTTTCATAACGCAATTATGGCAATATATGAATCGAGTAACCTGTGATTTGTTTCATAATGCAATTGTTGTTCACATTAACAAGGCAACTTAGGCTTTTGAAGACAAATTTTCAAGTAACCTCTTGATGTTGGGGGTATTTTCTTGTGTTGACTGCATTTGTGCTTTGCATGCTTGAACATGTGTTGATGTTATGAAAGTATAAGTATTTTCAAAATTAGATTTTAAAAGGATTTGAAATGATCATGAGCACAGCTTGCCTTACTCCCATCAACTTCGCGTGTGTTTGGAAAATTGGTTTCCACATTTAGAACGTACGTTTATATGTTGATTTAAACTAAAAGAAAGAAACATCAGAGCTCCGATGAAAAATAAGTTCGAAAGACTTTGGTGACTATTTATGTTTTGAGACGCATAGTATGAATTGGTTCCTGAAGTCTTGAACATGAGACAGATACTTTTGCATCATTTGTATGTCATCATGATAATTTATCAACGAGTCAAAGGTCAATGCAATCACATAGAAGTCTTTTATCGTGCTTAGTGTTTAGGCCAAAGTTTGGCAATTATCCACTACCCAAATTAATTTCACACCGGCCGGTATTCATATTATTTACTCTGTTTACACATAATAAAATCAACTTCATCAAATCAGATTTTAAATATAAAAGCTTGAAATATGTTTCATTGCATAAAATCTGACATTGCTTGCGAAACAAAGTTAAAGGTATATAATTGAAAAGAAAAACGTGCTGCAGATTTGAGAAACCATCATCTATTCTTGGATTAAACAATCATGATTCGATAGGTTCAAGTTCAATAATTATGGCATATTTTGACTGAACTTGATCTAAATCTTTGTCAACTAAGGTAAGAGATTAGTGCCAAATACCAAACCCTTGAGAACTTTGATAGTAACTCTTATTAGGAAATTCACTGGCCCACTAAAATTAACCGTTGAAAAATTGTTTAAAGTCTCTCAAAATAGATCTATAATCGAGTTATTTAAATTTTCGAGTGGACCACTACACCACTTTGCGGGAATTTGGATCAACCGAAACCTAATACCGACATAAAATTGTACAAAATCTCGCAAAATAGACCTATGATCATTAAAAAATTAAGGCTAAAATATGGTTTTGGTCCCTGCAAATATGTCTTGTTTTGGTTTTAGTCCCTGTAATTTTTTTTTGTTGTTTTTGGTCCCTGCAAAATATTTTGTTTTCCAAAATCGTCCCTCCAGGAACTTTTTTCCAAAAGTAAAATATTTTGCAGGGACCTTTTTAAAAATCAAAAGATTTTGCAGGGACTATTTTTCTAATAAATTGGTTCAATCATCATGTGTCATGTGTGCAAATCATCACAAAAGTGGAGTCAGGGACCAAAACCAAAACAAGGCATATTTGCAGGAACCAAAAACAATAACAAAAAATATTACAGGGACTAAAACCAAAATGAGACATATTTGCAGGGATCAAAACCATATTTTAGCCATTTTAAAATTATTCCGGGTGGGCTGTGGCGCACCTTAGCCCATGAAGGGCTCACGGCCAAAACAGATTTATAACAAATTGGAATAGAGCTCGTGTCATAAATCACAAGCCACTGCATCCTTTTTTTTTTTTTTTTTTTTTTCAATCATTGAATCAGCTTTAAAAAGAGAAATGATATTTGTACAACCATTTTGTAACAATTTTTGTGACAACTTTCTCTCTCATACTCACATATGTTTTTACTTTATCTCTCTATTGCTTTGATTTTCGTGCCAAAACCTACTTTTTCTTTGTAAATTTATGGTTGTCAAATAAGTTGTCTATCAAATGGTTGTTCAAATGACGTCCTTCTCTTTGCAGATGACGTCCTTCTCTTCATCAAAGCCAAAAACTCCCAGCTGAGATTTGTTACAGATTTATTTGATAGGTTCGGCAAGGCGTCTGGTTTGAAGATTAATCTTTCAAAGTCTAGAGCCTTTGATTCGGCAGGTATCCCTCAAAGGAAAATCACTAGCCTCACCTCTATTTCTGGCATCCGGAGCACTACTTCCTTTGATAAGTATCTTGGCTTCCCCATCTTGAAAGGGCGGCCTAAGCGGAGCGATTTCCATTTCATTATCGAAAAAATGCAAACCAGGCTGGCATCTTGGAAGAATAGGCTTCTTAACAAGACAGGGCGATTGACTTTAGCTAATTCTGTGTTAACTTCTATTCCTTCCTATTTCATGCAAACTAATTGGCTGCCCCAAAACATTTGTGATAGCATAGACCAAACCACAAGAAACTTCATCTGGCGTGGAACTACTAATAAGGGAATCCACTTGGTAAATTGGAAGAAAATCTCTCTTCCCAAAAATATTGGTGGATTGAGTATTCGAGCAGCTAGAGAAGCTAATACTAGTCTTCTTGGGAAACTTGTTTGGGACATGGTTCAGTCTTCTAATAAATTATGGGTGTCTCTCCTTTCTAACAAATACACAGGTGGCCACAACACCCTTTATGCTAGTGCCAACAACAGAAGCTCCCCAACTTGGTCTTCAATCATTCGTGCCAAAAACATTCTTAAGGACGGATACACTTGGCGCATTGGTTCAGGTTCTTCATCCTTTTGGTTCAGCAATTGGAACTCTCTTAGCCCTATAGGTAATTATGTTCCTGTTATTGATGTCCATGACCTTCAATTATCTGTTAGAGATGTTCTTTCCGCTCCTGGAAATCATGCTCGGGTTCTTTACACTAATCTTCCACCAGATGTTGAGAATCACATTAACAACATTCATACCCAGTTTAACGACAACATCGAGGATGCTTTAATCTGGTCTCAAAACAAAAATGGCACTTACACTACTAAAAGCGGATTTAATTGGCTTATCACCTCCAGAGTTCCTGCAATTGAACCCATCCTTCACGCTTGGTCTTGGATTTGGAGACTAAAGGTTCCGGAAAAGTACAAGTTTCTTATCTGGCTGGCGTGTCAAAATGCGGTTCCCACTCTTTCCCTGCTTTACCACAGAAGCATGGCTCCCTCTCCCATTTGCACTCGTTGCGGAGAAGAAGATGAAACCTTTATGCATTGTGTCAGGGACTGTTGTTTTTCTAAGGACATCTGGCAGAAAATTGGTTTTACAAGTAACGATTTCGTCACAACTGCTACAACTTATGATTGGATAAAGCTTGGTATTTCTGGCTCACGTTCTAGTATCTTTTTAGCCGGCCTTTGGTGGGTTTGGAGACACCGTAACTTAATGTGCCTTAATAATGAAACTTTGTCTTTATTTCGGTTGTGCAACAACATCATTTCAGCAGCTGATGCAGCCAACTCGGCATTCAACGGTGAAGAAAATCCCCCTCATTCAGACCGATTGGTGAAATGGAACAATAGAAACCACCAAGATTTCATTCTTAATGTTGATGGCAGCTGCATTGGAACCCCTCCACGCACCGGTTACGGTGGTGTCCTCCGCAATAGTGCAGGTTTGTTTATCTCAGGCTTTTCCGGTCTCATTCCTAATTCAGCTGATATATTGCTAGCGGAGCTAACAGCTATTCACCAAGGACTGAAATTGGTTACGGATTTGAATGTGAATGAGATAATGTGCTACTCGGATTCCCTTCTAGCTGTTAATCTTATTGCGAATGACACTCCTAGATACCACATCTACGCCGCTCTTATCCAGAATATCAAAGACCTGCTAAATGACAGGAACATTTCCCTCCACCACACTTTAAGAGAGGGGAATCAATGTGCGGACTTCTTTGCTAAATTTGGTGCTAATTCAGATGCTGCTCTTGTCGTCCATCAATCGCCTCCAGCTGATCTCCTCCCCTTGCTTAGAGCTGATGCGCTAGGCATTTATTTTGTCAGGAATTAGCTGTTGTTTCTCGACTTCTGTTTCTGTTTTCTGTCCTTTTCCTTTTCTTTTTTTATTGCTGTTAGCTCTTTTGTAACCAAAAAAAAAAATGGTTGTTCAAATAACACACCTCCTATAAAAATATATAAAAAAGTAGAGTATGTAAGGGAGCAAACAACCATTTTGATTGTTGAATGTGAGAAACATAAACGTATCGAACTTGCAAACACATCATTAACATCTCATTTGTTGTTAATTTTATGTATTAAATTGACCGACGAAAATAAATCATATTCAACCAAATTGATTACATAAAAACAAATCCAAAGATTAAAATGTCTAATAAAAAGTAAATCTTTAGTTGTATTTGCAATTTTAATACATTTAAGGATTATATTAACAAGATGTTACACATTCAAAAATCAAAATGATTATTTATTGGTATCGGACACAAGTACACGAGATGTGGTAGAAGCAAGACGGATCCTAACACAAGGAATAAAGAAAGGAGGTTACTACTGAGTACAAAAGATTCCTTTTACAGTTTACTAAAATCGATCTCTTGCCCATCCAACGGGCAAATAGCTTCGTAGTGTTGTGTGAGACAATTGTGATGTGAATGAAGATTCCATCAAGTATCAAGAAGTCATAGCATTGAGCTAAGATGAAAAAATTAGTAACAAAGAGTCAAGCCTTGATCCTAAAATTGGGGCTATATGATGGACCATGTTATGTTAGGTTAGGCATGATGATTTTGGAAAAATTAAGAGCTCTTTAATTGACTTGTAATACACCAATAGATTCCCACTATATATATATATCAACGCACTAACTCAATGCTATGACTTCTTGATACTTTTCTTTTCTTGTTGGCCGTAAGTCATTTGTTAAAATACTTTCAACCTTAACTTCTTCTTTCAACCCCTTTTCGTTTACTTTCTCTTGAAGAAAAGAGAAGTGATGTCAGTTTCAAGGTCTAAAGTTTTTAGACCATCATCATCAAGTATTGGATACTAGATACGTGAAGGTAGAAGTGGAACATCAAAATGAAACAGAGGTTGCACTTGCACCTGCACCTGGAGAAGGGTGTTACGCTGCAGTTAATAGACAAGTACCATCCTCTCCTGACCCCTTGCATAATAGGTAGGTTTAAGATACAGTATGTACATAAATATTGAATAAAAAAATAAAGGGTTAATAAGTTTTTATCCCCTGTTATTTGGGTGTCTTTTGGTTTATCCCCTATGAATTTTTTTTTTTGGATATTCCCCTTATAATTTAAAAATTAATTGGTTTACACCCTCAAGGTAGCTGACTGTGCAAAGTGTATGATGTGGCACGCTGATGTGTTATTTTTTTTAGTTTTGATTTTTTTAAATTTCATATGGCATACATGTCATTTAATCCAATTAAATTTATATTTTAAATTATTTTTTCTTAAAAAAATAATATGGAATAAAAAAATTTAAATTATTTTTTAAAATTTATATTTTATATTTGGTCCATGTCATAGAGATTCGACAAAGTTTTACGTTGGTTGAGGCCTAACACAACCCTCTCCTTTTTTAAATTTATATTATGGAACAAAATTTTCGAAAAAAAAAAATTGAATTTTTGCTATTTTCGAAAAAAATCTGAATTTATATTTAAAAATTTTTGAAATTAAAATTAAAAACATTATCATCTTCATCTCTTTCTCTTCTCATGTTCATCATCTTTCCAAACATAAACTCAAACCCTAACAACCAAACTATATTCCCCCAACAAATCAAATATCCAATTATCAACAAGAACAATTCTGACAACAACAAATATACCCAACAACACAACAAAGTAGCAGATCCAATCTTTTCTTCTCTTCTTTCTTGGCAGTTCCAATCAACGCAGATCAATAACACAACAACAACAACACATCATTAAAAACAACAGCACATCATCAACAACAACACAACAATACAAAAACAGAAAGAAAATAAACTCAATCTCAGAAAACTCTAAATCCCTCAAAACAACAACACATTCAAAATTTTCATCAAATTTATGCAATCCCTCAAAACAACAACACATTCAAAATTTTCATCAAATTTATGCAATCCAAAAAAAATCAACAAATTTTTTTAGAAAAAATAGGAGAGAGAAAGAGAGAGAGAAGGGAGAAGAGAGGGGTTCGGGGGAAGATATTTGAGAGAAGAGGAAGGAGGAAAGCATGAAGAGAAGAGGAAGGAGGAAAGCATGAAGAGAAGAGGAATGAGGAAAGAAGGGTTGTTACGGTTGAGAGAAGAGAGAGGGGAAGGATGGTGTTTTTTTTTTTTAATTAAAAAAATCTTAATGGAATAAACAAAAATAGAAAATAATTTTTGTCAAAAAAAAATTGGAAAGGAATTAAAAAATTCCACGTCACTCACTGTGTCCCACAGTCACACTGCCGAATCATTAAATTAAATTTATCTGACCGTTGGCTGTGGAAGGTAAACCAAGGAATCTTTAAATTATAGGGGAAGAATCTCCGATTTTTTTTTCATAGAGGTAAACCAAAAATCTCTCAAATGACAGGGCTAAAAGCCTATTAATCCAAAAATAAATGCATGTTACGATTAGAGACCACAAATCCAATGTCATTAACACCCAATTCCTTTTCTTTTCAACCTATATATCAACTACTCAGATCAAGATAATTACTCTTTAATTTAGTGCGTGGCGTATGAAACAAGAATAAAACCAAAAACTGAATTAGCCACATTTGCTTGTCACGTGAGAAATTATAGAAATGTTAAACCAAAAACAGCACACAAAATTAATTCCTAATTAAGTTCACACTACATTTTCACAAGCAAAAGAAAAGATTAATTCAACTACATCATATCCATAATGAAGATTAATAGAAAGCTAGAAATTAAGCACTGAAATAGTTGATGATCACAACAAGCAACAAAACCATCAAAACAAAATTAGCATGTAGAGAAGTTGTTGCTGCAGAGAAAGTTCCAGTAGTTGTATTGGTAGTAAGAACAAGAACCATCCAATCATCTTCAGAACCAAGTCCAACTCCAGTGTACTTAGAATTGTTGAGAAACTTTGCATAAATATCAGAATGAGTGTAATTAGATAGCACAACCGTTGGTTCTAATTTGGATACACAAACAGGTAGAATGACTCCATCCGTGGTTGTGTTAATGTTAATATCACATTTATCAATATGTTTTTGCAAATTGGGGATTCTTTGGTTACCACCAGGACCAGAAACTGGGTAATATTGGTTCACTTTTTCACATGGTGTATCTTCTATTTCTTCAGCAACTTCATCAGCTAAACAATGTGCCTTGTCATTTTTGTTGAGTGGTGCAAGATTCTTGGTCTGTCTGAAGCTGTTGATTCCCTTCAATACACTGTCCTCTTTGTCTGATCAAACCAATCATAGATTCATGCATAAACATAACAAAGCCCAATTAGAGACCAGTTGAAAATGTCCACCAAAGTCCTCAAACCATGATCAATTTTAGGACCACATGCAAAATAAAATACACTTAAAACAGTTTTACCCTTCCATAACTTTAGTCAGTCAAAGTTTAATGCATAAACATAAAAAAGATGTATGCATGTTGAATTGAAGTAACTTAAACAGAAGAGATATGGAATTATATATAATAAAAATAGAAAGGCTTTATTGGGAAGAAAAGTACGTACCACTAGAGTGAGCTGGGTTGGAAAGGAATAGGAAAGTAAACAACGATGCAAGAAGTAGGAGATTAAGTTTGAAGCAAGCCATGATATGGTGAGTTTGAGTCCTGAAGGGCAAGACGTTTTAGATGAATGAATTGAATTTGAATTAAACAAACAAACTTGAGAAAAGTGTAAAATTTGAACAGATCAATTAAAAAGTGAAAGAGGCTAGGTAATGACAGGTGTAAGTGTATCTTCAACACGTGGCTAACATGCAAGTAAAAATTTAAGATAATGACAGATTCCGTTATACATTTTGACACTATTTTATTTTACTTGATAAAATTAAGGTTTATATGATCCAATGGTCCCTTAAATAATTTCAAATTTTCTTTTTAGTCCTACAATTAATAAAATGTATTTTTAAGTCTCTCAATTTTTCCTCTGTTTGTCAAATAAATCTCGAAGTTAAGTTTAACCCCAAATGATGTTTATGGTGGATCATTCTTAAAGTTGGTCTACCATATATCCTATTAATTATTTTAATTTAAACTGATTAATTTTTATTTTTAAAAGAGAATTATTGTATTAGACAAGTCTATTTTATCATACGATGTACCACCAACACTTAATTTTTTCCCTTTTATTCATCTTCTATATTTTCATCTTCATCAATCATATTAATACATTCATACAAACACACAGAAAAATAATAGCTCAAAACAAACACCCAGAAAAATAAATTAAAACAAAAAACATAAAAAAAAAAAAAAATAAATCTTCTCTTCTCACTTTTTTCTTTTCTCTTCTCGTCTCACTCTAAACAATTCTTTATTATATTTAAAATGTAGTCATTTGGCCACTTTATAAAATAAAAAACGAAAAAAATAAAAAAAAAACTTATTTTGTTGGAACTAATAAAGAAAACTTTATAAACCCAAAAAAAGGTTTTATAATGATATGTGAAAAAAATCACTAAAATTTCCATGTTATACTATTATTACATACATTTAAATTATAGTTATAAAAGTGGAGTGATATAGCAGTAAAATTTTATAGACACAGATATATTTATTTTTTAAGGAAATAGACATAACTATATACCCCTAAAAAAAAAAATAGACATAGCTATACCGGTGGATTTAACATCAAATGAAAACCTTTCCATTTATTGTGTTGTAGTTGTATATGTAGCAAACCAGTGGATTTTATTGGTATACATTTGAGATGTGTAATTATTAAATCCATGATTAAACAAACGGAACTTCTACGATACACCTGCAAATTAAGATGTATCGATACTTCTACTTCAAAAAATTTTAAATTAACTATTATTTTTATAGAATAAAGTGCTATTTATTGATATTTATATTTTAAAAAATGTCATTTCATAAGAAAAAAAATATTATTTCATTGTTTATAAAAATCATACTAATTTTTTTACATTTTATTGTAAAAAAATAATCAAAATTCTCTATCATAAGTACTAAAAATTCAGAAAAAATTAATTTTATTTCGTCGACGTTTTTGGTAAATAAAATTTAATTATTATAATTGTAGATGATAGAAAATGACATTTTTCTTCAAAAAATATCACATTTGACTACTAATTTATTGATTTGATATACCAATACATTTAAAATTTTGGATGTACCATAAAATTTACGACAAATTAACTAGCAAAATGTACCAAAGAGTTCAAGTTCTTCAAGAATATGTATCAAATCCAAAGGGACCAAAATCAACTCACACTCTAACTCTGAGTTGGTTTCCAGAATGCCCTATTTCTATAGATGTGTCTCTGCCGCATGCCATCAATAGCACACGTCAACACCTCCTTCTGCAACTCCTCACCACCTGGCATGCTCATATTCTCTACAACAAAACACGTGCATACAGAAGCCAAAATCATCTTTCACCATGCACAACCAAAATCAAAGTTCCTCATTAGTATATATGTTCCCACCCTCCACACATACTTTGTTCGACAATATCCTAAAAAAATCATCTCCAATATTATATTTATATTCAACAACTAACAGAGAATTAGTTTATCTTTGAAAATGACTACTGGTGGACAAAAAATTCCCCCTCAGAAGCAAGACACACAACCTGGCAAAGAACATGCCATGAATCCAACACCTCAATTCACTTGCCCTGATTACAAGCCAGCAAATAAGCTTCAAGTATACATATCATATCACAGTGTTTTTACATTAAAATAAATTTATACAATAATTCGCTTATTTAATCTTTTTTAGTGAAAAAATTAATAATAAGTTCTCTCTCAGGGAAAGATAGCAGTGGTGACTGGAGGTGACTCTGGAATAGGACGTGCAGTATGCAACTTGTTTGCATTAGAAGGTGCCACTGTGATTTTCACATATGTGAAGGGGCATGAAGACAAGGACGCAAGAGACACACTTGATATGTTAAAAATGGCTAAGACTGCAAATGCCAAAGATCCAATGGCTATACCAGCTGACCTTGGTTTTGATGAAAATTGCAAAAGAGTGATTGATGAGATCATCAATGCTTATGGACGTATTGACATTCTTGTCAACAATGCAGCTGAGCAGTATGAGTGTGGTTCAGTTGAGGAGATTGATGAACCAAGACTCGAGAGGGTGTTTAGAACTAACATCTTCTCCTATTTCTTCATGACCAGGTAATAAAACTTACAAGTCTATATCATCTTTAACATAATTTTATAAAACATATTAAATATTAGTGGTTAATTTGTGAGATAGGCATGCCCTGAAGCATATGAAGGAAGGAAGCAACATTATTAACACAACATCAGTGAATGCATACAAGGGGAACTCGACATTGATTGACTACACGTCTACTAAGGGTGCCATTGTGGCTTTTACCAGAGCACTTTCACTTCAGCTTGTGAGCAAAGGTATAAGAGTGAATGGGGTTGCACCTGGACCTATTTGGACTCCATTAATACCAGCTTCCTTCAATGAGGAAAAGACTGCTCAATTTGGTTCTGATGTGCCAATGAAGAGGGCTGGACAACCTGTTGAGGTTGCTCCCTCTTTTGTGTTTCTTGCTTCCAACCAATGCTCCTCTTACATAACTGGCCAAGTTCTCCACCCCAACGGTGATATGCTTATAAATGCTTCTAATGTTATATATTTGTTCACACATTGTATGGTCTTTCTAACACATTCTTTTCATTTTTATTTTTCAGGAGGAACTGTTGTGAATGCGTAGATGGTGCTCGTGATCTGTGTGCAGGGCTTTTGTGGTTTTAGTGTAGTATAATATAGTGCATATGCAATGCAACCGCTACTTGTTTGTACATTTTGCTCTAAAATGTGTAAACCTTATCAAATAAAATAATAAATATATATTTTCAATACTACATGGAAGTATATGTCATGTTATAATTAAAATTGTGGTATTTTGGTTGTAGTACTTCGTGTTTACCTGAGAGGCTTCATTAGACGTCAATTTAACCCATGCACAAAATGGCGTGTCATATTCAGTACAACTCTGGAAATTCAGTATACCCTATAATTCAGAGAGATAAAGACGAGGATTAAAGGGGGAGTATTATAATAAACATACCTGTGGAATGGTAGGGTAAATTTGAGCGGAATTTTCTCAAGTTATGTGGTGGAACAACATAAAACAAGTTGGTGAGGATAAAAATGATCTAGACTTAAAGCTTCAATTCAAGAAAGATCATAGATGAATAGATGCATGCAAAGGTTAATGGATAATGAATCTTATGTACGATGTAAGAGTGTTTGAGTTACAGAAAATGCTCCTGTAATACAAATGGGATTTGGATTCCCTGTAGTCAGAATTTCTTGCATTTAGGGAGAAAAAAAAAGGTTGTTTTTGTCTTTATAACATACCGTAAATGCACTTGCAACATTTTTCTCTCCACATGACATGAAATACAGGAAATGTAAGAAATTCTGACCATGATTTCAAATCTGAAGATTTATATCCTACTTTCCGTTCAGGATTGTATAAGAAAAAGAAATTACAGGTCCTTCATAAAAGAAAGAAATAGAATCAACTGAGCAAACGCTTCTATGAAGGACAAATCTGTAACGGAAGTAAACAAACAACTGAGCAAAAGCTTCTAGACTTTATTTTTGACTGTAAAAAGACAATTGAATTTCACTTTAAATCAGATGAACAAATACAATCAGTAATGGAAGTAAACAAACAACTGAGCAAAAGCTTCTACCCTACAAGAGTGTGAGCTACCACATTACATTGGCCTGTCTTAAATTTTTTAAAAATGCACAAGAATGTTAAAAAGAGATACATATACTCCCATACTGTTTATTGATTCTGGGATCAGATCCCTTGATCATTGACTTCACTCCTAGGAAAAATAAAAAATAGACATTAAGATGAATGTTCAAAACTAATTTCAACACCATTCCCACCAATTCCGGCAGTGAAACATTGGAACCCGTTCGACTCCAGTTCAGCAATCACTTTATCAACAACTGTGGGCGATAGCACTGATCAAAGCATGTCAAGAAAAGGAACAAGAAACTGAGATTAGACAACATATTTTAGATACTTATTTAATCAATAATGAAAAATCTTAGAAGCACAAAGAGAAGACGACAATGAGTGAAGAGGACATACAAGTTGGAAGCAATGTCAGAACACATCCCCCACCACCAGCTCCTGTCAACTTAGAAGATAACTTGTACTTCAATGTTGTTCGAAGAACAGTTTCTATTGTGGCATGACTGACCCCCATACTCTGGAGCAGTCCTTGATTCATTTCCATTAGCTCTTCTACCTTCTCTTCTAACGTAGTAACAGAGAGCTCATCCGGTGTAGGTGACTGGAGAACGGTAGTCAATTCTTTGCTGATAGAATCAACAGCAGTAAACACAAAAGCCATGGCATCTGGGTGCCTCAGCATTCTCTCAGAAACACCAGCCACCAATGCTTTTGTGTTTCTACCTACTCTCGTGTTGGTAATGAGCATTTTAAGGGAAGCGTTTGACTTCATCCGTGTCAAGTTACCAGACTTGAAGCTGATTATGTTACCTGATGATGACAATTATTGAGTGAGTTGCACATTCGGAGGCAATAACTAGTGATTCCTCCAAAAGAGTCACAATTTGTACAGATATACTGTATATCTTTTACCAGACACTACTGTGTATTTCTTAATGAGTTAATCCATATTTCCTATTCTGATTTTGATCATCGCATAAATACAACTGTATTTGCTATTTAATTCATGGTCAAATTAAATTGGTCTAATTCTGATGAGTCCAAAGACTACTAAATTGAATTTAGGTTAAAGAGTAGCAATGCATTAGAAACATGCATTAATGGTAATCAATTACATTAAATTGAAATGACAGTTTTTCTAAACCTCGTCAAGAAAAGAGACAAAAGTCTCATTGCAGAACTTGGCGAATTGGATGAGGAAGATCATATATCACATTCTTACATTTTTTGTTCAATTGTCGAAGTAATTTCACAAAACACAACTAGTTGCTATATATGATATATCCAGGTACTTCATCTTAACAAATACTACCTCCGGTCCTATTTATAAGAGAAATTTAGGTCAACAAAAGTGAATGTATTTGGACTGAATTTTTAACTAGATACATCAACTTTTGTTGACCCAAAATTCTCTTATAAATAGGACCGGAGGGAGTAATCCTTAGTGATCCAAACCAATAACCATTAGTAATCTGGCATCATGCAGATCCCAAACTTTTTGGTGTTTATTCTAGGTTGACCACATCTAGAGTCAGGGCTGAGCACAACCGGACCCAACCGAACCCGTAAAAACGGAGGCATGTTTTGGGCCACGGGTGGGTGGAGACGGTTTGAGCGGGTCCTGAGGTGAGCATAGTCAGGTCCAGGTAGGTGCATATGGACTTAAACCACACATGGATAAAAAAACTCAAACCGCACTGACCAAACCTGACCGCATATGGACTTAAAATAACTCGTGTGTGTGTGTGTAATTTTATTGGTATTGACCGAACCTGACTGCATATGGACTTAAAATATATATAATTTTATCGGTATTGCCCTGTTTCCACCACAAACACACATTCAGTACCAAATCAAAGTCTCAAACCCTAGATTTCTCTAATCCCCCTCTTCGTGCTCTCATCTCAAACTCAGACTCAAAATCAAAACATACTACCCTTAAATTTGTAATTCCTCTACTCTGTCATCCCTTCTCTCAACCGATCAGTATCGCATGGCACCCACCCCTTTTTGTAAAAAAAAACAGAAAATTTTGTTCCTTTTCTCTTATTTTTGTCCCTTGATTTCAAAATCGAAACATGATATCTCTAGATTCCGATTCTGTTTCATCACCCACCTCTCAAGACATAACCTTTTCTTCAGATCTAACAGGTTTGCTGCATTTGATTCAATCTGTTGTCAAAAGCGGCCGCGCCGGCCGCCGCTATAGCAGAGCGTAGCGGAAAAATCAGGACCACCGCGCCAGGCCGCGTTGGCGCGTGGCATAAGTGGAAAGCGGTTAAAGCGGACCTATCAATAGTAAAACAATAACTTGTACTAGTTGTATATAGTTGATATTAGCTATTTCCGATTTTGCTATCCCTATTATTTCATATTACGAATACTTCATGAAATTTTGAGTAATGTTTAAGGTATTTTAGTATTTCTTTTTTAATAGTATGGTATTTAGTATTAAATTTATTAGTGGCCACACCACCGAAATAGCGCCCGCTACGCAACCCACTCCCGCGTCGCGCCAATTTTCCGCATTGACAACAGAATCAAGATTGCCCATTACAAAAGTTGTACCATATCTGTCCAAGATTAAACTATTCATTGAAGAAATAATGATTTTAGTAACTTGGTATTTTCTTTTACGACAATTTCTTTGTTCATGAAGATTTTGGTTTATGATTTTTACTCACAAGTTGTTGTTTTTACTATTCTGAGATGAGATTATCACTTGGGTTTGCTTTAGAATTTTTTTTTCTCACTTTTTTTTTTTTATTACTTACCTTCAACCATGCAAAACTGCTCAACCAATCAAACCGCCACCCGACCAATCCGATGCTACAAACGGTCGGGAATGGTTGAGATATTCTCCTTTTCGGTTCCGTTCAGTTTTGGGATTTTCAGCCCGAAACCGACCGAAGCTCTACCCTATCTAGAGTATCTAGAGTGATGATTTTCTATTTTATTTACTCTATTTGCCTATACTATCACATTGCAATTCATTCTTACCGAACAGAAGATTCAAGTTGTAATCACTAGAAACAAGGAAAAAGAAGCAAAAAGGCATGTTCCAAATATGTAAATGTGGAGATAGCATGGATTGACAATATGTATCAAACTTTTAACTTTGCACAGTTAACCAACAAAAGAAGATGAAATTTTGCAGTATACCATATGAACTAACTGTGTTGTCAATTCCTGATGGCTTTCCATGGATGATCTTCTCGCCTTCAAAAGCCCATTTATTTACCAAATCAAGTTCCTTCTCCCCAAAAGAATGCCATCCTTGCCGTATCACATCCACAGAAACAGAATCAGTGACAGCAAGAAATGCAGCCGCCAGTGCCACACAGAATGCCGCGGATGAACCCAAACCCGATCCCAAAGGAAGATCAGAATTAATAACGACAGTAGCAGGCTTAAATCTACACAAACAAAGTAACAAAATCAAACACTTAAATTTGAATTTGAATTCCATCCTGACCGCGCTAGCTCAGAGCCACGAATATTTGAAGTGCAACTAAACAAGATATAAGTAAAGAAATTGATTTGAAGGTTTAGAATTTCACCCTTGAATAGAAGAATATAACCAAAGAAAAGCGGCAACACCAGAAGCAAGTCCAATTTTAGCTTCAGGTATATTAAGCTCTTCAACTAAAGAAGCAATTGATTTAGCACACTCAACAGAACATGAATTAGGAGTTGAAGATAACAAAGAAACAGATTCAGGAAAAGCTTCTCTTATTCTACTTATAGGCCATTCGAATTCCAATGCCGTATCCTTTAACAAAAGTCTCAACGATTCTTCATTCTCTAAAAAGCACAAAATCCAAATTAATTAAATCGTAATGACAAAAGAGATTAGAGGGAAAAGGATTGATTGAGTGAGGGAGAGAGTACCAGAAGAAGGAGTGGAAAAGCGGAGAGAAACGTAGGTGTATAAGTCAATAGAAGAAGCAACGGCGGTTGATCCGTGAACAACGGCGTGTTCCCCGGCTAAGATGATTTTTCCGGGAGCTCTGGCTTTAACCTCCATTGATTGGGATTGATTATTTGATTTTGTCTCTGTTCTATCATCTATGACTATGATCTAATCTAACTATATTTATATAAATAATCATTGATTTCTCCGATAATGGTCATTATTGAAAACGACATCGTATTTTTGGTTGTTGTTCGTCTTGAATGAATTGAATACACATCCCATGCTAAGCATCACAGTCCTCGTTCGAGTTCCATGTGGAAAGCGTGTCGTTTTTATAAAAATGCTTTTAATTCCTTTTTTGTCCAAACATGATGCTTGATTTTTGACTCTAAATATCATGTGTGGTCGATAATGGACCTATTTTTAGAGGAGCCAATTTTTTAAAAATTTAATTCAATGTGCAAAACAAGTGACGTTTTTTTCTATTCAAGGAAAAATTATTTTGCAAATTCAACTAATTGAGCTCTCTTCAAAATCTTTCGGCGATTCCACCACCACCACACAAACTCTAATATATTGCCTTGGGCTTTCATTGGATAGAAGCACAAAAAATGAAAAATGTTTAACCATAAGTTAGCTTATAACATATGATATTATAACGGGTGACTTATGAGCTAACTTATAGCTGATAATATATATATTTGCTAATTGAATTTGTAGTGCTTGATAACATGAGTTGTTGAAGTATATCATAAATATAAAATAACATAAAAAAAATGTGTATCTAATTTAATTTTTTCAATTGATAGCGCATGGTTAAAATCGAGAAAAAAAATGATAATTTAGAAGCTACTTGAATTACCTTATCACAAACTGTTATATGCTCATGAAAAAATGACTTTTACCAAATGAGTCTTTTTAATCAAATTACCTTATATGATATAAGCACTAAGCTACAAGCTCAAAAACAGGCCCACGGAGAATGCTTTTTTTTTACTACAATAGAGTAGAACACATGGAGAATGAAAAAAAAAAAAAAAAAGTTTAAATACCGTGGTAGAAACATATAAGAAAGTCAACGATGACAGATCAAATATTAAAAAAGTGTGCATGGAACTTTTCTTTTGGTGAAACAAGTATTTATGTGGCAAAAGAAGAGAATTAATAGAGCAAAACATCTATCAACCCCTGGAACGATTTATGTGGCAAAATTCCCCATCAAAACTTATTGGAATTTGAAGAAACCATATTTTTAACGTTGTGGATGCACCTTTGAAAGAAAATGGAAGAATGTTCAACATCGTAGATTGAATCAATCTTGAAAAACAAAAACAAAAAAAATTGGAAGAGAAAATGAAACGAAGATAACAAATGGATGGAATGAAAAGGATCATATCTTCAAGGAGATGCAACAAGGTTCCGTATAAAATGGACTGGTTGAAAAATTGACTCATCATGGACCACTTTTTTTCCACAGTTAGATTAGATGATCTACCAAACCTTATCATGATCCACCTGTACCAAATCTCACCCCAACTCTGTCATTGCACCCTCTCCTCTCTCTTGGTTCGTCTCCATCCAAATTATATATAACACACTTTCTTTTTTAGATTTAGTTCAAGTATAAAAGAAATTTATACTCATTTTCTCTTTTGTTTCCCCTAAACCCAATGCAATGGTTAACTGTTCATGGTGGTGGCAGCAGCGGGTTTCTTGTTCTTTGTGAGAATAGTCTTTGGGTTTCTTGTTGTTGCTTTGTATGAGCTAGATAACCCCTAAAGTATCATGTACCAATTGCATAGGAGGATTTATCTCATTGCATAAATATTCAAAAGCCAACATTAAGATTGGATTGTGGAAGTAGTTACTGTTCTGATTTGATTCTTTTGTATGATTTTTCATCAATTCTCCCCAAGATTTTTTTTTTTTATTGTTTTGTAGATTTTAACTCTTGAAAAGGCACCCCGTAGCACCTGACCCAAGCACCCCTCTCATAAGGCACACTAGCATCCTTCATCCAAGGTCAGTCACATAGAAAATTACCAACAAAATTCGCCGCTGAAGTAAATAATTCCATAACATCTCCTTCCACATACAGATGTAACAAAACATTATCCCCACCTAGTGGTATTAGTTTAAAATCCTCAAAACCAGCATCGACAAAAGATTGTTGGATAACAGAGATACACGTACCATCCTTAATTTTGGCCAAGATGCTTTTGTTAGCCCATTCAACATCGTCATAAAATGGTAAATATTCTCGAGTCACTTCTTATGCATTATTACCACACACAGATTCCGTCCCCTCCCCAACAATAAGCTTCGGCCTCCCGTCATCTTTCACTTCTACAGCCTTCGACTTAATACCTTCCTCCGTCCCCACCTTCACCCCCTTCGTTCCACCACACTCCACCTCCCCCACCGTAAACACCCTCTCCCTCTCCAATTCGCTTCAAATGGCAGGACCTTCACCTTTTCTAAAACCAACTTCTGACTATCCCCTCTCTCGTCCACTTTCCCCTCCAACTCCCTCGATTTTTTTTCCTACCTTATCACCCCTATAATTTTCTCCCTCAACCCTCTTACCACCATTCCCCTCCTCACCACCAGCACTACCTCCTTTTACGTCAACAAATCTATCAAACTTAGCCACATTTTCAAACAACCTAAGATCCCAAAAGAATATATTATTGAGTGCCTTTTTCAATTTTTCTACATCACGTACCTTCAAAAATTTAGCAAAACCAAAGTGTTGTCCGCGAACATTACAAAACCGTGAAAGATAAACATCCGATAAGATACCACACACCTCCAAGCCTTTCTTCAAATCAACAAACAGGATATTTTGAGATTTGGCAAGTGAATCAGATTCAATCGAAGTAATAAAAATATGTTTCCACGAGGACTGTATTTAATTTCTACTTAGCAATTTCATTATTAAAAAGGATGTATAAAATTTATATTGGTGCCCTAGGCAGTTGAGTTGAATTCTTATTATAAACTGACTAAAAAACAATAAAAGATTGGTTTTTAGAAAATTGAGAGAAGTATGGTTAAGTCCTTCGAATCCTCCGAAGTTCTTCTATGGTAATTTGCACTCCTAGTTCAATCAATGATTATTTAGTTTCACGACAGATTAACCTAATAATTCTACCCAATCTCTTGACCTAGAATTCTCCCCGCAAGTGACAACCCCTTAATCTCTTAACTGAATTCGAAAACGTTGGAGGTTTTAAAAGATCGTTAATCCCTATGTCATAACCTAATAATAATCTATCTCTAACTTGATTACTTAGGTTAAACCTATTACTTAGTTCAGAGTTAAAAGTCAGGGTTAGTGATCATTCAATTTCCATGATCAATATGCATGTTCAAGCTAGGGTTAATAGTCGATGATAAACATACAAAAAGCATTAAACACAAGGTAATATGAATAAAGACTAAACTTTCATTGATATTCAAAGGAGTTCAACAAATTAGGGTTCCCATAGGGTTACATCAGATTCATCTCAGGAATTAACCACAAAAGAATTAGTTAGTTACTTATTATTATGGAATTGAAATTAAACCGATCAAAATTCATATGTAAAATTTTCTAGTTTGGTTGAACCAATGATCACCATTCATGTTGCTCACTAGGGTTTTTCTTCTTCCCAAAATTGAAGAGATGAGAGATGAGAGAAAACACAGGAGCAAATTTTAAAGAAATAAATGAAATAATAAGATGTGTGTGGTGCATAGTATTATTGTGCTTACATATTAATTTAATGGTTTTAATTATTGGTCCATCATGCACCAATACTTTCATTGGTCCAGCCTAAATGTCACCATGCAACAAAGCATTCATGGTAAATGTCATGACTTGCTTCAAACAACACCATTAGTCACATAGAACATGACCGGAAACACATCGAATAGTGCCATGCTGATTCTACTGCGCTTGAGAGGAGAAGAGACAAGGGAGGTGAGTGAGGAGATAGACAAATGAACTAGTACAATGATGTTGTCAATACAAAATAAAAGTGAAAAATGGTTTCTCGTATGACAAGGGTGAAGCACAAGCACAAACAACCACACTCAGAAAATAAGAGTAATTACGAAGAGTAATTAAAATTGGGGTATATACAGTCCCCGCAAAATATTATAAAAATAAAACCTATATTTTTAATTGAAATTCTATTATATCTAATCGGGTTGGCTGAATTTCAAATTACTAACCCAACATTTAACCTATTGATTATAAGTTGACAAAAAAAAAGTGTTACCGGATTAATACATGAAAGAAGATGCAACAACTTATAACTCGTTGATAATATAATAGTAAAATAAACACTAAATTGTCTACTAAGTGCAACTCAAGTGGTTGAATTTATACATTTTGTTGAGTTGAAGAAAGAGGTCTAGAGTTCAATCACAAAACTAATTTTCTTTTGAAGAGGCCAATCACAAACTAATTAATAACATATCTATTATAAAAACTAACAATTAACATCCACAATTGAAGAAGAATGCAGAACAGAAAACTCAAATCCTACTGTCACGTTGCCACCACAAAAACGAAGTCCAATTTGTTGATCATATTTTAGATCTCTTTTCCTTATGATGTGTCTAAATGGTTCAATAGAATAAAAAAACTCTTTTCTTGCCTTCTCCAAATCATAACAAGGTAGCTCCCACATTGTTTCTTCATAAGAAGAAGATGAATAAGAAAAAGAGTGTTTACCAACTTTTGTCTTTTCACCCACAAGAGGCATAGGATCAAACCAAAATGACTCTTTTTTGGACAAATTTGAATCATAAGTTTCACAAGTATCAACATCATAAATTAATATGTTCAGTGGAATCCATGATTCCAAAGCTTTACGACTACTTTCATTCATATATTCAAGAACATATTCTTCAAAATCCTTAGAAGGTGAGATTTTGAGGCTATCCCAACACATACAATCCGTTGCAAGCTTGATTATAATTGGCCATGAATCATTGGATTTTTTTGATGCACCCTTATTGCTACATTCTGTGACATTGGACATGGTTACTCTACTAATGTTCTCTCTTGAAATTTCAACTGCTAAATAAAATGAAAGTGAAGTGATAAGATAAATTGGTTAATCTAATCTCTCTTTATATTATGCATTTCACTTTGCCAGTTCATGATTCATGGATTTCATACTCATTAGTCATTCACGTTTAATTTCTTACCTTAATTACCTTAAAATTGGATTTTGTTTCCATTTTTTAGAAGTGCCAGCTGGGTACTTTAAGTTTAAGGGCAATTTTGGTTTTTCATTCTCACCCAACTGTGCATTGGCTGTAAAATGGGTTTATTAAATTAATCTATGTTTCTTTTATTTTATCTTAATTTCAATTTTAATATTCATGTTGTATGTAATTTAAATTTTGAAAAAAAAAAAATTATTCAAAAAAAAAAAAAAATTTGAAAAAATAAAATAAAAATTCTCTATAAGGGGAAAATGGATTTTTTTTTTATTAATTATTAAGGTGAAACTAATAATCATTTTACAACTTTTTTAGAAGAGATTTGAACTTTATATCTCGAGGTTACAAGAATAACTTTTTACCACCGAGAACTAGTACCTCAAGTGCATTTTTCCTTTTTTTTTTTGTGGTGGTCGGGGTTTGAACTCCAAACTTTACATATATTATGCATTGTCTCTACCAATTAAATTAAGTTCACAAGGACAAATGCATTTTTCCTTTAAATGTATTGTAAAATAAGATATAAATCTAAAAAAGAACTCGTTGTTGAGGGTAATTTTATCAAGAAATAAGTCCGACCAAAATGAGTAATTATTCGTAATTAACTTCGAAATTTCATTTATATATAATACTATAAAGATCTAAATTTCTGTTTCATGACTCGTGTTGTATATTTTTTAATTTAAACTTGAATTTTGAAAAGAATTTGTGTTTTCTTTTTGACAAAGAAAAGAATTGTGTTGGTTATAGAAAATTATTCAACTAAAAATTGTAATTAGTTTTGAATTCCCCTTGCTTTTTTAAAAAATAAAAATTGGTAAAACATAAAGTATAATTAATAATGGTAGTACTAATAACCATGTTACAATTGTTTCGAATAATATTTTAACTTTGTCTCTTGAGTTTATAAATTTAAACTCTTATGACTCAGCTCGCTGAATTTTCTTTAAATTTGAACATTGCGTTCTCTTCTTCGGATTAAATTTTTTTCCCATATGCAAGAGTTAAAAATAGAACTCCAACTCATATTTACTCTAATTCATCTTAAATTTTGTGTTGGATTTAAGTCAATCAAGTGACTCTTACCACATTTCCTTCCATTCCTAGACGTATGGTGTGTGACCCAACAGCGAGAGACCTAACTCATATATCATCTTATGATTTAAGTTGGTTCTCACTCAATCATTACAAAATCGACTTGTAATTCAATAACTGTCACCAAATATATTCCTAAAACCATGTGTTCGTCAACATGTAACCCTTCCAACTTATTCACCTTATGTTGTTTCCAGACTAAGTACTTCGGCTCAAATAATTTTAGCATGCATATACAGCCACATATAATGGAGAATAGAATGGAAACACACTCAACAACTTAATTTTATTTCCATTTTCATTCTTGTGCTCCTATTAAGTTGAAACAATAATGCACTCATCAGTTTAATGTTTATTTCCATTTTCATTTTTGTGCTCATATCTAATTGAAACAATTCATTCACAATCACAATTGGTGACCCAAAATTAAGTATCTGCATGTTTTCTTGTTAGTGGTGAGGAATCTGTTCGAAAAATTTCTTATCAATATTTTAGATTACTTAGAAGATGAGTAGATGACACTAAGCGGTGGAAAGGAGCAGAATAAAATAAAAAATAAAAAAACTAAATTAACAAAATTGAAACTGGCTTCCTTGAAGAAAATAATATTGAAACCGGCTATAATCGGTTGTATTGGAGAGGTCAAGAGGCCAATATAAAGGGGACCCTTGATTAAATTAATTTTGAAAAAAATTGATTTGAGTTTCGCACTTATATTTCAAAAGTGCTTTTAAGAAAATTGATTTTGTTTGAATGGAAAATAACTTTAATACTCAACAGGAAAGAAAGAAAGTGTTGGTTCCATCAAAATCAGTAGAACCGATCCTAAAATCAATTTTGTTGGACAAGATTTTGTAACTAGCAATATAGTTACTCTGTAGTAATGGATTTTCATCAAATAAAATAAGCACTGAAATAGCCGTTGGGGGGCTTCAAGAGTCTCAAATAAACAAACATGAAATTCCTTCTATTCTCTGATGGGGTAAAAGACCATGAGAGTTGACTGCTAAGGGAATCATAGATTTGCAGGCAGGCATAAAATATTGCACAACACAGATAACTTAAACCATAGTAAATATAACCCAATAGGCAATAGAAGTCTGCAAGTACATAATATATATCATCCGAAGACCATAAGGTTTAAACCCATATTACATTTTACCCAGCTTAATTAAACATAAAGATAAGTTATTACTGGCATATTATCTACATAATAGTCTGCAATGCAAGTAAACCATCTCAGCTACAGTTTCTGATCGCACCAATGGAACAGTTTCACCCCCACCCCCATTGCAGTTCCCTGCAATCTGCAAGCCAGGAAATGAAGGCAACTTCAGACATAAAAGGAACTACGATAAATAACAGTAAATGTGCGATCATCAAGATCAAGTATAAACCATTAAATAGATAAAAGATATAAGATGAAACTCAGTCAAGCTAACTAATAAAATATCATACAAAAGGTTATTTGTGTGTACTAAAAAAAAGCATATTTTTTAACATAAATTTTAACTCAAACTCTCTACAACTAACTAAAGAGAGAGAGTCAAAAGTTTACCTTAACATCCACATCTCAGCATCTAGTGATCTGGAGATGGTGGTCGCTGTTCCGGAGGCTGTGGCCACATTTGTGGTGCCATGTAGGGATGGGGCTGCTGAGCATACATGTTTGGGTCCATCACAGGCTTGCCCATTATGACACCAGCAGTTCCAACTTGGGAGGCATGCTGAGGTGGCATGTAGCAGTAAGGAAGAGCATCAGCAGGCCCAGCAACAGGCATTGTTCCTCTTGGAATTGAAGCCAGCACTTCATCTTTCAGGTCCTCACGAGGCACAATGTCAACCAGGAAATCAAAGATATCAGTCCTAGTGATTGCAGCAGCAATATCATTCTTCTGAAGTGTCCTCCTTTTGTTCTCCTCAGTGTGGTTCCATGAGCGCAGGGTTAACTCCAATATGAACATCTCACAGGCCCTTGCAAATATGACAGGTGCTTCAGCTGATATCATTCTAACATCCTCATCAGCCTTCATGATCTTCTTGATCCTTGCCAGAGGAAGGCTGTGGTTCTTGAAATCAGTAACCTTTTCGATTTCCTGGTACTGGTTTGACCAGAAGGATTGCAGCTGTTGCTGAAGTTGCTGCTGTTGCTGCTGATGGATATGCTGGTAAGCAAGTTGATGCTGACCCAGCTGAGCTCCAGCAGGTTGACCAGTGGACTGCATGCCCCCAACTGATGTAACAACTGATCCTGGGGCCCCAGTCATTTGGTTTGATTGATATGGGTTAGATCCGTATGGCATTTGACTGCCACTACCGACAACCCCCATTTGCGGATTCTGGTTATGCCCTTGATGGTCCATTCTGTTTTGACATAAAATCAAACACATGATCGGCAACATTTCACAAACGACAAAGGCAACAAATCATGCAATCATTGAGGCAAATTTGTTGATATATAAGTAATTATAGCACAAGTACAACATTCAGCATAACCGTTTAATGCATAGGAAAAACGGGTTTCCGTTGCAGTGTCATGATCGAAAACGACACAGGCTCAAAAAACGGTCCACTATTGCAGTGCCCTCAACTGTGTGCCATGATCGAAAACGACACAAGCTAATAACAGGCATATCCATTTCTTGACATGCATAAATCATAATAGCATGCATTTTGATCTAATCACTCCCATGCACAATTGTATCTCGAACAAAATAAAAAATTCACAAATCAAAATAAATACCAGATTTGATCAACAAATCTTCGCTTAGAATACAAAAATAAGCTTTCAATTTAAAAAAATCACAGAATTATCACTCAATTCAACTAAAAGACCTGTTCACACAAGGCATGCACATAACAAGCAAATCAGTTAAGAAATTTATTAATTATTCAACAGAACAAAAATTATTTGGTTTTCCAGTAATATGTATTCTCCATTCAGAGAAACAAAAATTGAATTTTTAACCAAAAAAAAAAAAACATCAAAAAAGGAGAAACTTTTATTTCTTACTCACAGCTAAGATCAAAGAAAATTCTTAGCTTCCATCACAGGTCAGCTTCACGCAGATGTAAAAAATATTCATCACATCAAAATCAACCAAAAAAAAAAACAAGAATCCCAAAAAAACTTAACAAAATGAAAATAAGCACAAAAAAATTAAATCACGAAAACCACGTTACAGCATAACTATGAAAATGTAGATGCATTACACACAAAAAGAAAAAGCATACAGAAAAGAAAAAAAATATGAACTGGTAGAGCAAGAGTTTTTACCTTCCCTCAAAAAACGAAGCTTGGTTCCACGAAAACTGAGAGCCTGAAAAAGGGATCAAACAAGAAAATCGTGAGAAACGAGAGAATGGTGAGAAATTATATTTGATTGAAAGATCTAAAGCATGCGAATTGAAGAGAGAAAGAGTTGTTATGATAATGCTTTGGTAGTGATAAAGATCCCAAAGAAGAAGAAAAAAAGTTTAGGGTTTGAGAAAAAAGCGTGAATGAAAGAGTTGTTGTCAAGATTGATGATGGTGTTTTTTTTTTCTTTGAAAATGAAATGAAACGAAACAAACCTCTGAGAGACAAAAGTGCGAAATACAATAAAGCTGTGTTTGTGTTGTGAACAGAACTTGGTTCCTCACAACCTATTTATAATGGTTTTTTCTTACCTTTTTACTATCTTTTTACTTTTTGACCAATTTACCCTTTTCCCACTTTCCATAATGTTCATTCTTTAATTAATATATGGTGTTTTTTTTATGGAGATAATTTAATCATACATTAGAGTAAGAAAAAACTAATTTCTTTTTATTTTATCTTTAATTAACACTCCAGTTTTTCAGTCAATTATTTTTATTTTTTAATAAATTTTCTGGTCGATATTGCTTCAACCAAAACTTGAATTCAGATTCTTTCAAAAAATTTGCGAGGCTCCAACTCCAGGATGTTCGAAATTTTATACAAAGGTTTAATTATCCAATTTTTTACTAAAAAATTCATTATTTTTCACTCTAAAAATATAAGAATATAAAGAAAATCGAGAAAGGTAAATTGCATATGTATTTCAAAAGAAGGTAAATTTTTTTTATAAGTTCTCTTTGACTGATCTTTTTTGCCTTGAACTAAAACATCATTTAAGTAATACTAATATATTATTTGATACTTTTGTTTTACTAACAAATAGATTAAATAGTTAATCCGGTCAAACCCTTGGTTATAATATTATTTCTTAAATTCTTCAAAAAAAAAAGATGTTCGAATAAATATATACATATATTTAAAGGAAGCCCCTAATATGGTCCTTAATATTAGGGGTTCACCATGATCCTCTCAAAATTACCTTCAATAGCATGTTTCAATAAAAAATACATTTTCTTGGTCCCACACAAAAAAACATCATTTTTTAATTGCAACAATTGATATTACTTTTGTGCCCTTCTTTTAACAACAAAAAATCATAAGTGCAAAACCATTTCTCTCCTCTTTTCTCTTTCTTCATCGTCAGTTTTCACTCTTAATTCTCCATATTTTTCTTCTTCCCATTAACATCATAAAATCCAAAGTATGAGAAAGTGATTCACAACAAATGCCTTAGAAACTAATCAATGAACAAAAACAAATTCTCCATTCTTTTTGTTGTCTTGATTTGAAGATGGGTCTGCACATTGTTGTTGTTGTTGATGGCTCCCTGGATGAAAGGTTTATGAACCTAGAACCCTGACGTATGGTTGGGTGATGAATGAATCATGTTTGTGAATCCTCATTATAATGAAATTGTTTCGATTCCTGTAATATTCCACAAAAACAAATAAACAAACACCAAACACTAAACTTTCATAGTTATTAATCAAACAAAAAGTAGCAAAACACAAAGTAAAATTAGAAGGGTATAAAATCAATTGAGAACATGGTCAATTCATGTATTTATCAAATAGAAGAAAAAAAAATCATTCTTCATCACTTTCATGACTCGTGAGCCAACAGTGGAGTTATACAATTGATGAAGGTGAAAGAGAGAAAGAGGAGAGAAATTGTTCTACATTTCTGGATTTTTGATGTTAAATGGAAGGACACAAAAGTAATATCAATTGCTGTATTTTAAATCAATTTTTTTTCTGTGTGGGACCAAGAAACAATATCTTTTGTTAAAACCTGCTATTAAAGGTAATTTTGAGAGGATCATGGATGAACCTCTAATATTAAGGACCATATTAGGGGCTTCCATATTTAAATAGTCAAATATAATAATTGTTTACTCAAAAGTATATATAATTAAATGAATGTGTATAATTTGTTTATATGTATATAAAATTTATTACTCATCATATAAAAAAAATACTTATCAATTATTTAATATTTTTATTTTACTAATAAATAGATTAAAGACTTTATAAACAATCCATAAATTTCGGTATAGCTGGAGAGACTGCTAGATCAAACTCGAAACTTAAAGGACCTATCTGGGATCTTAGAAACTTAAAGGACCTATTCGAAACAAACTCCAAACTTAAAGGACCTATCTGAAACCTCATAAACTTAAAGGATCTATCTGAAACAAACATAAAACTTAAAGGACCCGGGGAGGTATTTGGCCTATATAATTTTAATGTTGTTTATGACTTAAAAATATTGAAGATAAAAGATTTTATGGCTCCTAAAAAAAGATTAAAGACTTTATGAAGCCTATACATTTTGAATTGAAGAATCAGGTACAAAATTAAAAAATTTGATCAAAAAAAGGTACATAATTTAATAAATTAATTTGAATAGAAACAACGTCTCTAAACTAAAGATAAATGCTTGTTGATTGCACCAAATTCTTTTTAGACTTAAATATGTTTTTTCTCCTTGTAAATATTATAAGAATCTCTAAAGAAAATTAAGAAAATATTAGCGTTCAAGCGTAAAAAAACATAAAAAGTTATATTTAACTCATGCATTATTAAAATAAAATAGAACTTTTTGGAAAACAGAATTCTATAATACTCTAAACATGACTTAAAAAAAATCATAACTTTGAATAATACACAAAAGTTGATTTAAAAGTAAGGATAAAAATGATGATGAAAATTTTTTGGGAGACTATAAATTAAAGAATTTTATTTGGAGACTAAATAAAAAAGTTGAACTATTTATAGAAACCAAAAAGAAATTTAACCGTTATTGTTGGAACTAAAATTGTTTGTTAAAATTTATCTCCAAATCCTATCTAATTTAATATCGTCGGATTGTGGTTAAAATTAACAAAAAAAAAAAAAGCTTAACACTCTAGTAGAGTTTGGTTGGATACGTCTCACGAGCCTAACTCAGTTGATAGGAATAATACATAATATATACAAAGTTCGAGGTTCAAACCTCGACCACAAAAAAAAAAAGAGTTTGGTTGGATACATATTTATCGTTAAATCATCTAATGTTGTGTCATTTTTTAAGGAATAATTAAGTTTTAAATTCCTATAAATATCTCAAATTTTTGTTTTAATCTCTTTAAATGTTTTCAACAAGTTTTGATCCTTGGAGTGATTTCCGTTATGATTTTTGGTCTGTGCTTTTAAGCAACCTCATGCATACCCTTTTGAATTTTGAATTATTTTTTGCAATCATGTTTTATAAATTATAGACAACTCTTATGCAATAGCTTAAAGTTGTTTAACAGAGGATGAATTAAATATTAATTTTAAATTTTTAGCGATAAATTTAATATTTGATTCATATATTTTGTTAAAAAAAAACTACTTTTGCGATAGAGATTTTTATAATATTTTAAACATCCTTGTAAAAAATTATTAAAAAATATAAAGGATACACATGAATTGATTTAAACACAGAGAATAGAAATCATGATGAAAAGTATTTGGAGGACCAAAACTTATTAAAAAAATTTAGAGGAACTAAAAATTAAACTTTGGATATTTACAAGATACAAAAACTTATTTAACACTTTTCTTTATAGATAGAAAAAAACGCTCTTAAGCGGTTTTCTTTTTGGCAGCGAAAACCCTCTGTTCTTTTACCTTTCTCTATCGCGCCGCCCCTAACCCTTTCATCCAAATTCTCCACCATGTAACTCCGGTAGGTGGTGGTGCGACGGGTTCTTGCTCCGCACCATCCTTTGTTCCGTTGGAGCCGCCGCAGATCTCCTTTCTTGGGTCGATTTCTGCTCTTCCGGCGGCGGTTGTTTATGGAGGTTGTAGCTTCTGACGTAGGGTGTTATAACGGCGTGGGTGCGTTGTTTCTCCGTCGTCGTTACGTCTGCGTTTCAAAACCGGGTCTGTTTCCACGAAGATTCGGCGGTGTCGTTTTAAAACGCGTTCTCTGTGTTCGCGTGCTGCTGCTCATAAAGTGGGTGGTTCTTGATTCAAAGGGTTTCTGAAAAATCCGGTTTCGATCTGGGTCTGGTATTATAAAATCACTGTCTCCGTCGTGGTGGTTAGGTTATGTTCTGTTCAACGTTGTTGGGGTCGATGCCGTGTGTTTGTTTCGGTGGTTTGGTACCCTCAGCGTTGTATTGCTCCTCCAAGATCATAGACATTCTTCGTAACAGGTCTTCTAGGCTAGAAATGGTCATGCACTTGTTGTCCGTTGTTGCTACGAATGGTGGGTGCGGGTGTTACCGTGTTGGCGGTGCTCGTGGTGCTCAGACCCATTGATGACCATCCCTCGATCTGGCTTTAATTGGATTTGAATTGATTTCTATTGGATTTGGCTAGAAATGGCCGTGAAGCTTTCCGTCGCAGCATAGGGGTTGTAGGCGTGTGGTTCTGAATCCGTGTTGGCGGTAGAATCTCTCACCTTCACGAAGTTTGACTCTATATAACTTGGGTGGTTTCAAAATCCTCATCGATCTGTTTGATGTTGGATCGTTTGGCTCGAAAGAGATGTTAGGCTTGTTGCTGTCGCAAGGAGTTGTTGGTTCTTGGATTCATTCCGTGTTGACGGTTTGTTCATACACCGCCTGTTAGACACATCCACTGGTGTTGTTTTTATTTTTGTATCACCTGTTTGGATTGACATACACTTTGTGTGGATTGACTGGGTTAGGTTTATGTCCCCCCAGTTCTTTTTTGTATTTATTTTTTCCTTTTTTTTAATAATATATATGAGGACCTGACATAGATCGAAATCTGCAGGACATTCCATCTTTTAGACTGTTTTCTATTCCTTTTTTATGTCATTGGACTCTTGGCTTATAAAAAAAAAAAAACTTTTCTTTATAGTTTTTTTTTACAAAACTTTTCTTTATAATTGATTGTTTTAAAATAAATCTAACTTTGAGTTGAGTTTGTATTCGGTGTAGCAATACACACTAAAACTAAGAGTACCAAAGAATTTTTCTAAAACAAGTTTGTTCTTTTGTTGGCGGTATAAATATACATAATTTACAACTAATTGTGTGACTTTAGGAGAGAAAAATAAGTAATTAAAAATAAAATAGTACCTATACAATATAGATACATCGGGTTGGATAACTAAAAGGTTGTCAAGATAACATTTCTTAAAAAATATAATGTATTTTCTCATCCCTTTATTCTATGCATTGGCACCTATCTTTCAATTTAGGCTTAAAAATGTTAGCAAATGTCACATAAAATTTCTTAAAAAAAGATATCCCATAGAATTCACACACACAATTATTTTTAGATCTTGATTTCAAACCTACATGAAGGTATTCCGACACAATAATAAAACAATAATTTATCATTTCAAAAGTATAATCATACTTAATATATTTTTCTTTACTTTAAATCTTCACAAAAAAAATTGGTAGTTAAAAGTATCTCTTAAAAAATTATACATGCTCCCATTTTAAAAAGAAAAGAGTCATATGAGCATTAAGGTGGAGTTAATTGCATCAAAGACTAACTTTTGTTTTTTTCTATAGATGATGCGGTAAACGACTTGAAACTCACACATACAATTGCGATATTTTGGATTTGAATGAAAACGTACAATCTAACTACGTCAACATTGTTAGTTGAGATATACTTTATGGTCAAACAAACTCAACTTTTGTTGTTGCATTATAAATGCATTAAAAACTAAATTTTTATAGTGAATAATTAAATTATAAACCCATTTTAAATGCTAAAAAAATGTTGAGAAGTGCTACAATTTCCTTCAAAGATAACTATGAGTAGATAGAGAGTTGCGTGTGCGTGAAAGAGAGAAACATGTGTGAGAGAGAGGAAGATGGAGAGAAAGACTTTTGCTGGATCTAAGAAAAATTTTGTTTTTATTTTTCTAAAGTATTTCTTGCTTAAATGTCATTTTGTTTTTTGATAAGTTGTATCATTTTCACCATCTATGCAAAGTAATCACCCCATTCAAAGCTTAGTTGTATAACTTTGAGTGTGTTGGAGTACCTAATTCCACTACGACTCCAACACACTCAAAGTTATACAACTAAGCTTTGAATGAGGTGATTACTTTGCGTAGATGATGAAAATGATGTAACTTACCAAAAAAATAAAATAACACTTAAGCAAGAAATACTTTAGGAAAATAAAAACAAAATTTTCCTTAGATCCAGCAAAAGTCTTTCTCTCCCTCTTCATCTCTCTCCCACATGTTTCTCTTTTTCACACACACGCAAACACTCAAGGTTATACAGCTAAGCTTTGACTAGGGTGATTACTTTGCGTAAATGATGAAAATGATGCAACTTACCAAAAATACAAAATGACACTTAAGAAAGAAATACTTTAGAAAAATAAAAACAAAATTTTTCTTAGATCCAGCAAAAGTCTTTCCCTCTTCCTCTCTCTCACACATGTTTCTCTCTTTCACACACACACACGCGCAAACACTCAAAGTTATACAACTAAGCTTTGAATGGGGTGATTACTTTGCGTAGATGATGAAAATGATGCAACTTACCAAAAAACAAAATGACACTTAAGCAAGAAATACTTTAGGAAAATAAAAACAAATTTTTCCTTAGATCCAGCAAAAGTCTTTCTCTCCCTCTTCCTCTCTCTCACACATGTTTCTCTCTTTCACACACACGTAAATCTCTATCTACACATAGTTGAGGGAAATTGTAGCACTTCTCAACATTCTTTTAGCATTTTAAATGAATAGTTGTGTGTGTAAGAGATAACATTCAGGATAGAAAGAGAGTTGTGTGTGTAAAAGATAAATGTGTGTGAGAAAGAAGGGCAAGAGAGAGGGAGGGGGAGAAAGACTTTCGCTTGATCTAAGGGAATGTTTTGTTTTTATTCTTCTATAATACTTTTTGCTTAGGTATCATTTTCGTTTTTTTGTAAGTTACATTGTTTTCATCATTCATGCAAAGTAATCACCTCATTCAAGATTTGATTGTATACTTTGACTGTTTAAAGTTGGAATAGAAATATGTAAGTTCGTTGGATAGATGTCAGATTTCATGTCACCTAAAAAACCTTTTAGGCAACCAAATTGTACTACATTAATATTTTTTTTTTTTATAAACTTTACATAATTTTTATTAAATGGGGGTGGGTGGTGGGTGTGTGACAGGCGAGAGGGGGCGAGAGAGAGAGACTTTTGCTGGATCTAAGAGAATGTTTTGTTTTTATTCTCCTAAAGTATTTTTCGTTTAGGTATCATTTTTTGTTTTTTATTCTTGAAAGTTACATCACCTCCATCATCAATGCAAAAGAATCACATCATATAAATTTGAGAATCGCTGATGACACATTACATAAGGCTGAGGCACACAAGTAAAATACGCTTTTGCCCCCTCGGCAGTTAACTGTCGAGGAATTGAAAAACCGACTGCAGTTAACTATTGAGGCAAACCTCGGCAGTTAACTGCCGAAAATTTGTTATAAGAACAGAACAGACATAGGAGTTTCCAAAACTCCATTGTTGCGGTTTTTGATCTCCTAGGTGCGATTTTTAACAATTCTAAGCCAATTTCAATCACAAAAACAAGTAAGTTTTTTGAATCCTATTGCATTGTTGTTTTGTGGTCGAATTGTTTTTTTTTTTTTGTTAAATTTCGATTATATAGGTTCGATTATATATGTTTTATTGATTTTATGATTTATGATATGTTAGGATAGTTTAGGTTAGAATGGTTAGAGTTGTTAGAGAACTTTTATTGAATTGTTAGATTTAGGTTTTGATGAATCGTTGTAGAATTGTTAAAATTGTTTAGGTTTAGGTGTAGGTTTTGATGATAGTTTAGGTTTAAGTTTAGTTTTTAATTTTACGATTTTATGGCATTGTTGTTTAGTTTCTGTTTTGATCGCCATTTTTTTTTAATGTAGATATGTCTCAGAATCAGAATCAGGGTAACGTTCAGGGTGATGAGAAGAACAAAGAAAAATCGCTTATGATATGACATGGAATTGTTTGTGATGGTTCCGAAAAAAAAAGAAGGGTTCGAAGGTGCCGGTGTACAATCACTCGAGATTGAGGAGGAGTGGGAGGAAATGCTATTTTGGTCCTCAACCAAAACAAGGTGCCCCAGGGACTGTAGCGGGCAACCCGATTGACTTGTATGACGAGGAAGAATGAATGTAATGGCTTTTAATGCCTAATTGTTTTGGATTTTTTATGTTTTATTTTTGTGTCACGCACATTTTGTTTGACATTATGGTACTTAGAATAAAATCGCATTTGGAATAATTTCGATTAAAGTTGCGTTTTGAATAATTGCGTATTCGAATAAAAACTAATTAAATCTAACGTGAATTCAACTAATTAAAATTACGTAATGAATAAATAAATTTGAAAAGTGGATAAATAATATAATCATTGTTCCATTCAAAACAAAATGTATAATGCATATTCATCTATATATGTTATCACATTACATTGCATTACATTACATTCCGGAATGTACCTTCCAACTGCAACAATTATCTTACCACTGAATTGGGCAAATTCAAACTTGCTAAGCAGCAAGACTCCAACATCCAATCAACATCTTGAATGGTGATATTCAAATGTCAAAAGAATGAGGTTCCTTGACACTTGAATACAACATTCAACAGGCTCATCGAATGTTAGATTCATGCTGTTTAACAAGTTTGAATTACCCCATTCAGAGGAAGACAATTGTTGCAGTTAGATGCTTGTACCTTCCAACTGCAACAATTGTCTTACCTTTGAATGGGGTAAATTCAAACTTTCCAAGCAGCAGGACTCCAATATTCGACCGACATTCCCAATGTTCCATTCAAAAGATTAAATTCTTGTTAGGCTGAGATTAAATGATGGTATTCAAATGTCAAAAGAATGAGGTCCATTTCTTGACACTTCAATACCTTCATTTAAACCAGCCTAACAAGAATTTAATCTTTTGACAGGAGCAATGAGAATGCCGGTCGAATATTGGAGACATGCCGTTTGGCAAGTTTGAATTACCCCATTCAAAAGAAGACAATTGTTGTATCTGGAAGGTGCATTCATTCCGTACCTTATGACGATCTTCTGGCGGAATCAAACTTTTGATCATATCTTCAGTTAATCTCAGCAACGTCACTCGCATATCGATCCACTGGAACATGCTGTGCTCCCAAAACAAGCTCGTCACGTTTTCGTCGTTCGTTAATTCCATCCAAGTGAATGATACTCTCCCCTCGTCGAGCGTTGGACGTTTATACCGAACGTGTTCCACCCTCCTTCTGTCTCTGGGGTTGACTCCTTGGTTGAATTCAATCAGTTCATCCTTGAGACCTCTTAACATTACACCAAGGCACCGAACCTTCAACCTCTGAGCTTCTCCGCCGTTGAATTGTGCACGAACGTCGATCCACCGTCCATTGTTTCAAATCTACACAATAAGAAATTAAAAAAAAATCAATGAAATACTCATTCAAACATTTCATCAAACACTTGATGTGCACATTATACATAGACTGTTAAAAATCGTAAAAATAACCATAAAATTATAAATCATATACTCTTACTAAAATAAAAAAATTAATCATATACTATAACATAAATCATTCAACTTATGTTTAACATAATTTTTTTTTGTTATAACGTAAAATATAACAAAATTATTCAACTTATATTTACTCTTAAAATAAATCATATATTCTTACTAAAATAAAAAGATAAATATAAAACACCAAATTAAAAAATAATCCTAAAATTTTAAACTATAACATAATCATCATGCAAACATTTTAACTAAATTAATCAACTAACATCTAATCTAAAAATCATTTATAACATATAAATCTAATTAAAAACTAAAATAAAAAAATAAATATAAAACACGAAATTAAAATATAACCATAAAATTTTAAACTATAACATAAACATCATACAAACATTTTAACTAAATTAAGCAACTAACATTTACTCTAAAAATGAATTATACTATGTAAATCTACTCAAAAACTAAAAAAATAAAATAAATCTACTCAAAAACTAAAAAATAAAAACATTTATAACAACAAAAATGTAAGTTAATAGCATTGTAATTAATTACTTGTGATTTTGTTGAATTAATTTGGTTGGGTTTTTTAGAGAGATTTTTGAGAGAAATTTGAATTTTTTTTGGAAGATGAGATGAATAATGGATGAAAGAGCTTCTGCCAGATTTGTAGCAGAAGATCTTCGGCAGTTAACTACAGAGATTTTCGTTCGCAGTTAACTGCAGCCGGTTTTTCAATTTCTCGGCAGTTAACTGCCGATGGGGCAAAAACGTATTTTACTTGTGTGTCTCAGCCTTATGCAATGCGTCAACAACAATTCTCTATAAATTTTGGTTGTATAATTTTGAGTATGTAAAGTTGGAGTTCAGGTATGCTCCATTTCCCTTGTGCTCTAGTCCATTTAAGTCATGGATGCATGACACGTGGCAAAAAAATATCCAAAGGTTGAGATCAAAATTCAAGGGTTACATATTTGTTAAAGGAAAAACATGTTCCCTCCTCTCCTTTTTGTGCAATACGCCTCCTCTTTCTAAAGAAACAATTGATTCAAAAATTTCGGTTTGCAGAAATTCAGCATCCATGATTTTACTAATCGATTTTAACAATTCTTCATTTGAGTATTAATAAACTCTTCATATGAATATATTAATAATTCTTCATATGACAGATTCAAAAAAAAAGTCATATGAATAAATTAATAATTCTTCATATGACAGATTCAACATCCATGATTTTTTAATGTGACCAATTGCGATGCTTTTTTCATAATGGTGTACAAGGATAACAAATGCCTTGATCAATGCATAGAAGATTGCAAGGGAGACGTTTCAGATTCATGGAAGAGGGAACACGGTATTTTATTTTTCAATTTTAATTTCAACCCTTGAATATTTGTTTGCCACGTGTCGCACATCCATGACTTAAATGGAGCATGAGATAAATGGAGCATACCTGAACTCGTAAAGTTGGAGCATAAAAAATGTAAAATCTATGGTTTAGTCTATGACATGTCTAGGGTGGACCTATCTTTTTAAAAATAAACACATTGCGTTTTAGTTTAAAAACGTCATATTTATATGTAATTATACGTTATTACAATGTTGAAAACGAATTTATATGTGAATATATGTTATTACAATGTTGAAAATCTAGACCGAGTAAAGATCTTTTCTATTTCTTAAAACAAATCCATTATTATAATTTTTGTGTATAAATATCTAATTAATGTCACATATTCTAAAAATATGTATATTTAATTATTTTTATCATTTATTTAATACAAAACTATAGTAATGCACCAAATCAACAACACCACCAAACTAAAAAGTAAAATACTAACGATCAAACTACATGTTGGATAAAGATATAATCGAGTCAAACAAAATACTTGACTTCAGTTATATTTTTTTACTTTCTTATTACGAAGTAAAAAAAGACACATCAAATAAGAATTTTTATGTTTTTTTTTTTTTTTTTTTTTATAAAAATATTGGATAAGCAAAAGTTAGATAAAGATATATTTAAATATGAACATGATGAAGTTTCATTTTTTTTATACACCGATGAAATTTCATCTTATCATGTATGTAAATGTCCACCTGACATCTTCAGTCGGATTTTTGTTTGCCAAGTCAGCATGAATTTGACATCAAGGACTAAAATTGAGATTTGGATCCTTTTATGACCATTGTTTCATGTTGTCCATCCTACCTTAATCTCAACCATTTACTATTTTTTTTCTCTCTTCTTCTTCTTTTTTTTTTTTTTTTTTTTTTTCCATTCATGTATCAATCAACCGTTGGATTGGAAAAAGAGAGATGGCTGGAGAGGATTCACATCCCTAAAATTGACAACGACTATTTTAGCACGGACTAAAATTACCATTAATATTATGTAGGGATTAAAACTACGATTAAGATTTAACCCAATCTGCTCGTTGTTGGATAGATTTTTGAATTTGTGTGAATTCAAATTTAAAGAGGGAGATTGTGTCCAGTTTTTTTTTTTTTGTTGGTAAGAGGGAGATCATTTGGAAGAGTGTACGGGTCTCATAATAGCTTGGTTCGAAAGTTAACATTATAGAAAACAAGAGGGACAAAGTCTTCTTGCAGAATCAAAGGGTATTTTTGGTTTCCACTCATATAAATTGTACTACCCTCGTTAGGTTTTTATGTCAAAAAAGAAATCTTGCTTAGGATTCCCTTTTGTTTCATTCTTCTAGCATGACATCTTCATCATCAATGCAACGTAACCACCGCATTCAAAGCTTAATAGTAAGTGTTTGACGTTGAATTGCAAGTAGACATTAGAGAGAGACACACATATGGTAAATTGGAACAAACGAGTTAACCTCAAGTAAAAAAGTATATTCAGTTGTATAACCGACAATAAACAACACCTTACTTCCCAAACACAAATTTGATACCAAAGGATTTACCCTTTTGTAAGTGATCAAGGCAGTAAAATAACAACATTAACTTGGACTGCAATGAATGTCAATAAGTCATGTGATTTGGATCCAACTAAAAAGGAGAAACAAACAAGGGAAAACGGATTGCCTCCGGTGAAAAACTCTAATGTTTTTATCATGTGTAGCAATCAATCCACACCCTTAAATGTTAATTTAATTTTTTTAAAAATATTTTACCTTTAATTTTCCTTTGGCCTAGAATCCACCCGGTTTTCACCGGAGAGAATCCAGTCCTCAGATATAGAATGCAAAGAAGAATAACTTTATGCTAAGGTGGAGAATCCCCTGCAATTTTTTCCCCATTTTTGACGAGTTACAATATCTAAGTCTAGTTTCCATGTTTATGACTCTTTACCAAGTTATATTTTTTATTTGTTTAATATTGAAATGAATCAAACGACTCCATTTTATCAAAAACAAAGATTTTAGGTGCATTGAGCTATGACTAAAAATCTAAGGGTACGACACTTCTCATAATATTTTTGGCTCATTCCCAACAAAATAACTTAGCGTAAGTTAACTCATGCAGAAGTATTTTGTGTAGGAAATGAGAAAAAAATACTGTGAGAAGAGGAATTTTCAAAATCTAAATCTAGTTGTGTGGTGTATACATAACTTAGGTAACTAAATAAAAAAAAAAACTAAATAAATTATGATTTAGTTTAGAGCTTAATTTTTATGCACCGACGATGTAATTTTTTTACACGTGCATCTAACCAAATCATGCCGAATGCACCGTGGAGTGATTTAATTGGATGCATATATAAAAACATTTTACACCGTTGATCTACATACATCAAATTCTTCAGTTTTTTCAAATCAAATAAAGTTGGAGTGAATATCTAAATTCGTCCCTGAATTTGCAAGAATCGGACAAAAATGTCCTCCAATTTATCGAAATGCACACTTTGTCCCTAAATTTGTCATATTTGAATCAAATTAGTCCCTATGTCTATTTGGGGCGTTAACGGTGATGACGTGGCCGTTAACCTCTCATATGGGTTGCCATGTCAGATGCCACATAAACAGGGACTAAATATGTTGATAGTGACAAAAATTTCCAAGGACGAAATTGATTGATTGCAAAAAATGTTGTGCAATTTTGTCCCTGTTACTTTTTACTTATTATCAAATCAATCCTTAAATTATATTAAAAATCCGTCAAATAAGTCCTTGGATTTCATAAACATATCTCCAATTTGATCCTTGAAACATATATTTGCAGAACAGAGTGAAAAAGAAAGAACACACAACTTCATCCTTGAAAATACCATTAAATAAGTCATAAGTCTTAAGTCTTAAGTTTGAAATATTACATAGGCAAAAGCAACCAAACTACGTGGCATTAACAAGTCATAAGTCATAGAAGGATGTTCTTAAATATTACATAGTTGTGCTGGTGTAGGACCCCTCATTGGTGTTTGTTTTGGCTTCTCATTTGAAATAATTGGCCCTCTAATGTCATACCTCCTTGCAAGAACACCCTGCAACAACATTTTCAATCATATATCAGTCCCTAATTCATAAAACATTAAATCAAATGAGTCCCTAAATTATTACACTTACTAGCAAATTGATCCTTAAAATTTAATAGTCATATTTGTCCAAGCACTACTTCATTTGCAACACCATTTGCAACATTTTGTCCCTGAATTGCAACATTTCCAGCAACAACATTTTCAACAATGACATTTTCAGCATTTTGTGCAACTTGTCCATCATCTTCAGCAACAAGAGTTTTTGCATTTCCTGATACATTTCTAGCATTTTCTGCAACACCTCCAATATTTTCTGCATTTTAAGACTTTAACACAAAACCCTAATATCAGTAATCTAAAAAACACAATCAAAGTAAGCAAAAACAAAGCATGAAATGAAGTTTAAAGTTGAAAACGAAAATCACAAAAACCGACACAAAAAAGGGAGAAAACGAACATGACGGAATACAAAATGGACATGAGGTGTAACCTTAAGAAACGACAAAATCTTCTGTTAAAATGGAATCTTTTGCAATGTTCCTCGCCGTAGATGATGATGATGATGATGATGAAGATGATGAAGGTTTTCGCGGGAAGGAGAATAGTCAGGAACGTGTTTGATGTTCTGACCGAAATGTGAGGATGGAAAGGTATGGGGAATAAAGGGGTAGATTTGGAAAAATAGAAAAAATTGAATTTAAAAAGGAAAACTGAAATTTTTAGCGTTTCCATCAAATTGGTCCTTGTACATGTGGCTTCCTTGAAGACACGTGTACAAGACAACATGCATGCAGGACGACAGCTCAGCAGCACTAACGGAGCATTTGGACGGAAGAACTATTTTGATGAATGTTCGTTAAATTCAGAGACAAGGTGTGCATTTCGATAAATTGGAGGACGTTTTTGTCCGATTCGTGCAAATTCAGGGACAAATTTAGCTATTGTTTTAAATTTGATTTTAAAATGTTAATGAGTTGCAAAACAATTTTGTTCGGCACAGTTCTAAACTTGTCCAGAAGCTGATTGATGCCAACCCGAATTACATAAACAACAAATGAAATAAACCAGATCAATAAAATATCAGTAAAGAGTAATAAATATATGAAAATAAAAATAAAATATAACAGGAAGAAGATCCTGTTGTCCACAGATATAAGCTCCTTCATTGAACTAGTGTTCTCTGCTTCTAGCAAACTGTATGATCTCCCTGATAATCTCTCCCTCTCAGCACCCATATAACAGAATATCAATACGCTTTTTATCTCTCTCCCTCTGCCACTTGGACAACCCCACTCAGTTCTTTCCTATTCCTTCTAGTATTAACCTGCTGCATACCAAGCTTGGGAGTTGCTGTTGTGCCAACAACCCATTTGGCCCACCTGGGTTCCTAACACTGGTCCTAAAAATTTGGTTTATAAAACTTGCCCGGAAAACTGCTTCTTAACCAAGCAATGCAACAATATAGAAAGGAGAAACTTTCCAAGTTTTGTGCAATCAAAAGTACACTTCCAAACAAAATATACCGTCCAAAAGTTCACTTCGAAAAATATCTAAAACTTTTTAGAAATGTGTAGAAATAATTGCTCCCAAGAAGTAAAGAACTATTATCCCCCACTCCAGCTTTTGTAATTCTGACCACCATGTAAAAGTGACAAAGAAATGCATACTTGCAACAAAACTAATACACCCACACTGTAGAATAAAATACAGCCAAATGCTCTTAGCTAATTTCGTGTGGTTAATGCAATTTGTTCATGAAGTTTTGATTACATCATTTGACTAGTGGAAACAACTAACAAGAACAGGTGCTTCCGGGATGTACTTGCAACAAATTTCCAGGTGTCAAATATGCATAAACTTCTGGTTCCACTTTCCATTGCTATTCCTCATGCTTTTCACATAGTTCCAACATTACTTGTCTACAGTTACCTAGGAAAATCGTTACGGAAAGTTTAAACAATTTGAGTCATCAGAGACAATACTTGTTATCTGTACCATGGTTCCATTCAAAGAGTGATGAAAAAGTTAAGAATAGAATGCAAAACTATATAAATTTACATTCTGGATGAAAAATGTTTTACAATGTCATATTCTGACAACTGTAATGAGAACTTCAAGAATTTAATATAGATAGTTTTTTGCCATTAAAATATGAAATACAATTGAAAAGGTGTGAAAAGAAAAAATAAGTGTCAGATAAAGTGTGAAAAAAAAGCAAGTGTCAACATTGTTGCTTGCTCCATAATAAAATAGGTCAACCAACACCAGGTATAGTGTACGTTGGGAGAAAAAACAGATTGCCAAAAGAAAACCAATTAAAGATCACATTAGTAAATGCAGCATGTCCAGAGTAATACCTCGCTGCTCTTCGTCATTGAGAAAAGCTTGTTCTGTTGCCCGACAGGCCTTCTTGAATTGAAAACCTTTTTCATCTCTTTTTCCATTTGATGCTCTGGTGTAGGCATCAAGATTGCAACACCTGTCACATTGGAGAACAAGGAATTTGCATTGATAAACAAGAAATGGCTGAATCATAGGACAAAAGATTCCTAGATAATAAATAACAGGTATGTGGAAAGGTTCTTATTCACAAACATTAAGCCAAACTATTATTACAGCCACAGTCTTTATGTCTTAAAGCCATTGCCACTTATAGATTTCCTTCGCAACCCTCACTGAAACGATTCTGTTTCCTACAACTCTTCCATGATGCCGGGTCACTTTGTCAAACATGGTGAAATATACAAGAATGCTTTGGGATTTGAAGAAAAATAAACATGATGAGAGAAACAGATTACTTTTCAACAACCTTCTGTCTGAACAGGCTCACATCTCCCATGCAGACATCACCGAAGAAAAATGAGAAGGCGACTAGTGCAATTCATTTAGAGAATGATAAGAATACGGAAGATGAAAGCACAAAGGTAAAATGACTCCCATGTTATCAAAATAGCCCGTGTAAGATAATGTAACAAGGTAACTGCCGTACCCCTCCAAATTAACAAGTCCTATCTTCTCAAGAAACAATCATCATCTCACTCTTCAGGTTTTCAATTTAAGCTTTGGCTTTAAGAGGAAGGGTGTTAATGAACATTGTCGGAAATTCTGCCTTCACAGTGGTCTGCCTCTAGCCGCATAATTACGGCATTTGGGCTGCCATCTTTGCAGCCTCCAACACTTTCATTGTTTAGGGTGTGAAGGGGGTGGATTTAGTCCCACATTGCCTAGGGATATGGCATGTGTAGTATTTATAAAGCTTGAGCAACCCTCAAATTAAAAGCCGTTTTGTAAGGATGAGTTAAGTCCAACCCAAATTCTAAGAGACATGGAAGACCTTTTTCTACTAAATAACTACAGGAAAAGTGTATTTTCTTTTGTTCAAAAAAATTGAAGTAAAAACAAAAATGAAGACATCTTCAAGTCATCATTAGCTTTGCCATTCCGTAAATGCCAATGTCCTGATGTTTGCTACTCAATTCAATCTTACATGCCCTCATTCAATATTTTCAACTGTTGTCAAGCAAAGTATCACCCACCATGTGCATATGTATGACTCTACTATGCCAAGCACATTCAGCATAAAACTAAAATCTTAAAAAAACCAACATGCACAAGATAATTGGAATTTGGAAGCTGAGCATATCTAAGAGTGCAAAACCCCACCACAAGCTTAATACCACCAAAACTCATTAGCACCATAGCAAATATGAGAACACAAAATCCAAATTTGTGCAAGGAAACCCAGAAAGCATAGAGAGAATCATTCAACCATAATCATTCATACTTCATAACAGCGTAATCAAGCAAGAAAACCAACAAATCAGAGAGTGTGTGAAAAGACCTGCAGAAAATGACCTTCAAAACTTCATGGAGAGTGAAACACCAAACTGAAATTTGCTGGAATAAGCTTCAATCTGGAACCGAGCTTCAAGAGAACCAACCAAAAACAAATAATTATTCTACTGCGAACCAAAAAAATAGCATGAACGAAAGAAATGAGCAACACAAAATACCTTAATCTTCAATAGAGAAAGAAGAAAATATCACACAAATGAAATCGTGAGAAAGTGCACAATCAATGAGCTTAGACCATGAATGAATCTGAGTAACTCAAATAAACAAAATCAAGGGTATTTGAGAATGCACTAAGGGAGTCACGAGCAATTAGTTGGATTTATTAAGGAATTACAGGGAGATATCAAAGAGATTGGGTTTCAGATTAGGGGATAGGGGTTAGTTAGGGTTTTTTGGCTGTGGTTTGTGAATTTGAGTTTTGAGTGTGAGAGACAAGGAGAAACCAGGTATCAAGAACTGGATTTTTTGCACAAAACGGAACGGGCCAGTTTTCTTCATAAATAGTTTGGGTATTTTTAAAGTGCTACATTTTGGTTTTGGATATGGTTCAAGAGAACTTGTGTTTTTGAACAGGCCTATCTAAATCTTCCTATGAAGTATAAACAATCAACTTGAAAAGATGGCTACTGCTGAACTCGCTGCCATAAAAACAATATAGAGGCCTACGAGACAGAATCCCCAAAACTTAGGCACTCGGAACCGAGACCAAGTGATTACCAAGAGAGACCCCATGAGGCTTAAAAGCAGGAATACAAATGCAATCACTATACCAACATGGAAATTAAGTTCATAAGCTTTAGGATATATATTTGTCGTCTGTATGACCAAAGCAGTTCCAAGACCAACAAGCATGTTAAACATTGGTCCAGCAAAGCATCCGGCCATTGCCATTGCAGGATGACCAGCTTTAGCAACTGCAACATCAGCAACAAGATCCCCCACTGAATTTCCCCATGCCAGCACTGTAAGACCTAGGAAGGCCTGCGGCAGTTTGAGAAGCGTGCCTAAAGCTTCAAGGCAATTCACCAGCTCTCCAGCTGTGGTAGATATCCAAAACACGCTCATAACGAAGGCCACAACCACCACAGGCAAATGCTCTGCTTTTGGGGGTTCTTTTTCCAACACAAAATGGAGAAATGCAAGAGAGAAGCTTGTCATGAACACTACGGACCACAGAGGGAAAAGAGTATTAGGGAGGAGGAAAACTATCGGATGATTAAGTGGCACAAATGAGTTGCATGCATACAAGAGGGCTAGTGGACAAAGAGCGATATTGGCTGATGCATAAAATCTGCTCCATTGCAATGGTGCTGGTTGAGGGATTGTCAATCTTAAGAAAGTTGAGACAGGAAGCTCCCATGCCTTGGAAATCTGTAAGCATAGTATGGGATACGTCAGGACAATCTCAAGTAAAATAAATTCAATAATGTTATAAATGAATGACAAATCCATCCACACGATGCATAACATTTCCTATCTAATTTTTTTACACAGAAAACATTTTATTTAATTATTTTTTGAAGAGTCATAAGAAATATTGAATGAACTAAACAACAAACACTAAAGTCTACTATCACTAAGTGGAATCAGCTACAATGAACGAAAAATAAAAAATTAGTATTATCATATCAAATGGGATGATCATAGTAGCATCAACTAGGTCAGTGGTCAACGAAATTGGTTTAACATGTCTAAAATATATAAAAAACTTCGAGAGAACAGTTACCAGTTGTCCTCGATTTAATGTCTACCGACAAAGGGATCAACTGGCTAGCCTCCCCCATATTATGTGGGAAAAGGAAGTCATATTGTTTCCTTTTAAATTCAAATTATATTCACATTTTCCTGTCCAGAACTTGAGAAACATATACCATTATTAAAACTCATAATACGAAAACGGAAGTCATTGCATCTTATAACTATAAAATGTTTCAGCTCCAAATATAACCGAGCTCCCAGTTTACTGTATTATAAAAAATGACAAGAAAAATGCAAAAAGAAAATATTTCTTTTCTCCAAGGACTTTGTTTTAAGGTTACATATGGTTAACCTGCAGTACGTGGTTTTAGATCAGAAACAGCCTTTTGTTATTATTTAAAAAATATACAAATTTTCTTATTTCATTGAAGAAAACTTTTTACTTTTGTTTTTGTACATCCTATGAGTACCTGTGCAAGTGTCTAACAAACCTGATTTTGAATAAAACAGGGGGAAAAAAATGATATGCACCGTCAGTGTAAACTAGTTTTTCAAGATGAAATTATTCAGTCAAGTGATACTGTGCCAAGCTATGAATGAATTATATCATGATTACGCACTCAAATTATAAACAATCAAAGTAAAAATAGCATATTCAATTACTAATAACTATGAAAGCATACGTATATGAAAAGACAAAATCATGAGAAAGCTAATTGAAAGTTTTAAACATACCAAACGAAAAGATCCAAGAAATCCAGAAGCGTGTTTATCTTTTTCAACAGATCCCGACGCTTTTACGTCGTAATAGGAATCAATCTGTCCCTCAAGATCCGAAGAACTCTTTTCCCTCCGATTGGCCATTCCCAAATCCATGTAGAACACAAAAACAACAAAGAAAAGATAGAACGCAACGAATCCAACGGCTTGCCATAGAAAAATCTCAGCACTAAGATAAACATAAAACAGAAACATAGCAGCAGTTAAGTAGAACAAAACATCTCTAACAAACGGCGCCGGATCAACGGGAAAAGGAGCTGAGTAGATCGCGACAAAGCCGACAACAAGAGCAGAGACGAAAGCACCGGCGGAAAGTATAGCGCCGAAGCCGGTACGGTATTGACCGGCGCGAAGAGCAGCGAGAGATGAGAAGACGTCGGGAGAGCCGTTACCGAGAGCGAGAAGTGTGACGGCGGCCATGCTAGGAGAGAGATTGAGATGAGAAGCGAGTTTTGTAGTGACGATTGAGAAATGGTGAGAGGCGGTTTTGATGAGGATGTAGAAATGGAGGATGAGGAGAATGGAGAGGGAGGGGATTGAGAGGATTGGAGTTTGAGGGAAAATGCAGTGGTAGTTGAGGATGCCGCCATTGGATTGAATGGGGCAAGATGGGGTGATTTTGTTGAGAAGTGATCTACGAAGAGGAGAAGTTGTTGTGATTGAGAGGGATCCAGAGAGAGGGATTGTGATGAAGAAGATGAGAATGAGAGTGAGGATTAGTGAGAGTGAAATGGTTTTCAAAGCCATTATTGCAATGATAATAGTGTTTGATCTATTATTGTCCCAATGAGTTATGTTGTGTTGTTGAATGTTGTTGATACTAGCTAACTAACTAACTACAATTGCAGAAGAGGACTGTGATGTGAATATGTGCCCCATCTCCTTTCCGCGTTCTTTCCCATGAAATCAAGCAATTATAAACTTTTCAAGTAATTTCATTTTCTCAATCTCAAGGATTCTTGCTAATTGTGTAAGAAAAAAAAAGGATTCATGCTCATTTTTGGGAAAAATATTGTGTAATTTAAATTTTAAAATATTAACAAAATAATTGTATCATTTTAATTGCACAAATACTTATTATATCGAGTTCATGTTGAATTTCGTAAATTTTGACTATATTTTTAGTAGGATATATTTTCTTAATTTTTTTGTGACTTTTTTGAACTTATGCTTATACCTCGTTTTCTAAGGATTTTTAGTTCTGTTTGCCTGGTGTCATTACTTTTTAACAAAGAAAAGTGATTTTTTTTTTTTTTTTTATGTTAACCTTCTGGTACTAATGGAAAAAAAGTTTTAATAATTTAAAATTCGACCAAGATATAGATAAAGTCTAATTAAGAAATGTTTGATATATGAATTAAACTCGAATTCTTCTGATCAATTTATCTTAGGAGGAGTTCATTAATAATTTAAATCCAGCTATTTGGTTAAAGAAAGAACGCATTTAATTATTATATTATAAAATAGAGAAACATGAATAACAGCGGACTTAAACTACAAAGGAGGCGACTCAAATCAAATCAGGGAACTGTTGGCTTGCAATTTTTAAGGGCAGTTTGTCCTCTGCACTCCCTCTTAAAATACCCCTCACACATTCAAAATTTCATATGCACGAATTGTCTAAAAGTTACATTAGAAACACACAAATTGTATAGAAAAGTGAAATTCAATAATCTTTGTATGCTTACTTTCGAATTAAGGAAAATATTAACTTGCGCCCTTATGAGTTATGACATAAGTTAAGAAACCAAATACATGTTTTGTTTTTTTTTTTAAATTGTTCATTCAATGTCTTAAAAATTTAAAAAGTTACATTTTTAATATAAAACTTATTTATTTCCATTTTAAGCTTCTTAATTTGTGCTCTTAAAACACAAATTAGCATGACCCTCAAACTAATATAGGATGAGTAAGAAGTAGCCATCATTTTTAATGGCTAAAGCCCAAAGGATTCGTTACGGCATGATACATGTTTTTAAAGGATAACAATAAGCTTAAGACAACCACAAACAAATTTCGGATATTCAAGTATTCGAAAGCTATTTCTCAAAAAAAAAAAAAAAAGTTATTCATCTCAACTATCCAAAGCACAATATTTTTTCCCTGATCTATTTCTTTGAAGGAACCTTTTATATCCCTTATAGAAAAAGTTACAGCAAAAACATTAACATGACAAGAAGGCATCATCTGTATTCCTTGGGCAATCGGTAACCTGGCATCACTATTTTATCGGCCAACATTTTTCCAGTTTTTGGCATAACATGCCAGTGCAAAGTCAAGTTAAATTCTCTACCACGCAAATTGGTTCCCTGTACACAAATAAAAAAGGCAAAGTTAAGGCCTAAAGATATATAAAGTGATTCATATTAGACAGACCCTATAACGGTTATATACCTGATCAATGAAACGGTATTTATTTGACGTGTGAATCAAAAACTTTGCATGCTCTTTAGAGGGAATGATACCATCCCAAAGGGATATCTGTAAAATGGCACCTCGAGAGAATGAGAAATATATAAGACAGCATATACCAAAAAGTGACAGAAAAGCAGCATTACATGCATTAACAGAGCTATCTGAGCGACATGAAATCATGAATAGTGTAAACAGACTCTGAAGCTGCCATCTCAACAATGGAAATTCGAGACTCACCAATAACCCACTATTACCATGGCTTTCTTTTAATCTCTTGTTATAAAAGGGAGTTGGCAAGCTTAAAATAAAGGTGTGTATATTTCAAATGAAGTTGCAAACAGTCTAACCAAAGCATACATCATACCTGATTCAAGGGTTTCTTTCGTGTTTCATATTCAGCAGCTAAAAAGACAAAAACCTGAAAGCATAGAAAAGAAGCAAAACCAAAATTAGTTTTTCCATTCTTCCCCAACTTTTGTCCTGAAATAAGACAAAAAAAACTAAGAGGAAAAATGCAATTGAAGCGAAGAACCTGTTTTGTGTTCCACGTGAACAGAGACTGTAAATCTCCTGAAATGTTAAGCGTCATGCTGACCTGCAAGAATAATAATGCTTCCATTTCAGTTTGAACAATGAATAAGAATGACATTTGAATATCAGAGAAAGGGATCCAAACAAACTGGTAAATGACAACGACACAATATGATACTCATAATAATGTGGTAGGCGGTTTGAAATACAAGCAGATATAAATGTTGCCATCTTGAAAAAAAGTATGTAGAATACAACCACCATGATGTTTCCAACAATTTCCAGCTATGATTTTGACCTGTTTCATGCACACACAAGTACCTCTTGTCTGTTGTATGTAAATACAGACATTTTAACAAGCCTCTGAAGCAATTACATCGAAGCTTTCAGATTTGGAGGTAATTTGACGACTTCTAATAGGTAGCCTTCTTCCTTAGTTAGTAAGGAAGATAGTTAGAAGAAATAAGGTTTTTGCAAATAAATAAAAGAAGAGATTGGGGGAAGGATATCTTGTCATTTGAAAGATATGATGTCTTTGGCTAGGGAGGTGTAGAGTGTAGACCCTCTAAGTTCTACAATTATACTGTTTTTTTTGGCTCCACAATTATACTGCTTGGGAAGGAGAAGTAAGGAGTATATCAAGCACTGTGAACCGGTGATAGAACTGGCCTTAGAAAACAGAAAGAATTGTGAAAAGAATTGCTTATTGCATGAATTGAGACCAACTACACTGGTTATTCGGGAGAACCAGACTCTACCCACAGGAATGCTCCCAAAATACAAGGTACCCTCCCTTCTCTTGGTAACTTCCATTATAACCCACTTTCTAACTTTCCAACTGACGCTGATTTCCTAACATCTTTCGTAATAGTCTGGCTATTTGAGTTATAACATATAACCCCTTGTAACCTGCTTCTTTTGCCTGACATAAACCCTCTCGATCAAGGGTTGTGGTCTATCGCATTGGCTCAACACAATCAGTTGAAACAAACAAGGAAATAAGAAAGAGCTATAGAGTGAGAGGGAGAGGGAGAGATTGGGGCATGGGATTTGAGAGAGAACTCTTTGCTTCATAAAACTCTTTGGTTCACATCATATAGTGCCCTTCCTTGAGCACCTTGGGAGTAGTTTCCTTTCATACCCTATACCCTACATAAGTACTCCCTCCAGTGCTAAATATAAGAGAAAGTTGGGTCAACAAGAGTTGATGTATTGGTTCAAAATTTGGATTAGGACCAGATCCAAGAAGTTTTGTTGACCCAACTTTTGAATCGGATACATTAACTTTTGTTGACCCAACTTTCTCTTATATATAGGACCGGATGGAGTTATAGCTATAGCATAACATAAGTTGCTCTTCCTAGACAATACCATTGGGGATATACAATCATTCAGTAATTCAAAATCACATCAATAAAACTCACATTAATTCATCTACGAATTCTCTATCTAAACTGTTTCATTGCCATAAACTGTGTTCTCACTGTTCTGTTCCTTACATATACTGTAACATGGGAATTCATCCCTAATTTGGTTGAAATAAAATTTGAGTTCCTATCAAGTTATATCAATAACATAATGGGTTCTTACTAACTAACAAAGGAAGGACAAAAATCAGGGTAACAACCACAGCTTAAATTGCGTAACACGAGACAATTACCATAAACATAATTGCATAGTAAAATGCACATGAAATACAGCTAAAACACGATCTGCAATCTTAATTAAGTAAACAACACAAATTAAGAAAAAAAAATATAGTAGCATCTAAACATGAATTACCTCGTCGTTACCGTTGGGTTGTTTCTGAAACCAATTAATATTCAACACCTAAACACACAAAAAAAAAATGAACAAAAAACGGTTGAAATTGAAAGTAATATTTGAATGACAGATCTGTGAAAGAGAAGAGAAGAGACCTGGACTTGAGCAGAAGGAGATGGGGAATTGAAGGAATCAGTAAGCGATGCAATCGCGCACATAAGTGCAAGAATCGTAAGAGAAAATGTTAGCAAAGCATTGGCTCTGTAACCGAATGAATGCATTCTTGGAGTTTCTTTTCTTCTTCGATTGCAAAATCTATTTTGATAAAGGTAAGGTAATTGGAACTCGGAAATAAATATAGTGAGTGGTAGACTACTCAGTCAGTGTAGTGTACTTGTCTTCTCCTTCTCTCTCGTTGGATACAACACGCAAGCGGTGGGGTCGCACTTATTTTATTAAAAAAAACAACTAAGACTCTGTTTGGTAAAAATAGCGGATAGCTGATAAGCTAGCTGATAGCTGATGACTGATAGCTTATAGCTGATGATTTATAGCTTATAAGCTAATTGAAGTGTTTGGTAAAATAAGCTATTCAACTAGCTGATAAATGTAAAATGACATAAAAGGGTATTATTAATTCATAATATAGTTTATATAAATTGATATGTAACCCTAAAATAAAAATTGATATTAAAGTATTACGGAATTCTTAGTTTAACTTTTTTTTTTAAATTTATAAATTTAGAAAAATACTTAGCTACAATGCCTATCTAATATTTCTTCTATATTATAAATCAAATTTTATTCACTAAAATTTTATTTGATATTTATTTTTATTTGAGTGTTTATACTTTATCCAACAATTGAATGTTATCACAATTCTTAAAAAAAAAATTGACGATTATCCTAATGTATTATTATTAACACAAAAAAAAGTATTATTAACAATAATTGATAGATATAATGAATAATATCTTCTTGATTTTTTTTTACGGGACCTTCATGAAATTTATTTTACTGAATTATTAAATGCATTATCAGTCAAGGAATGTATAAATAGACATAAAACTTTTTTTTTTTTTCACAAAAGACTAGAAACAATTTTATACAGTTCAAAATTAGGAAAACAATTATACGATTAAAAAAAAAATTATACAGTTCAAAACAAGGAAAAAAAAACAAGTGAGGCATATTATCATTTAGAAAAAAAAACACACATCAGGGAGGTATATATATGTCACTGAAATGTGCTAAGAGTAAAGATATTCGTCAAAACAAAATATATAAATGTAACTAACATTAAATAAATTATAAAGGGGTATAAATGGATTTTAGATAAATTAATAAGGGTAAAATTGAAATTAAAAGTAAGAAGCTATAAGCTATAAGCTCAAACGCTACTTGAAGTAGCTTCTGAAAAATAGCTTATAAGCTCCTGAAATAAGCTATAAGCTCGTTGTAAAAAAGCGTTACCAGACAGAGCTTTTTTTTGTCAGACGAACTTATAAGCTATCAGCTATAAGCTATAAGCTCCTTTTTGTGTGTTACCAAACAGACCCTAAGTAGAGTAATAGAAAAACAAAAATTATATATCCTCTAATTTTTAATAATTTACTAATTATAAAGTGCGAAAGAGAACAGACCTTTGGGAATATACACTCCTTTTTGAGTACTATTTACTCTAATAGAAAAACAAACATTTTTTAGGGAAACTAAATTTTATAGGGAGTACGCCTTTAAATTAAGGTGTACCGGTACACTTATTTCATAAATCAATAAGGTTAACGATTATTTTTATGTAATAAAGATATATTTGTCGACTTTTATATTTTAGAAAATATTATTTCGTAAGAAAAACATCATTTCATTCTTTATAAGAATCATATTAATTTTTTAACATTTTATCGAAAAAATAATCAATATTCACTATTATGATTGTAAAAATTAAAAAAAGTTGAATTTTGATTTGCCGACACTTTTGAGAAATAAAATATAATTATTATAATTATAACTGATAGAAAATATATTTTTTCTAAAAAAAATAACTCATTAAACTATTTATTTAATATATGGGTGTACCGGTGCACTCAATTTGTTTGAGTGTACTGTGGAAATTGCCAATTTTATATCCTCTAAGAAAATAATTATATATAATTTATGTTCCCCTCTAAAAAGTAATTTGGATCAGGTTTTTTTGGGAACATAAATTATATATATAATTGTTTCGATAAAAAAATAATAAATTACATATAATTGTTACTATAATTTTTTCTGTAAAAAAAATAATTATTTTTTAGAGGAAATGTATATCAAAAAGACCAAAATGGTGGTTTTAAAAACAGATGGACTAAAATTTCGATTAAGATAATAATTTAACTTTTAAAGTATGATAATAATTTTACTTATGTGTTTTTTTTTTTTTTTTGAGGGACTTTTATATTTATGTGCTTATTTATCAAGTAAAAGTTAACTTTTTTTTACTTCACTTCAAATGTCTTATAGTTTTTATATATTGAATTTACCAATAAATAAATTTGACTTCAATTAAGATAATTTCCAAAGCAAAAAACCATATACTTTTACGCTTATAAGTTGTTTAAATATTTTTGGCTAAATTGTACTTTTTGTTCCAACAATATTATCATCCGCTAACAAATTCAGTCACCCCATTTTAGTACCCATCAATTCTTGTACCTTCCCAAGTTTTTAAACTAAAATATTATGTTATGGTATAATATATATAATAGAGAAATGATATTTGAACAACCATTTTTTGATAATTTTTGCGATAATTTTCTCTCTCATACTCATATTGTTCTTCTACTATCTCTCTCTATTACTTTGATTTTTTCGCCACTATCTAAATGTCGTTGTATAATTTGGTTGTATAAAAAATTGTCATAATAAAGGGTTGTTCAAATAACATTGCTCAATATAATAACATAGTAATCTAATGGAAAATTCTAGTGATCACAACTTTTCTTCTTTTTGAGCTATCAATTAAGGTGATTTAAGATCAATTTTGACTCAAAATCATTCATATGAATTGTTTTTCTCTCTTTTAATTAAGCTAGTGGTTTTTTTTTTTTACATATTTTCATCTTTCTTTTGTTGGTTCTTTGATTTCGTCGTCTAGTACGACTTTTTTATTTTAATTTCACATATTTGTGCGGTGTGTTTTTGATTTTCCGTCTTAGTGCAATGTTTATTTGATTTAGGTTGAAATATTAGTTTTGATCAAGTTCAAATTCAATCAATGATTTTTGCATCGTCAACGTTGCAGATCAAAAAACATAGGTATTTTAATAGCTTGAATATATTCATATTTGTAGGCCCTTAAAAAAAAAGTCATATTTATAGGCATATGTACTATGTCGTTTTATACTATTAACATGGATGTTACAAGTTTGTTCACAAATTCGTCATTTTTGTTTTTAGCAATTTTGAATTTGCATTGTATTAAAGTACTCAATCAATTTACATGAATGAACATCGTTTATTTTTTTAGAAGGAAAAAAAAACTGTGATCTAATTATGTAGGATTATTCAAATAGATAAATTATTTACACATTGTTAATTAAAGAACAAAAATGAATAATTTCGTTGAAGTTGAATTGATTACGAGAATTTCCCTTCATATCCACATCATCAAATTATATGCCACATATTTTAAAGTCTCTTACAAATCACTATTGTGTCCAAAAATTAGAGGGTGGAACCAAAATTCAGAGATTTTAAAATTGAGGATCAATTTTGTGAACGGATGAAAATAGCGAGACTAAAACGACAATCAAGTTAAAGTTTGTACGAATTTAAATTACCTTTGACAATTTTAGTTTTTAGTTATATTAAAATATTTTATGAGATGCATGGATTTGATCTAAGGCACATGGAGAACTAAATGTGGATACATCCCTCTATAATTTTTTTTAAATATATTGATTTCTCAAGTGGTAAAAGTTTGATCAATTATGTTAGACTCGACCCGCTGCAAACTCAATGTTAATACAAAATTAAAATTTGTTGCCTACATATATATATATATATATATATATATCGTGGTCTCAATAAAGAAAATAGTATTATAGTTTTGCGAACTTAACTCAGCTGATAAGGACATTGTATTATATATATATATAATATAAAAGAAATTAATCAAGATTTGTTTATATTTCAAATATTTCCTCTCAGAAAGATAAATATGAAAGAAATCAATTAATATTTTATTTATACATCAAATAACTCCTCTAAAAAAAAAAAATTTGAAAGAAATCAATTATTTATTTACATATCAAATAACTCCTCTCAAAAATATAAATATGAAAGAAATCAATTAATATTTATTTATATATCAAATATCTCCTCTCAAAAAAAAAAAAAAAAAAGAAATCAATTGAGATTTATTTATATATCAAATTACTCCTCTCAAAAAGATAAATATGAAAGAAATCAATTAATATATTTATTTATATACCAAATAACTCCTCTGAAAAAAATAAATATGAAAGAAATCAATTGAGGTTTATTTATATATAAAATAACTCCTCTCAGAAAGATAAATATGAAAGAAATCAATTAAGATTTATTTATATATTAAATAACTTCTCTAATATATTTATATTTTAAATAATTAAATAGATTCTATTTTATTTTATATTGGATCAATTCTAGGTTTATATATATTACATTGTTCACTGCCTATCAACCCTCATGAGGTTGCCTCTGAAACTTTTTTTCTCCCTCTAATTAACATTGCTCTTTCATCTTGACGGTAACTAAAGATGAGTACACATGACATTGACCGGCAAGATCTAGTAAGCATCTTTGTTTTTTTTTCTTCTTCTTCATGTTGTGGTAGTTTTAACTTGTAAGAAAGCTATTGATGTGTTGTTTGGTTTTTTTCTTTATGTATAGCGTTGTTTTCTCAAGGTTAAGATGAACTGTTGTCCAGCCTGTAAGAGAAACGTACCGGAACTGCTGAAGAATATCGATGGTACATTCTTATAGCACATCCTTGATCTTTTTACTTTATCAAATTTTTGTTTTATCATACGATTCTTGATACTATATATTAATACCTTTTCTCTTTCAAAATAAAATAAAATTAATACCTTTCAATTTCACCTTGTTAATTGTTTTTTACACTCAAACCAAACCAATTTAACAAAATCATGTTACTCAAATTAACCTGTACACTAAAATTATGTAGCATCTAAATAGATTTTTACAAAACCAAAATTTACTTTTACAAAATCAAGTCCTCCAAATTAGAATTATCTTGCTTTTGTTTCTATATATTGATTTTTATAGTCAAATTAATTGTTGAACTCAATTTTTACAAAATAAAATTACTCAATTAACTTTTCTTACAGCAAAATCAAACATACAACAATAGCATGCACTACTTTTCTATCTCTTTTTCAGAGCTCTCCTTAATTAGATATTACCAATGGCTTATTTTACTTTATTTTATTTTTTAAACAACTTTTTGTATACCAATGACTTATGGGGTTTAATAAACTCTAGGTTTATTCCTTCAATTATATCAGATTTTTAATTTATAATTTATAAAATTTAATTTTTTTAAGAGTTTTAACTAAATCATTTTTTTTTGTTGCTAATAATGCATCGTTTTTTTAAGGAAATAATGCAACGCTTTTTATTAAGTTTGCATATTGAAATATCTTATTTATACACATCACCTTTTATTAAGCTTACATATTTTAATATATTATTCTTTCAAAAACAAAAAAAAAAATATTATTTATTAATCATTTTTAAAATCAATGATAAATTTTAAAATTTTATTAATGTTTTTTTACTAGACTATAACTTTTAAAGTTTTTTTTAATGTTATTTGGACAAAAAGATAACATAAAAATGTTGATAGTAGGCCGACTTAAAGGTCAATGGGCTAGTCCCGCCCGATACAATATTTAGGCTAGTTTTTTATTTTATTTTTTATTTTATTTAAGATTACTCTTTAGACTTCAAAGATTGACATCACATATCTAGAAATGACCTTCAATACAACTGCAGTTAACTACCATTCACTGTTTAATTTTTCTTTTGGAGCGAACGACTATTGTTGGAGGTATTTTGATCATTTTCAAGTGTGTGATAACAAATATTTTAGTGTAAACAACAATCGTCTATTTTTAGGCTCAATCCATTCAAACATATTGTTCGACCATTTTTTTACCACTTTAGTCTATATACGTAGAGAAAAATAGTTAGATTTGAGAATATTTCATATATATATATATATATTATTCAATATGATTATTAGTTAGATTTGAGGATATTTCATATATATTATTAAATATGATTATTTGTTTGCAAATTTATTATGAACAATACTTTTGAAAGTGCAATAAAATTGGAATGTCAATATATCACAATGATAAAATAACAATTCTAATTCTTTAAAAAAATAACAATTCTAATTTTGCATAAAAAATTGTAATTATTCAAGATACTAGGAAGTTTTTTTTTTTTTTTTTCCTTTCAATTTTAGTGGGTTAGATTTGTTTTAATTTATGAAGTTTTTTTCTTTTTCTTTTTCCAGGGGTGAAGGGTGTGGATGTATTCGACGTAGAGCAAGGGAAAGTACTAGTGATCGGTGATGTGGATCCAAACATACTCGTAAAAAAGCTAAAGAATATCAATAAAAATGCTGAAATATGTGGTAGCATGTATAACATCTTGGCGCACGATGGAGAATCTTCGAGGTCCAACTTACCAGGTAACAGAAGAAGTCGCCGGAGAGGTGGTTTTGGTTTTTTACGTGGGCTCTTTGGAAAAAAGAAGAGTAATAGAAGTAATAATGAGGATGATACTGATATCCATAATTATCCCAGTACTGACAATGGTGGAAATAATGAAAATGAAAATTCAGACTCTGAGACATTAGAGCTCCATAGTAATACTAATACTAGTGATGACCATGGAATCTCTCATGATCATGGTAATGACAATACTGGTCATGGAAGTGGTATGGGTGAAACGATCCCAACTGATAATTATTACCCAATGAATAATCAAGAAGATCTGTATTATGGTCAAGGGATGCAAATGCAACCTCCTCCTCCATTTGAACAGTGGCCGACTATGAATCATTATGGTCAAGGGATGCAAATGCAACCTCCTCCTCCATTTGAACAGTGGCCGACTATGAATCATTATGGTCAAGGGATGCAAATGCAACCTCCTCCTCCATTTGAACAGTGGCCGACTATGAATCATTATGGTCAAGGGATGCAAATGCAACCTCCGTACTGGCCAGCTATGAATCCTGAGCATCAACAACAAGAAGAAGCTTATAATAATAATCAAGAACATTCATACTTGAATATTTTTGATGGATTTCCGAATCATGATCAATATATGAAGATGCAACAACAACAACTGGGGAATCAAGATCATCAACAACAAGATGCTTATAATAACATGTATCCACCAACCATGACGTATGGTGAACCATCTTCATCCATGAATTCCACGATGCAGCATGACTCCAATCTGGTTGATCCTAAGCCCGTCTACAACGATGGCTACGTCTATAATTGGTGGAGTACCAATTAACAACTTTAAGCATTTTTTTTTATTTCAAAAAGAAAACTTTAGACATGTTTTAATTTATTTATTTTTTATTTGTCGGAGCTCATGAAATTTTGTCCAAGACTAGACAATTTTTCTTGGGTCAGTTATTTTTATGGAGAATGAATCCGAAGTTTGGACTATCCTTTATATATTTAATTATTTATGTTCATTTAAGCTTTCTGTTTATTTTATTTTACGAAAATTTTAACTGTATGTTGTTTTGCCTTGGAAACCATTCTGTTTTTTTTTTTTTTTTACGCAAAGGAAATCGATCTGTTACTTGATACATTACGTACATAAGTATTCAAAATAAATTTAATTAATATAAATTGCCAAATTATAGTCACATTTAGATTTAGTTTTCTATGATTTACTTATTGTTCTTCTAGTAAGTTATAACTTGATCAACTTTTATATATATATATATAAAAGTTAAAACACTTGCACCAAATCTCAACCGTTAAATCTAAATTAATCTAATGGTTTAAAATATTCACGCAGAAAATAAGGTGAGACTACTTTCCTTTGGGTGTACTGTAGCTCTTGCGACAATCTGACCTGCATCCATCGCATCTCTTCATCTTTGTCATTCAACACATAAAACATATCTTAACATATCTTAGTTTTCGATAAATCTCTCAATTTCATAATATGTTTATACATATACATCGACGATTAATGATGGTATTGATTTCAATTACATTAATCAAAAGTGATTTTAATTTCTTAATTGAAAACCATGTCTCGATAACCATGTATGGGTTATCAATTTTATATTCCAATTCACGTTTATTTTAAGGATAAAGATTCACATACACCCTTTTAAACCATACACACATTACACCACTGCTACGTGGCAAAATATTTTTTGTCTCATTCCAACCCAACAATAAAATAAAAAGAAAAAAGAAAACTGGTTCTCTTTCGTTCTCTTTCTGCTTCCCTAGCACCACACATTCTTCTTCCCTCACCACCACCCTCTTCTGTCAACTCCAACGGCAAAACCACCACCCCTCCGTCATCTTTTGTCAACTCCAACGGCAAAACCACCACAAACTCCGCCCTTCTTCCTCATCACGGCGTCGACGACCTACTCTTCTCCCTCACGCCGGCGACCACATCAACCACGCCATCGACGATTTCGTTCTGTTCAGATCTGAATGTCTCTTTCTCGTATTCGTCGTTGTCGCCGTCTGTTTTTCGAAATCTGTGGAAAAAAGGTTGTTGTTGATTGTATTTTGGAGAAGAGTAGAACATAAACGGAGGAGAGAAAGGGTGATGACGGCGGCGACGTTGGTGGTGACTATTGAGAGAGACGGTGGTGATGGTGTGATTTGAGGTTTTAGACGGCGGAAGACAACGGTGGGGGGCTGCCAGCGGTGGCCAGTTGGGGGAGAAGGAAGACTGAGAAGAGAGTGAAAAAGTTGCTGCGTTGATTGGACATAAATGCCCCTCTTTCCTTTTTAATTAGACAAAATTGCCCTCATAGCAATTAATAAAAAAAAAAAAAAAAAAGACACATAAGGGGTGTAGGAGGGGTTTGCCACATGGGGTTGTTTATGTATCATTGCTCTTATTTTAATTCATTAATCTTCTCAATTGCAAGTCCTTTCAATTATGTTTCATCCACCCACCGGTTTGGTTGTTTCCCGTTCTTGCAAAAGTAAGGCTCTCAATCAATGGAGAATTTCTTTCTGATCAGTTTCATCGTGGCAAAAAAAATCAATAGAAGGAAGAAGGAATGGGATTTAGTGTGTTGTGTTTTTATTTGCTATTATGTTATATATATATATATAATGCATAAGTTAAATATAGATTTATGAATAATATAAAAGTTTTGTTTTCTTAATACGAGCTTATAACATTTGTTTAATAGCTTATCATGTTTTTTTTTTAATAACATTTGAATTTGTAGCTTATAATAATAATTTCTCTATCAATTTTACCTCTATCATCTTATTTGGAAAAAAAAATTATCATCTTAATCGAAAAATAAAATATTATTAAAAAGTATTTTATGTTTTTTCATTTTTTAACAAAAACAAACTTAACTTTTATCATTAATCAAATAGTTCGCAATACTAGAAGGAATAATCTCAATAACATTGTGAGTACGTAGCCTACAAAAATAGCTAATAATCACAATACTTGCATGAGTGTTAACAATTATATTCGATTCTTAACTTCAAAGTTTAAATGTAAAGACAAAATACTAATATTACCAAAAAATAATAGCACTAAATTCAGAGGCAACTTGAGAATGTGACTTAATGGTCTCAACCAAGAGTTGAGAGAATCACTTTCAAAGACCACATATTGCCACTCCTTATTTCTTGTCATATGTATATAGTCTCTAGTAGCGCATAAGCTTCTCCTTCAATAGTAGGCATATTTGCAAATTTCCAAGTTGTTTGAGCCAACATAAACTCGTCGTTATTATTCCTCACACAACAACATAAAAATGCAATGTCTGCTACCTCGAGGAAACTATCGTCAATGTTGCATTTAAGCCAGCCTAGGCCTGACTTCTCTCACATCACATCTAATTGGGTACAATTCACATTGATTGAACCACTCTTGCCAAAGGTGAAAGGCTTTGATCCCAATATGTTGAGAATTGGATTACTTCATTCCTGTTATCCAACATGACCAAACATTTACGATCTTCATTCACACAAATATCCATCAATAATTCATCAATCATGCTAAAGATAACCAGTCTAGATTAAAGCTGAATCTAGCCTTGATGCACAAAAATAGGTCATTTCAAAATTGAAAAAGATATGTCATTCGTATTTAACGCCAGCTTTGCACAAAGGACATTTGGGAGTACAAACAATGTACATGACAATGTATCAGCATACGACACATCGGTAAATAACCTTTACACACTCGCCTAATTAGAAGGTGACGAGCTTTAGGAGGTGCAAGCATTCTCCACACATCGGTAAATAACCTTTACACACTCGCCTAATTAGAAGGTGACGAGCTTTAGGAGGTGCAAGCATTCTCCACACATCGTTCCAGCTTCCAACTACCATCGATGTGGAATTTATCATTTTGCCCCAACTCTTCAAAGATGAAATTATACCCATATTTCAGATAATGACCCCCATTATGATTATCAACCCAATTAATTTTATCTTTCGGCAATGAGTCAAATAATGGAACCGCCAAGATGGTATTCATTACATCAATTGGAAAAGATCACAAATTTTATTAACATCCCACAATCTCTTACCATCCACGATAATTTGATTAACTTGTATATTACACACCCACCTTGGATTTTAGGCAAATGGATCCAACGACCTTGGTTTATACAAAGCACACAAAGCCCTCCATGATTCTAACATTCTTACCATCACCAATCCTCCATCTACAAGCATGTGAAAACACATGTCTAGAATTCCAAATACTTCGCTAAACAAAAATAGATAGAATTATGACCACTAGAAAAAATGAACAACGAGAATATATAGGTTTTAGAAGATTCTCCACCAAGGAGTCTGTCTTTTTTTTTTAATAATATTCCATGTTTACTTTGCCACAATCTTATCTATGACTATGATACACATAGGTAAATATCTAATAAGTATATGTGTGCACCAATGAAATATCTTACACGTATCTGATAATTTAAAAAAAAAAATTAAATACTTCTTGAATACGTAACCACGAAGTGTGTACTTAAACAGATCGTCATTTTTGGAATATTCAAACTTTGTTTAATGCAAATGATTGTTGAGGGAAAGGGTGCAAGCATAGTTGAGACGTGACTTCCTCATAATGTTTTTTTTTTTTTGTACAACTAGAAAAACAGCAAAAAAACAAAAAAAACAAAGGAAAAAGCTATATAGAAAAGAAAATCTCGCTAGCATCCGTCAGCAAGAGAAGAGCAATTCCAACAGGGAAATAGACCAAAAGAGCTCATGGCTGGCGGCAGCGCCCAACTTTGTTATATAGCCAGCACACACATTCCCTTTCCTAAGAGCATGCAATAAATTAATCAAAAAAAATTTTAAATATTAAATATTTTAAATATTTTAAATTTAACAAAAAAAATCAAAGAATCGAACCACAATTATCAAGATTTTTTTGATAATATCAAGATGTAAAAATAATATTATAATATATTTAATTATAATATATATATATATATATATATATATATATATATATATATATATATATATATATATATATATATATATATATATACCTAATTGTATGCTGCGTAAACATTCTGCATAAATAAACTTGAGAAATTATGATTGTAAACTTACCATGTATATAAATATTAGTGAACAGTTTGTTACCAAAAAAGAGAAGTTAAGTTTTTTTTTATTCAGTTTTATATTTTGTTACGGAACAAAAAAAAAAAAAAAAAATCTTAGTTACATGTGTGAATTTTTTTTTTCTGACCCAATACACAAAAAAAAATTCAAGTCTGACCCCCTATGAAAAAAATTTCTTTTTTTTTTTGTCCTTTTCCTCCATTCCCGCCATTTGAAACGGCGGGAATGAGCCGCCGTCTGACACACGTCCCATCAGGATTGGCCACCTTTTTTTTTTTTAATTTCATTACCGCCATTTCAAATGGCGGGACTGATTTTTTTAATTTATTTTTCATTTTTTGTTTTTTTTGGCAGCATTTGTTTACATTAAAACACAACAAATAAAAATATAGTAATGATAATGATGATATATTTAATTTAAAAACACTAATTATTTTATTCATAAGAAATAAAAACAAAAACAAAAACTACTTTCTCCGCGGAAACCATTTATGCCAATGTAAACTATGACCTCCCGTAGCACATATGATCGTCTTCCAACGTTATTGTACACTCGCCCAATGGAAAAAGAAATGTGTGGGTCTCCGGCCTCCATCTTTCACATAACGCGACTATTAAACGATTATCAACGTTATATTTGTTTAAATTAGTAAAGTCCCACAATCCGGCTGACCTTAAGCTATCTTCAATGGTTGGGGGCGCCGGGGAAATCTTACGATGACATCAAACTTGAATGGAGAAAGTAGTTTTTGTTTTTGTTTTTGTTTTTATTTGTTATGAATAAAATAATTAGTGTTTTTAAATTAAATATATCATCATTATCATTACTATATTTTTATTTGTTGTGTTTTAATGTAAACAAATGCTGCCAAAAAAAACAAAAAACGAAAAAAAAATTTAAAAAATCAGTCCCGCCATTTGAAATGGCGGTAATGAAATTAAAAAATAGAAAAAAGGTGGCAAATCCTGATGGGTCGTGTGTCAGACGACGGTTCATTCCCGCCGTTTCAAATGGTGGGAATGGAGGAAAAGGACAAAAAAAGTGGGTCATTTTGGAATATTTTTTTCATAGGGGGTCAGACTTGAATTTTTTTTGGTATATTGGGTCAGAAAAAAAAAATTCTACATGTGTTACTTTAGTAAAATAAGTATATAACAATTTTATCACTCATCCACCGCCAAAGATAACTAACATTATAATTAAAATATATGTTTTTTTTCTAAAACAAATAAAATAAAATAAAATATATGTTTTGAAAAAGTGGATCCAGAGACAATCGAAGGAGGTTACATAAACTCATAAGCTCCTTGTTAAGCTGAAGGGTAAGCTGAAAATTTAGGCTAATTAAAATATGACATAAGCAGCTTATAAAACTATGACAAACTATTTTTATTTATTTACCCAAACACCTTTAAAAAAGGTTTATAGGAGTAGATAAGCCTATATAAGCTCAAAATAAGCCAATCCAAACGGGATCATAGTACATTTTTATTATTGGTAAAACAAAACACACACTTTCGTGGTTAAGCAAGTAATGAAATTAGCTGGTGACACAACTTAATTTGTATGTTACATATATTTTTTTTATTAAAATAGTCTATTTTACCAACAATAAATTGATTCATTAAATACAAAAGAATCGAGTTATGAGGAGATATTTCACATTTTGTGTCCAACAGGGATTAATCGATGTTAAACTACCGTGAAAAGTTGGTAAAAAGAAACATAAATAGAAACCGATGAAAAAGATAATTGTTTTTTGAAGAGAAAAAATAGTAACATATATGGTACTTAATACGTAGACAACACAAAGTGTCCAATAGCATCAGGAAGAACACAAAGGCACTTCTCCCCCAAACCCAAAAAGAGGTGAATGGAAAACCCCATTGGCAGAATCCTTGAACATTGGCTAGTCTACCATCCAAACATTCTAAATTTCACATGGAACCCTCCTCACACTCCAGCCTCATCCCTTTTATTCCTCTCTCTTTCCATAGCCTCTTATCTCTCCCTCACTCTCCTTCTCCTCTTCCCTCTCCCACCCATTCCACCTCACTTCCTCAAACCCTTCACCGCACTCCACAACCTCATCCTCTCCATCCTCTCCCTCATTATGGCTATTGGCACCTCCCTCACCATCCTAACTCACACCCCCAACCTCCGCTCCACCACCATATGTTTCCCTCCTCATACCCCTCCAAATGGTCCCCTCTTCTTTTGGGCCTACATCTTCTACCTCTCAAAATATCTTGAATTCATTGACACTCTCTTCATCATCCTATCAAGATCCATCAAACGCCTCTCATTCCTCCACGTGTACCATCATTCAACCGTCCCAGTCATGTGTTATCTATGGCTTAATTCTTCTCAATCACTCTTCCCTATTGCACTTCTTACCAACTCATCCGTCCACGTCATCATGTACTCTTACTACTTCCTCACCACCGTTGGAATCCGACCGCCTTGGAAACGCGTCGTTACCGACTGCCAGATTGTTCAGTTCGTGTTCAGCTTCGCCGTCTCCGGTCTCATGCTTTATTATCACTTCGGATCCGATGGTGGTGGATGCTGTGGGATGAAGGCTTGGTGTTTCAATGCTGTTTTTAATGCTTCTCTTTTGGCTCTTTTTCTTGATTTTCATCTCAAGAGTTATGCTAATTCTAAGAACAAGAAACGTACTACGGATAAAGACTCGTGACGTTCATGTCATTATCATCGTCACTCTTTGTTGGCTGTTGTTGGTCTTTAATAACATGTAAGAAATTCACATTGCTATCTATCTATCTATTTGTTTTTTACAACTTAGTTGTTCAACAATTATACAATGCTCAACCAATACTTTATTTGATTGTTGTTTTTTACTTATGTTTTCATCATTTTCATTTTGGTCTTTGTATCGACAATAGTTTCTGAGTGTTAGATATATGAAATTACTAGAAAAAATATCCATGAAAGATGTTGTAGTTTCGCTTCATTCGAAGACTGTAGTGACACTGATTTACAAACACTTGGGAGGAATCAAAGTTTATGAATCAACATTTGCATCGGCAATGGATCACAAGTACTATGTTTTCACACGATACTAAACCTTAAACTTAGCGGTTGTTTGTCGCCTTGTCTTATTAAACACATTTTAAAATTCATTTTTTTTTTTTTTATTAAAAAAGCACTTATACCAAAAACGGTCTACTGAAACAACAAATTTGTGTCTAAACAACACAAGAAGTGTCTTTTATCATTCATCACTTCAAGATTTTATTCTTTACTAGTGCTTTTATTAACCATGAAAACAACAACAAAGTAGATGCTTATACTTAATAATTAAGCATATACTCTATATCCCTCTCTGTCTCACACACATAAAGTGATGAGATCTATGGAGCATTGGTGAAGTCAAAGAGATCAGAACACTTCATTCCATGGGAGTTCAAGGAATTAGTAAACCCAAGCCTTGACCTTGCAAGATCAAACATCATCATATTTTCTTCCAATTGACGACTTCCAATAGTAATAGCAGCTTTAGGATGCAACCCACCATTCACAAATGCCAAACAAGAAACCCCATTTCGTGGCTGCACCATCAAGTTTTCACCAGAGATTCTCCAAACAACATCAGGCCTATCCATCACAAACTCAACACTAAGAGCTTGGTTAATCCTTTTGGAATCAAAACACATACCAAACGGTCCAACAGCATTCACTTGTGCTTGTCTTGGATACTGCTTAGCAAATACTTGTGTAAACGCCTCAAAGAGAGAGTGTTGGAGAATTGTATAAGGAATTGAAGTACTAATCAATGTTCCTCCCATAACACCTTCTGGATATGATGATAACATAGGTGCACTCACTGGAACAACAGTGTGCTGATTAAGTCTTATGGAGGTAACATGTATACGGTACTCTCCTTGTTGTGTAATTGTTAATGGGGTGTAAACCAAATTATTGAAAAGATTAGGGTTGTTTTTGTTATTATAATTATTGCCCTGACCAAAATGCATGTTATTTGGTGCATCCCCAAAGAGTATAGCTCCGTTTGAATTTGGGTGTCGAGAGAGACACATGGTGAATTGGCGTTTGAGTCCAAAATGGGATGAAAGTTGATTTTGCAGTGAAATGGGTGAATGGGCTAACCCAACAACGCCTTGAACGTTATTGGGTAAGCCCTTTTGGGCCAAAAAGGAAGGAGCACAAGAGAAGAGGAACTGAGGGATTGTAACCATTGGGCCGGGCTTAGGCCCATTAATGGCGTAGATAGCGAGGACATCTTGAGCCAGTTCACCCATAGCTGTTTGTTGAGTGACCGGGTTTGCGGACATAAGCCCACAGGTGTTGTTATGGCAACCGGGTCTGAAAGAAGAGACACACGTGTGACATGTGTGAGCATTGGCTCTGGAGCATTGGGTTGAATGGCAATAGGGTGCTTGGTATGTTGAGGATGCGTAGTGTTGTTCACAGTTGACCCATAAGTGTTTGCCATTGAGGTCAAGGAGAACTGGAACTTGCATTAAAGGGGTTCTTTTGTGGATGTTGGCCCAATGGAGTCCAGTTGAAGCATCTTGTTGAACTGGTAAAACCAATAGATTTGGTTTTGGATTGGAGTTTGGTTGTTGTTGGTGGCGAGATGAGACTAAAAGGAAAGAGCAAAAGAGAGAAATGAGTAGAAAATGAAGGATGGAAATAGAAGCCATGTTGGTGTGTATAGAAAGATGTGTTGAGTTGATCAAGTTAGTGAATTACACTATATATAGAGAGGGACCGTTTTTAATAAGCGGCAGAGATTGTGACATTATTTTGGAAGTGTTTGATGGTTATGAATTTCCAGAATAATGTTGGGATGGATTGATGAACTTGAGATTAATAAGAAAACAAACTGGTGGTGAGTGTGAGGGGTTGAGGGTTACTTGGCAGCTAAGAGGAAAAGCTTAGTTGCATGGTGTGCAGTTTTCATTTGTTTTATGTAATGTAAAGGAAACGTGTGGAGTTTGTGCATTTTTGCATCGGGATCCTTGGATGTACTGTATCAATCATTGTCCCTGACACATTGTTTTGAGACAATTCTGAATCAGCAAGCTGTAGTTTGTATTAACACACAACTAAGTTCAAAAATCAAAATAGAGGGAATGTCATAAATAAGATCGTATACATACGGGTACGTTAGTACGAGAAACGAGAACATATAATCAATTATATCAATCCGATCGCAATTCATTAAAATTAATAGTTGTGATATATTTTTAATTAAAAGACGTCGGTGATCTAAAATTAATGGTTTTGTTGAGATCTACACCGTCCGATCTTGATTGAACGGTCACACTGTCATTGCCGTCGTGAATGTGTTCAGGCAGCGACGACGTGAAATTTCGGTCACCATATAGCTCTATGCCACCGTATCTTAGCTTGGATCGGAATACGAAATGCTTCTTTTCCCCCAAGAACGTGTGATGATCCTATCCAATGTTGCCCTATCTTTCTAACAAAATACTACGTTCTTGAAAAACATCTCTTTTCTAACAATGGTAACTTGATTATCTCTTTCTACATGCCTTTCCTCATCACCACCCTATATATCTCTCTTTAAAGATGCTTTGTTCCTAAAAATAGTCTATAGTATCTACTATCTATATATCAAAATATTAGAAATTTCAGAACTTTGTTATTTTTCTGTTATGGTTATTTTATTAGGCAGCAGCTGTTCATGAAAACATTTGAGACTTGTTATCCAATTGTTATGTTCATGATTATTCTATTTGCCAACATCTATGCTTCTTAGTCATGACATATCTGTTTTTTCAACATTTTAAGGTGATCTCTATGCATATTTGGTATAAGCTGTCACCTATTGACAATCTCCGTGCAAGCTTTCATGGAAACAAATATGAAAGTGTTAATGTTCATTTATAGTAGTAACAACAGCAATATTTTGAACTTATATTTTTAATTCTATGATGGTAAATAAACTTTTGCTACTATTAATCTTACAAGCTTTTATTTTGTTATATGAAATCTGAGTACATTAACAAAGTAGTTTGTTTTTATTAGGTAAATGTATGGGTGTTTTTTGTTTTTAATGACAAATGTTAGTATGTTAATTGTTATTTTAGTTTTTTCTTCTTGTGAGGACTTTAACCTTGACCCTCCATCTCATTGTTATGACAGCTATTTGATACATGATACATTGAAAGATGATGAGTTTTTTTACAAAAGATATGCACACAATGTTGGATTTTGCAGCAGTGTTTTTCCATTTGATATAGTAAATAGTGCCAAATTAATGTTTTTATTTTTATTTTTTTTATTTTTTAATAGTATATTATGTTTTCAAATATCTCAATAGACACAATTAGTTGTAGCAGGTGGACAAACATGCTGCTGTCATCAACAAAATTGCTAATTCTATTAAGTGCCAAGCTTCATTAGTTATGACACCAGAGCATTTATCGAAGGTGTCTTAGAGTTTCCTCCTAATGAATTCAATCATGTTTGTGTCAGTCAAAATTTCAAAGTATGATTCTGTCATGCGAAAAATTAGTTTCTGCTAAACTGAAGCACAATTGGTAGAAGCTAATTAGAATCATAAGTAACCCACCAAACAAAAGAATAAGTGACGATATGAAACTTAGTTACAATTAGAAAAATGTTGAATTTTGAGCCTACCTTTGGTGACTTGAACAAAAGGAGTGTTCATTAAATTGGATTTACATAAAACCACTAAATATTAATTCAAATCAAAACGATAGAATTGTTTTGGAATAGTGTGCATAATACCTCACGTATACTCTAATAAATAGCCAAATTCGAGAATGCAGAAAAGATTCAAGTATCCAAGTGAAATTAGCCAATGAAATTATACAACTTTGTCGTAAATCAGTATAAAAAATAATCATATCACCAAACCGAACCATAATAAGGTATACATGAGTAACACGACACAAAAATAAACCAAAATTCACAAATCTTTATGTAGACACGAGTAATATGCTGAGTACAGGCTAAACCCAAGTGTCTGTCTTCCAACAAGAGAAACAGCAACTCGCCACATTCTGTTGGTTCTTTTGATATAATCCAAATATACAGCTAGCATTTGTAACAATCCACATGAATAATAGCCAAATGCAAAATGATTTTGACCTAAGAAACCGAATGGCTTCAAAACAAAAATGTATAACTATGAAGTAATCTTTCTCATCCTGGGTCAACAATATTAAATGAATATGGGTAGAAAGATAAAGTAATAGGATGATAAACAGTCGAGGGATACACAATTAGGTAATGAAAAAAATGACCCAAGAAGATGCATGATTAATACTCACAAGAAGGAAGAGAATATCTCAAAACAAAGCACTTGGGTGGGTGGTGCATGCAGATGAAAACCCACGACCAGTTAAAAAACTTTTTTAGCATAGGTCAGGTTTACTTACTTCAAACTCAACATCCAAACCTGTCTAAGAGTATAGTAGTTTCTTATTTACCTTCCACTAGCGGCTCAGTCATTTAATTTACACTCCTCGTGAAGATCTAAACCCATGTTTGTAATGTTATCGCTAACTTCACTAACTTCTTCTTGTCGAAAGTTTTGGACTTAATGGTGCTCATGCAAAAGTCAGCGATGCATTCTTGAAAGTACTGGACTCAATGGTGATAATGCAAAGGTAAGAGATGCATTGGAGATGATGCAAGAGTTAGTGATAACTTGAAGACCTTCAAACCATTAGAATTCTGATCCAACCATTCTACATGTTGCAAAAATTGAAGTAACAACTTTTGAAAAGTTTTAGTCTCCAAATCCAAATTTATCTCTTAGAAGTTTTAGTCTCCAACTTTTTGAAAAATCAGAATCTATTTTGTGTTTATTTTTCGTGATAAATATAGCATTTTTTAAACAAATAATCTAGTTTGTTTGGATATAACTAGATAAAAGGGATTTTTTGTTACAAAATTAGTTCAATCTTTTAAAGGTGACAACTAGGGTATCCATGGAAGAATGGTGGGTAATTTACCCCAACCAATACACATTAGCCACATAAGCACATATTCATGAACTATTTTGACCCCATCAATAAATTGCTCATATTTATTGGTTGGTGGATAAATTACCCACCATTTTTCAAAGGTAATTTAGAAAAAACCTCTCTTAAAATATATTTTCTCTCTCCTCTAAAAAAAATACTCCATATTTTTTTGAGAAGCTACTCTTAACAGCTTCTCATTTGAAGATGTTTTAGAATTTTTTCAAATTATAATTTTTTTAAAAAGTTGTAACAAACAGATGCAATATTCTTAGAAGTGATTATTTTCTTAAAATAAGTGATTTTTCCTTGAAAAAACTATAACAAACGGGCTTTATATTAGATTGCACAGCAAAATATTTAAATTGTGTCTCAAAATATTTCAGATTGCGTTCTACAATATTTTATCAAAACGACTAAGAAAACACTTTCTAACTAACAATGATTAAATTGATTATTTAATTTATCATTTCCAAATAATAAAATATATATCAATATATTTTTTCTAACCATCCAAAGCCTTGTCTTCCCCTCCCTCCAAATTTCCAAACAAAGGCTAAATATTTTGGGTCATTACTCTTGGTACCTACCTGCTTTTAAGCTAACTCATGTGTATCATTTAAAATTTTGATCTTTTTTAGTCATGACGATTCATTGTAGTGTTCCTTCTTACAACAGTTTATAATAAGAAAAGAATTAAATATGAGTTATTATATTTTTGGTGTTTAAAAATTTATAATTAATTCATATTTTATTAAAAAAAATCTAATTTTTTTGGAAGTGAGTCTTATAATACACTAACCATTTTTGAAAAAATTCATTCAAATATATGAAGGCTATCAGATGTGTTGGACTTTTCATAGTTGAGCTTTTATTACATCTTTTTTAAATTTTCTTGTTCACTTTCTTTTTTACATACGCTTAATTCAATAATAAATAATTTTATATAAAATTTACAATAAAGAGTGAAGAAAGTTTAGTTGAGTAAATTCATTAAAAGAAAGTTTTGTTAAATAAAAAATGTCAATTGAATTCATAAATACATTTATTATTTGGGAGATGAAAATATTTTGAAATAAATTTAAACATTTAAAAAGAAATACAATAATTAATAAAAATTGTATATATGATTTATAAAAAAAGATTGTTCTTTTACGTCATTTTATATTTATCAGTCACTTGAACATTTAATTTTACCAAACACTTTTTATTTTAATAAGCTAATTTTTCAGCTATAAGCTATCAGCCATCAGCTACCAACTAGCTTTTCAGCTATCAGCTAACTTATAGCTTCTTTTTACCAAACACACTCTTTAATCCAAAATCTAAAAATAATGAGTTTATGGATTCTCTAACTTATAAGTGTTCATCCTCCACTTTTTTAATGAATGTGGAAATTCTAACTAACACTTGCTATAGTGTAGTTTCTCTCCTAAAATGTAAGTCCATAAATTCATCATGATTTTCCCTTGAGAGGAAGCTCTCTCATTCACATACACTTGTACCTAAACCGCCGTTGGCCACACTCACCACTTGGTCAAAAAGAATTTTGACACAAGAAACAGATCAAATATCATTATGTGTTGCGTCACGAGGGAAGTTGGAGAGATGAATATCATTATGCTTATTTTTTTATTTTTTAAGAAGAAAAATGATATAGACATTCTCTTTCTTACGGTTCTCTCAAACATTTACACTTTTTTGTGTATTAAAATGCTCAAAACCTCAAAATGATAAATTGAACATGGTCTATGTCCAAGTACCAGCTCACAAACTTGATCTCACAAATAGATTAAGATTGATCAAGTGTGTCTCTACTCTCTACCTTTATAGATCATTAATTAATCCAGTTCTTTCCAAATTGGGCAACAAAAGAATGCGTACCATGCTATCTTATCTTATTATATAATCTGTACAAATTCAGAAATTGGAAAAAATAAAACAAAGACAGTGAAAAGAAAGGTCAAATCTGAGGGCGTGCAGAGTCAACAGCAGAGGATGGCATGATAGGAGCAGCTGCAGAAGAAGTTCCTTCATCATCATCGCTATTATTGACTTTTGGCTTTGGAGACCTAAACGACAATGCCCTTGCTAAAAACGACGGTGCTCTATTAAATATCCACCGGTCTGATTTAAAACTCAGGTCCAACCGCCTCAAACTTTTTCCTCTATTACTTCCTTCACCTCCGGTTCGGTAGCCATGTCTTGAGCTACTTTCTCTTGGTAACGTAATCAAACTTCTCGCTCGTTGCAATTGCCGGCTCATTATCTGTTTCCTAACCTTATTAGGCAGTTTCAAAGTGAACCGGTCCGTGTTTTCACCCGGTTGGATTAAAGAATGTCCGGTCGAGTGAGACCGTGGAAAACGACGCGGCCGGTTTGATTGAGATCCACGCGTACGGTTCCGGTTCAGTGTTTTATTCAACGAAATCACTTCTGGAGCAAGTAATACTGAGTCAGATTCCGTCGGTAATTGAACCGCGTCGTTTTGAGCTTCAACGTCTTGTTGCTGTGACTCAGGAACGCCGTGAACTGAGTCACCAGGTTGTGGAACGAGATTCGCGCGACAAACGGGACACGTTGTGTGAGAAGATAACCACTCGTCAATACACTCAGGGTGAAAAACATGATCACACTTTGGAATCAAACGCAGCGTTTCAGTATCTTCGAATTCCATTAAACAAACGGCACACTCAAGAACATCTTTTCCGATCTTATGGATCTTGACTTCGGAGTATTCAAGAATCGGGAAAGTTTCGATTACTGATGGATCGAGTCCACGCGCCACCGCTCTACGGCCGTTGGTGATGGGGAGAAGGAGGTTGTTGGAGGAAGGTGAATCGGAGCAGCGACGGATGTAGATGGAGAAAAAGCCCATGAGAAAAAGAGCAGCTACTAAAATGACTATGATTATAGCGAAGGAAGGGTTAAATTCTTGGTTGAAATTTGGATTTGTGGGGTTATCGTTAGTAGCTTGGGATTGGGTTTTTGTGATTGAGAGAAGAAGGATTCCAAAGAGGATGAATAAATTGGTTGGATCTTTCTTCATGATGTTCAAAGTTTGTTTGAGATGAAAAACAAAGAAAGAGTGTGTGTGAGTGGGGAGAAGAGAAATGAATAAAGAGAGGGGTTTTTAAATGATGTATGTGAATGGCTTGAGTGGGGGGTATCAAGATTAATGATTCGGAAAATGGTCAAAGATGGTGTACCCCCAATTTATTCTTAGACTGCGAAGCTTCCTTATAAAAGGGAATTGCTCACAACTTTAAATAATTTATTTAAAATTACTTCCGGACAAAAATTTGATTATTCACTTAAAATTATACATGTCTCTTATTTTTTTATTATTGTGTTTAGATATTGTGTCCATCTGACACAAGTTTTTTACAATTTAATAAAGTTTTGAGCTTGAATCCAACTTTAAGTATATATCAACATTAAAACTCTTAAGTAGAGTTTACTGTTTATTTAAGTCTCACAATACTCGAAAGATTAATCTTGACAATTGTGAGGGAAGATATTCCGATTACAAAAAAAAAAATTGTATCTTGTATCTAGTCGGTCATAGACTTTCTCTTTTTCTTTTTTTGTCCAAAGTATTGGTTTGTGGTCTTATCAATTTACTTGAATTCTATATAGGACACTAATATTCAATACATTTCTTTAAATAATGAAATCGGATTTATTTAAGTATACTTGACTTGTCATTATTTCTTGTTCCAAAAAGATTAGGATTAATTAATGTTCTTTTAACTTATGCAATCAATGAAATAGTACACACCTGTTAACTTTTTTTATTTTAAATATTAAATACCATAGTTCTGTTTTTGAACCACTATTAATTTACAAATGATCAAAATTGACTTTCTTTGTATACCTCACCTATGATACATACAGTGCCTTTTATTTTTCTAATAATACACTTTAGACGGAGAACTCAAATACACGCTGAAAAGTTCAACAATTTCGTCATCAAGTGCGTGTTACAATTAGAATAATAATTGTAAAGTTTAGAAGAAAAGAAAAAAAAGATGAAAAATGGTACACAAATTCACCTAAACTAACATGTTACTGTAATTTGAAATTGTAATCATTCGATAAAAATTTACAATATAATCCTAGTCCTTTTCAAGATAACATCGCTGTTATTTAGACACGAGAGGATGTACCAAAGTCAGCTAGGGAGCACAAGATGCACATGTATCTTTAAAATAAATTAAGTGCTTTTCTGATGGCTAAAATTTTTTTAAGTTGTGAGATACGTCCAAGTAATATAGTTGGAGGAAAATTGTTCTTGCCAATAAAGTGGTTGGAAATTAATGCTTATTACACTGCTATGACTCTCCTCTCCACACTCAATAGTCAAATACTGGATTGTCGTATAAATCATTCATATAAACGTGTTGAGAATTTACAATCCCTTCTAGTAATATATGATTTATTTTTTCTTTTATTCAAGTACATGACTTCTTGGCTATTGATTGATTATTATATATAATTCCCGAACTATTATGATTTCAACTCCGTAACACAATAACCAACAAAAAAAACTCCGTAACACAATTTATGTTGACAACTTCACATTGAGAAAAATAAAAAATTGAAAAAGTGGGAATATATATATATTTTTTTACAAAATACTCCACTCTTGTTAAGTACTCCCATAACGCAAATTGAATTCTTGGCCTTATGAAATAGCCTATAGAGCAATCTAATGAATTGTAAGTTGCAACTTGCAAGCGGTCCTTGTCAAACAACAACAAATTGCAATTAGTGGTGGAATTGTATCCAAATTCAATATTTATCCCACTAAAATAAAATGGGTTTGTCACATGTTAAAGCAAACATTTTGATTACTCCATATTAGAGGTACTATCAGTAGAAATAATTTCCCCATCTTTTTTTCTCAAAAGATAAAAAAATTCCCATAAATTTCAAAACACCTAACATAGATAATGATCAGCAAAATTGTCCCTAAAACGTCATTTTCCGTCTACTCTAAAAGACGAAAGCTACATCTACTCGTTTGTGCAATCTAGTATTGTCGCCTAGAGCCAACATTTAATAAAATCACATTATCGTAACGGCACTCCTTCTCTACGATCCAGCAAAAGACGAAGAGACATCTATTATGAGAGGTCAAGGTCCCCATAACTAACTCTCCCGGATCAACTGTGAATGTCCTCGCGACGTGGTCTTGAATGTCAATATCATCAATCACATCAACAAAACCTGGACGATCTAGGTATATGTATTCTAGCCCCCATAACACCCCAATTTTCATATTAGCATTGTTATTAATATTATTATTGGTTTATTAGGTAGTATTAATTTAATTATTTGTATTTATTAGGAGGATAGGTAATGATGAAGTGGAAGAGTTGGTTAGTCGGCTAAAGAATGGGAGAACAATAATGTTTAGGAAGAAAATAACGTATTAGCAAGGATAAGAAGGTAGAGTACAAATGCATGCGCAATAGCAAAACTAGATAAGAAAGGGGTGTAAGTAGTGGATGGGTAGCGTTATTGGTGTAAACAGAGGGTGGTGTAAACAGCAAAACTGTATGGTTACAGAAAGAAGAAATAACCAGACTAGCGGTGCGGATAGCAAACATGTCTAAGAATACATGAGAAAAATAGCGAATGTTTTTATTTTTTATTTTTTATTTTATTTTATACTTTAGCGACCACAATTTCGTCACATTTCTGTCTCTAATCAAGTTAGTGATCAATTTTTAATATTTTATATTTTAGCGACCGACATATCGGTTACAATTTTCGTCCCTAATCAAGTTAGTGATCCAATTTTATGATAAAACGACTGAAATTTTGGTCGCTAAAGAAGAAATTTATGCTACTATCTTATTTTCTTTTAAATTCTAACGTGGTTATAATCACACAATGCCTCATGTAGATCCGCCCCTAAACATGCACCATAGGTTCAACATGCAACTTTTTGTATATTTTTTTCCTTTCAAAATTTAGTTCCTGAAGTATTTTATGTCATCTAAAACTAAATTTATGGAAGAAAATATAAGTAGGAACTTGTTAGGAAATAAATGAGGTGTTAATAGTAGCAACTACAACATTAGCTATAGCTCATTTTGTGTTGTCGCGATTTTTCAAGACAAATGCTAAACTAGCCCCATTTTTGCTTGGCCTTGGATGATTCAATAATGTCTTGATTTTTTTTTTACTTGGATGATTCAGGAGTACCGAGAATAATTCAATCATGTTTTGATTTTTTTTTCAAAACAATATTTTACTTTTTTTTCTATGACAGAAAAATTAAAAATTTCTTTTAAACTGTAAAATGACTCTACAAAAACACTAAAAATCATATATGATTTCCTGTCATCACTAATTGAGCAAGGCATAAGAAGTTAAAGATTAGAGATGATCTTTCATTATTTGCGAGACATCGAGCTATATGTAGAGCAAATAAATAATGGTATAATTGAGATATTAGCAGTTTATACTCAATTAAGGAAAGATGTCAGTGAACTAATTAATGCAGCTTAATACTAACACACTTGTCTTTTGTTTGTCTAACCCACTCATATTATGTCAATAAACATCTACAACCAACTATAAGTATAAACCTCTTAATAATCAACTAACTTGACGGTTTATTACCAAGTCCCCATAGATAAGATAAAACAAAATACGTTGATGCCGCATTGCTTCAATTAGGCTCACCATATATTAACAAAGTTCCTTTTATGTATCAGTCCATTCATCCATATTCTAAATATGTTTTACCTCATGTAAAAGTGCTTTCATCCACATACATTTGCACCGCCGTTACTACTCAACAATATTAATGGGACACATCATTTGACCATCATTTTAAGAAGACTTCGATACAAAGATCTAGTCAACTTTTGTCAAGTTTTTTTGCTTTGATACATGTTGGATCATGACGAGAGTTTGGAATATCATCACCATTAAGCACACAAGTAGAATTAGACATTACATCTTCACCTAAAACCTTAAAACATTATGTTTGTGGATTCTTTTATTTGTATGTTGCTCAACATTCATTTTTCATATAATGTGAGACTTTTTTTTTTAAGAAGAAATAAAATAAAATAAAAGTCTCACATTATAATGTGAGACTTATAACTCATAATTGACACACCAAAAATAATTTGATTTGTTGAGTTGAATTATTATGTCATTATTTGTTTTTCATCAAAAACCGTTATGACTACGAGAATATTGATTTTGGCAAACCTTTGCATACTTTATGTTGTTATTCTCTTTTTTATAGGGTACGTTGCTTTAATATGGATATGATCTTAACACGAATAACATTGTTGAATTTCCTTAAAATAAAAATGTTGAATTGGTAATAGTAATTTATTTATTTTTGAATTATTATTGGTAATAGATTAAGTTAATTATCACACTATCACATTTAAGATCATGGTTAATTTGGAATTATGCACCGCCAAACATGACAGCAACTTCAGTGACATTATTAGACACAAGAAAAATGAAGTTTATTGGATAAAACATCTCAAGAAACACTCATGGAAAAAAAAAAACCATTAAAAGAACATTGTAATGAATCACTATGAATTTATAAGCTGAGATCACACCAACTATCTATCTATATATATTAACATCTCCATATGACATGACTACCTTCTTCAAAAAACATCTCCATAAGTTTGCAAATTAGTAGCTTATAAAGACTTTTTCGAAAGAGAAAAAACATAAATGTATTTTAATTGATTAGCTCTTAATTACAAACGAAAAATTTGTTAAACGTTGGATGGTTGCATTTGTTTTTCACGTACACCGGTACACAAACTATATTGGCAGTCTGCGGACATAAACTGTATTCCCTGCAATCACACATACGGTGAGTGTATGTATTTATTTTGTCTAAATTTTGGACCAAATATCCTCAAAAAAAAAATATTAGATCTATAATTTAGACAAAATACATCAACATTGGTTGACTAACTGATATTTGGGATTGGAGCGGGTATATATATTGACTAATTTTGATTGCATTCGTTATCTAACTTCAATTGGGTCGTGATATCTAAATTACTTTTTAAAATTCTAAATAAATATATTTAAAAGGCTTTTTATTATATGAAAATTCTAATATTTAAACTAAATTAATTTCACCATTTCAATTTTTAACACTTAACTAATTAAGTTCAAACACTTACAGATTTAATACATAAAAGTTTAAAATTACTTGACAAAATTTTGTTTTGACGAGTCGAGCGAATCCATGCATGATGCATCCACGAGGTTGAAATTCTAAACTATTACCCAAACAAAATTATTTTGAGTTTGGTCAGGGTTAATTCTAGGTTCGACAAAACTAAAAAAAATAAAAAAATAAGTTGAACAATAATCTCCGAAAGCAATGAAATGAATCAACTTCATTAGTAAATTATGGATTGTAAAAAAAAAAAAAAAAAAAACTGTTATTATGGTAGTATGCAACGTTACTGGAGTTGAGTCTAGCTAGCGGATGAGAGACATCATGAGCAAATTGACATCGGTAGTTACTTCCTGTGCGGACTCAATACTTTATTTATATCTAATGGTTGCAAACATGCTTACCCTAATTGCTAACCCTAAACCTAAAAAAGTGGCTCCAAAATTTGAAATGCATTGGAAAACTATGCTAATTACTCTCCCCACTACTCACCGAGCCTTTTCTCTTCCCTAGGAACCATCACTCTGTTCTAACCTGAACATTCACTCCATCCATCCTTCAAAATCTCTCCTTTCCCCTATCTCTTTTCTCTATCTCTCACGAATCAGAAATCGGCCACAACCATCTCACCATCTCCACTATGTTGTCGACTTGACAGAAAATTTTGATTCTAAAGCTTCTGTGCTGACGGATTCAGCGATGGATGCGTATTCAAAATTGCGAATTAGAATCTCCCTTTGTGAATCAGAAATCAACCACACCCATGCCACCATCTCCTCTCCGTTGAGAAATCGAATCCCTCTTCGACAGCGTCAACTCCAGGTTAAACATTTATCGGTACTTTCTCCTACAGTCCAATTTGTAATTGTGATAAGTTGGTTTTTTTCTTCCTTAAACACTTTCTGATTTTTAGGGTTTTTGGTTTTGTTCTTCCTGGTTTGTTGTTGGGTTATGTTTCGCCATTGAATCTTAATTTTGCGTTTTTGCGGTTTGACAGGTAGTATATGACAGCATCATTGTCTGCTGTTCTGCTGTTGTTTAGGGGGTTCTGGGGGTGTCTGTCTGTTGCCTCTTGCTGTGCTGTGCGGTTGGGGTCTGTTTCTTAGGTTCCTTGGTTGTCTGTTATTTTGGCACCTTGGTGTTTGTATTTTGTTTGTTCTGTTTCTGTCTGCGAGCTTTTCTCCATCTTACACAGTAAAATTAGTTGTTTCTAAAATAGAGAATTGCTGTTCCCACATTTGGTTTGGCTATGCCACACGAGTAAATTACTCAAATGCCCTTCGGCAGTTAACTGCCGAATTATGAAACCGGCTGCAGTTAACTGCCGAGGAAAACTTCGGCAGTAAACTACCGAGGAAAACTGAAAACTTCGGCAGTTAACTGCCGAGGAAACCTCAAATCTGTTTTTTTTTTTTTTTATTCTTTGAGAATATTCCGCGGTCTTTATCATTTTTGATTGATTTTTTTTAATAATTCGTTTTTAATTTTATTGATTTGCCTTCCTTATTTATTTTAATTGTATTACTCCTTTAAATCTTTTTTTTTTGTTATAACTGCTTTGATCTTCAACAATAGTGAATATTTTATTTCCAAAGAACTTTCACGGAATTTTCTTCTTTTATTTCCTTTTTACGGAAATATTCACAATTATTTTAATTGTGTTACTCATTTGATCTTCTTCTTTTTTTGCCTATTTTATTTCCAAAGAACTTTCACGAAATTTTCTTCTTTTATTTCCTTTTCCTTTGTTTTAGGCTTAACATTTAAGTCCTCAGAAAACATTTTAATAAGTGTAAAAATTAAGTATTTGAATATTGTTTTGCAAATTACTTAAATAAAAAAAAAAATCTTTGTACACAATTATTTTAATGTAGAAAATATAACAACATATTATACCTTAAAAAAAAATCGTTGTGCACAATTATTTTAACGATTTTTTTATTGTTATTTGTATTTAAGTAATGTGCAAAACAATATTCAAATGCTTAATTTTTACACTGATTTAAATGTTATTCTTATTAAGATATATACATATAAGTATAATACTGCAATTGTTTAAAACGTACCAAAATAATGATTGAAACATTCAAAACCAATAAATATTATTAAAGACAATTTATGGTTTTTGTCAAAACAAAAAAAAAAGTTTGTTATTATTGACAATTTATGGATTTTGTCAAAAAAAAAAAAAAAACAGGTTTGAGGTTTCCTCGGCAGTTAACTGCCGAAGTTTTCAGTTTTCCTCGGCAGTTAACTGCAGCCGTATTTCTAAAACTTCGACAGTTAACTGCCGAGAGGTATTTAAATAATTTACTCGTGTGGCACAGCCAAACCAAAAGTGGGAACAGCAATTCTCTCTAAAATAAAATCAAAATAGAGGCAAGCAATTTATACACATATTAGCAAATTCACCCTATTATAGTTTCACTAATATGATTTCAATTTCATGCTACATGATAATTATGCACGTTGATTTTTTCCTCTGTTTCTGTGCTTAATAGCTCTTTGTCTAATTAATAGCTCTTTGTTTAATTAATTTTCTATAATCTATTATGATGTCCAAATATAATTTTTCCCACTTTTTTTTGTGGCAATAATAAATTGAAGCTTAATTTCTCTCATTCAAGTAGTTAAAAAATAACATCCACATCTCTAAAATATGTTTTGGGTGGAAATAAACTAAAAATCTTAATTCCTCTAATTTAAGTAACTACTACATTTCACTCGAGTCAACTATCCTAATCATTTGTTCTGCGCCCCTAAACCCTATTTATAAGCCAATTCTTAAGTCAAACACACTGCCCCATGAAAAATATTAATTTCATATTATTTGTATTTATCTTTATCCTAAAATGTTTAGCATTTTCTAAATTTATTCCACTTCAAGTGCATCCATTTGTTCTGCGCCCTCCCTATTTACATGTCAATTCTTAAGTAAAAAAAATATGCCCCATCAAAAATATTAATTTCATTTTATTCATATTAATCTTTATCCTAAAATGTTGGACATTTCCTAATTTTGTTCCACTTTTTGTGCGTATCTTGTAATACTCTTTATTGTTCAACCATCATATCCTACTCACACGTATTGCTCGAGGGGTGGTTTAAAGATATTGATTAATGACGAGGACGACGATGATACCGATGTTGCATCAAATGTGGTCTACATAGAAGTTTTCCATAATGTGTAGGATTTTTTGTGTCCTATTCATTTTCTTACTTATTGAAACTATTTACATGTCAACGAACTTCAGTTTCCCTTTTAAAATTATATGTTATGTTAAAGTAACAGGAACTGCGTCTTAGAATTATGGAACAATAACAAAGTCTATGGTAATTGACATTATGCTTTGATTCACGACAATTTTTACATTCAAGCGAACTACATTGTTTTATTTTTACAGTGAATATTTACTTCTTAAAATGACGCGTGCATTAGCACGGGTCAATGGTCTAGTTTTTATAATTGAAATCGAAGAGAGTAGTTCACAACAATTATTTGTGTAGCAAGTAACTATACCTAGTTATTTAGATTTTTTTTTATGGTGGCCGTGATTCGAACCCTGAACCTCGTATATATTATGCATTGTCACAACAACTAACAACTGAGTTAAGCTTACGATGATTGTATCACGTGCTCGTTGACACAATAATTTAGAGTGTAAGAGCTATTAGTGTATACACTGATGTATCTTCCATCCCGATTAACTTTCATTCACTTTCTCTCAATTTATAATAAGAGTAGACTCCCACAACGCAGTACACCAAAGTTTAAATGCGGACTAAAAGGAGGTATCCATTTTCAATGTTCATAAATGTCAATTTTGGGGAAGATCCTAATTAAGCCAACTAAGAAAACTAAAAAATATGTGCAGTGTAACTTTATTATGGGATCCAAAAAATAAACATACAACATGCATGAATGGACATCAACATCGAAAAAGCTTCATCTATTAATAGGCCCCTTTTTATTCAACTTAAAATTCTAATATGATCACAAGACTAAAGAAAAAGTGTTTGATCACAAACACATAAAAAAATATTTTTTAATAATAAAAAGGAAATTGATAAAGTGATTGAATATTTTAAGAAGAATCTTTTTATATGTATGTGACTAAACACTTTTTCTTTGACAGGTAGAACAAGTATATATATTTTAATCACAACGGAATTAATTTTTCAGTATTTGGTTCCTTTCCCTAAAAAAAAGTATATGGTTCCTTTATAACGTAAAAGAAAAGGTATGGGTGTAACAAAGAAAAGAGGTTATGGTTCGTTGTAGCTCAGACCGTTGGTCGAAAAGACTGCTTTCATATTAATTGTTCATATTTTTTTTTAATGGAAAAAAGAATGTGATTATCATTTTTTTAAATTTGGTATCCGGTTAAATAATCAACTCGGTATAAACTAACCCACCAAAGAGAAAAGGACCTTTTATTTTTTGAAAGAAAAGGGAAGAAGTCATTAAGAGGAGCATAGGCACATTGGGTAGATTTATCATTTAATTTTTTTTCAAGTGTGTTGAGAGATTTATCATTTAAGTTTTCCATTTATGCGATTTTTGAAGTATGTCTATGTTTTTCGATTCAATCGGTTAAGTCAACTAGTTTGATTTGATTTTTAAAACACCATGTTTTTTGTTTTGTTTTTGGTTGATAGACGAGATGACAAATCTATCATAAACTCAGACACACAAAGTTGAGGTACCGAGGTTCGAACCCCGATCATGACGTTCGGCCTAACAGTTTCGATATTTTTGCCAGTTGAACTATAACTTATGAGATAAAAAAAACTCCGTGTTATTCACAACTCATATAATAATAGAATTTATCAATAAAATAAAATATAATAATAGAATTTAAAAGAGAACAGGACGAGACTCGAGAGAGAAAAATGGGAAAAGGGTGAGAAATTTATCATCTAAATTTACGTTTATCAATTGTAAATACTAAATATCATGACAATTTTCCTCACAACGTTGTGAGTCTTGTGAAAAATGTTAATAGTATTAGTATTGGGTCACTTAATTAGTTTTGAATTCACAATACTTTCATGAGTCGGTTTTTCATGAGAAATATCATTTATGTTATCAATGATCATCAATCATCGAAAGCATGTATAGATCGACAAATGTCCAGATCATAATCAAAAGTTTTAGAATTGAGAAGTTTGATTATCATGGTATTGGTCCATGCATTTCTTTTGATGTTGTTGTTCCTAAAATACGTTGAATGTTATTGTGGATCTTCAAATTTAATAAGATCCATGGTCAAAATGAAGTTTAATAAAGTCCAAGTTACAAACATTAGGTCAAAAAGGGAAAGTACGTATCCTTGCTTCATATATTTATAAATTAATGATCATTTTATAAAATAAATAGCTATTTGTCAATATTATATTTTAGAAAACATCATTTCATAAGAAGAAAAAATATCATTTCATTGTTTATAAGAATCATATTAAATTTTTAACATTTCTCATAAAAAATAATCAAAATTCTTTGTTATGAGTAATAAAAAGTAAAAAAAAAAAAAGCATCGAAACTTTTGTTAAATAAGATTTAATTATTATAACTGTCAATGATAAAAAATAATTTTTTTTCTTCAAAAAAACAACTGATTTAATTATTAATGATTTGGTGTATAACATTTTAGATGTATCATAGAATTTGACCATAAAAAAAAGTTTAATAAAGAAATTGATTTTAGCATATCTATTTGTTTCTGCGTCAAAACTCAGTAAAATATATATGAGTTGAATATGTTTAGTGAATCTACCACACAACCAAGCATGAGGTTTAGTGAATGTTTGGAGTTAATAAGGATTTAACAAAATCATTACGGTTTAACAAAACTACAATAGCAACGTAATTTTATTGAAGCTCTTCAATAAATCAATTAATTTAAAATCAATTGTTGTCACGGCCACTACATAACAAAATGCACACACAGATTACAAAAGTATAAAAACAGAGAGTTTTTTAAAATTTAAAATAGGAAACTAGCTAGGTGCAGAACAGAAAATTATAACACTTCCAACTTTAAAGAAAACCGAAAAACAAGAAAACAGCCAAATCATAAAAGCAAAATGCTGCCCCTACCCATAAATGAACCCTTCCACTACTAGCTAAAAACCGGGATAAACAAATTTCTAAAAAATTATAGCAATGAACATATTGGGATTAATTCCATTTGTTTTAATAATTCTACATGTAGTAATACTTAATCATATGCACGTAGTAACAATTCTGTAGTATGATTCCATATAGTGACAAACTGCTGCATAATATCCCAATATAAATGTACTAGGACACCAAACTTTTCTTGTAGTAAACATTTATATCAATTGGCATCTAAGATTTGGTGAAAAATCGCTTAATCATAGCTAAATACCTATAATTATATATGTTTTAAGGGACCTATAACTATATATTGGTAGTGGCCTTTTGAATGTATTAATAAATTAATTCCTCAACATATATATCGCTCTCAATTTATTTTCTACAAATATATTTTATGCATGTAGTGATCAATTATATCATTGTCAAAGTCAGGGAAAGGATGAATGTGTTTGTTTGTCTTGTTTGTTCAAAATTCCAAACCGCTTTCAACTTTTGGAAAGTGGTTTTTTCATTTGGCAGTCGTTGTTTTTATGGCTACCCATGCATCCGTGGGCGGATCTAGACATTTGATATTGGTGTGGCAAAACTTTCAAAGCAACTATATATATTAACAAAGTAAAACATTGATACCTTAAATGCTATAGATAAGTGGTTTGGGTGACTGTGTTTTACCTTATTGTTACTAGTTCAATTCCCAGCAACACCCTTTTTTAATACAAATAATTTAAAAAAGGTTTTTTCTAGATTACCTTTGAAGAATGGTGGGTAATTTACCTACCAACCAATGAAAATGAGCAATTTGTTGGTGGGGTCAAGATAGTTCATGGATACCACTTAAAAATGTGTGCTTATGTGGCTAATGTGTATTGGTTGGGGTAAATTACCCACCATTCTTCCATGGGTACCCTAGTTGTCACCTTTAAAAAAATATATCAAAATAGCAACACACCACAAGAATCGAACTCAGCACATTCAATTCGTCCATCAGCACATACCACTAAGCCAAGAAAGAAGTTCTAATATGTTTGCGACTTATATTATATATATAATAATTTAAGTCAAGTATATGAAGATAAAAAAGGGGAATAATCTGGTGTGGCAACTGCCACACCATGTTTCAGTGTGGATCCGCCCCTGATGCACCCTTACGCCTAATGTGTGTAATGAGTCCAATTCTCGACTCTCCAAGAAGTCCAAACACATTTATGCATCCAACGATTTGAGAATTTGAGCAATTTGAGTCTTCAAACAATTTCAATATTCAGCCTCACGTCTAACGCGAAATATGTGATCAATTCTCACATTGCAATCTTTAACCCAACTCTTTTGGCATTTTAAATGAGCTTGGATCTTATTCCAAAAGTTAGTTCAAGATGTCCAAAGACATTTATGCATCAAACGACCTCGGAACCTTAGAAATGTGAGACTCTGAACAAACTATAAACAATTTCAATAAATTCCTATGTCCAATCCATTTGCATGATTGTTCAAGATCCAATATGATGACGCCCCATACCCGGCCCCTCATGATGCAATACTGGTTTCAGAGCCAATGGTTCGCACTAGCTCTTTATACATAGAAAGTCTTCTTGACAATGTTGTGGTTAGACAACATGCACCAAGAACGATACAAATGTGTATGGATGACAAATATTAAACATACTTAGATGAATAGATAGGCAAAAAGATGTTGAACAATATATAAGTGAGAAAATTCATATATCTAATTGTTTAAAGATTTGGTTAAGATGTAATGTCTAATCTATTTTTGTAATCGATCAAAGTTCGATGAAATGATTCATGAACCTAACAAACAATCCAATAGGGAGACACATGTATATTGTTCAAAACTAAATGTAATGATCCCCGAATCCCCTAAGATCCAATAGAAAGACACGTGTATGGCATAGATGAATCTACATATTTAAGAGTTATTCCAAATGCATGATGACAAAGTCCTTTATGTTCAATCAAACAAGCTGTCCAGAGGAATCATAAATCAGGTAAGCAACACACACACACACACACACACATATATATATATATATATATATATATATATATATATATATCCTGAATAATGGTCAAATACTCTCTAGCTAGCACATAGATTCACTACTACCCTGTGTAATAGAATGGAACCGTGCTTGTTGCACTGGGATTTTGTGTATCGGTTTGTTAAATAACATGTACATAACATATTGGAAAATTCTGTTACTCATAGAACACAGCATGATATATGGTCAGCAAAAGCATGTTTGTATATACCAAGTAGTAAAGGAGCAGGGGAGACAAGGGTTTTTATACTAAGGAACTATTTTCACGAAGAGAATTTAACTCTATCCACCAAATGCTCCTTGGAGGTAATTCTCCAAGAGAAGTTTTTGTCATTACAATTACTTCCTCCGTGCTTATATATAAACATCAATTTGATTAAAAAATTATCTCTCAATATTAGCCCATTTTCAAATTACTAGATATATATGTTTATTTTCTAAATAAACCACCATTTAAGACCATCAAGTGTTTTGGAATAGGAAAACTCAATTTACTACACATACATTCAAAAAGAATTTTAAGTGTCCCGTGAGCATAACTCAGTTGGCACGAACAATACATTATTATATATAGGAGTCGAATTTCGAACCCCGAACACCCACTTATTCGGTTTAGAAAGTGAATTCTAACCAGTAGGCTACCTGACCAAAAAAGAAAAAGAAAAAGAATATAAAGTTTTAAGTATATTCATACATAAAAGACACAGCACTGCTAAGTTTTAGTAATATTCATACATTAAACGCTGAATTGAAATATGCTTAGTTGTTCTATCATTGACCTCCAACTAAACCCTAAAGTCACATAATTGAGTGAAGATAAGATATTGGATTTGAATCCGAGATCTCACCATTGATTGTGAGCTAAATGATGTTTGCCTCTTTATTGCGTACGTGCACACACATTGTTAACGATCGAAGTGCAAAAATTAAAGACCTACCAATTTACTATTAACACTAATCCACAGTGAATAATTAATTATGTTTTAGAAAACGAGAGAAAGCTTCCAATGAGCAAGAAATCACCAAAAAAGCCTCGAGAAGAATTTGATTGAAGGAGATGAACTTACACTGTGAGAATCTTAATAATTATGCAAAGGTATTATGGATGGTGACATAAAGAGGGTAGGTAAAGATTTGTGTGCAGCCCAAGAATTTGATTAAAGCTTTTTCGACTAATTGGGATTGATTTTGCCTATGCATCTGTGGAATTGATTAAATTGACCCGTGTGTGGGGGTCTGGTTAATTCTTTTAACACAAATTCTTTTCATTTGACATACGTGTATATTAGATTGAGATGTGATGAAGAATTGATTAAGAAGACTCACATCAACGACGTTTTAAAATGATCAAAATTAACTAATAATAATAATAATTAAGTTTGTGTTACTGAACACAGTCATATATATATATATATATATATATATATATATATATATATATATATATATATATAATGCTTTTTGCTTCCACAGTTCAGGTTGGCCAACTATAGTACTCAAGCAAGAACAAAACTATAAACTATATCACTCCCCGTACTAATCAAATTAATCTTGTCAGCCACCTAGTAAACAAGATAACCGACTCTCCTCTCAATTAATTGATTACATGTGTTTGTATAATATAATATAAGGGTTTTTTTTTAGAAAGTGTCTCCGAGTGACTATTTAAGCATTCCTAATAAAGAAATTATTCTATAAAAATAATTAAAGACTTCAATTTTTTATGTAATAAATGCATAAATTTTCGTAAAATCTTTCTACTTTTGATGCTTAAAGAGTATTCAGAGGTTCTCGTTAACATTTCTCTATAATATATTATAATGACATCCTATATAGACCTAAAAAACTATATCCATATAAATATTTTATATCAAAATCAAAATACGTTATTTATCTATGCATATATAGCTTTTTTTTTTAAGTAGCATAGTTGATACAACTCACACATTTTAAATATGAAGTGAGGTATTTGAGGTTTGAACCCCGATCCTTACATATAATATGTAATATCAATATCAACTGAGTTAAACTTACCGAGATGTGTGTGTGTGTGTGTATATATATATAGGAGGCTGCTAACTTACACCCACCTAAAAATACTACGGTGCAAGTTAGCAAGCTACACCCACTAGTTATTTACCAAAAAACTTATTTCCACTCTTTCAAGTCACTTGAAATTTAAGGGTAGTTTTGTCATTTCAGTTTTATTTTTTCAATAAAAAATAAACTATAACCGTTTTTTAATCATGCTGGATTGTTTGTTAAAAAAAGTTTCATGGATTACCAAAAACAAAACCTTCAGTCGAATTTTTTTATTTTTTGTACAAAAGCTTCAGTCAATTAATAGGAAAAATATGAGTTTCGGTGAATTTATCAGAAAGAGAAAAGTAAATGGCTTTAACTAATTAGCATGTGTTCAAAAAAACGAAAGTTTTATTAAAAAGATTGTACAAATATCATTTCTCATATAGTTAATAGTGTTAGATGTATTGATCGTTTAAGAATGCATGCAAAGAAATAAATGTTGTGATAGCACGTCAGAAAAGGAAGTTTTGGTTGTACTGAAGCACATGCACATGGAGTGATCTGTGCAAGGGTTGGTTCTTCTCTGCTCTAAGACTAGTAGAGTAGTAGTAGTAGTCACTCATTCATTCATTCATGTCATCAACCTTTACAAGAATCTCTGACTATGTCGTCAGCCTCTTCTTCTTCATCTTCATTTTCCTATCATCTTCTTTGTACTTCCGACCGTGTTATTACCAAATGACGAATCCCTTTCTCTTTTTGTTTTTCCACATATTCCATCACCTTCTTCTAATAGAGATTGTTTTCACGCTCTTTTAAATACATTCAACAGTGCCCTTTTTTGAGACACACGCGCGCCATTTCTATCTTCTCATGTACTTTGTCATCAATATAAATATAAGTACGTAAGGAAATGATACTCTTAAGAGACCACAAGATCAAAGTAGGACCTTTGGTTTAGTTTCTTGTTTTTATTTAAGAAATATTATCGATGTTTTAAGAAATATAAGATTAGATAAATGTTCTTTTTTAACTATATACATACATACTCTCATTAATTAAGAAAAAAGATATCAAAATTTGTAATGGAAGCATGAAACTCATTATAAATAATAAGAGATTAATTATTTTGATTCAATCGACCATTATTTGAATCACAATTTTTCTCAGTAATTTTTTCTTCGCATAATACCTATATTTTTATTTTTTTTTAGGTTACAAGGAGTGGGAGAGGTGCATAGTATTTATTTGAGAAAATCTTTGTTTACTATACCATGTTTCATTATATAAAAATAGATCGATGATAACTATGGTCGTGTACGTTTTGTCGTATTAGGAAGGCATAACAACAGTTGTTGGATTTTTTTTTTTTGGCTTCATTGGGTTTGCTGTTAAAATGAAGGCTATAAAATTGTTGAAAATAATGTTAATATTATATCGAGTCTACTGATAATTATTTTATTCAATCAAACAAAGGTGAACATCATTTTCGTCCACATTTATTAGCTGGGCCATTAATCGTTCTGAATTCAAAGATTTTTCATCAACTATTTTTTATTTGGAAGGACATTCATAACGTAGACTATACTGATTGTCTTGCCGAAATATGCGCAAAGAGAAAACAATGCATGTAACTTGTAATGTAAGTACTCTGTCTTCTTCTCCATGGACCGCAGAATCTCCTTGGTGATTGATTAGATGCTTCTAGCTTTTGTTTAAATTAATTAAATCTCTTCTCTTAACCAAAACTAAACATATAAAGATTAACATTAACTACTTCTTAGCGGACAACCACCAATCACCATTGGACACATGATGCAATTATATATCACATCACATCCTCTAATAATATCAATATGTTCTTAATAGAGTCCTCTCCTCTCTTGTGTGCCGTCACCAAAACCTAGTTTATTCTTGTTCATTCATCAAAGAGGTATGATTTAGAGTCAATTTTTGACCCATAATCGCCCCTTTAACTCGTTTTCTCTTTCCCTTTATTGAAATAAATGATTTTCACATCTATTTTGTTTTTTATTTTGTGATTTCGTCATCTTTGTGCAACATTGGTTTGTTTGTCGTCTTTGTGCGGTGTTGTTTGTCATTCTTGTTTCGTTCAGGATTTGTTCGGTTCAGATTGTCAGATCAGCTTAGATCCAATGCAAATTCAATCAATGACTTTAGTGTTGTGCATGTTGCAGATCCAGAGACATGAGTATTTTGGAGACTTGAATATAGTCATATGTATAGGCTTTTGTACTTTGCCGTTTTATGCTATTAACATGTATGCTGTGAGTTTGTTCGCAGATTCATCCTTTTTGTTTTTATCGAATTTGCATTGTATCGATATACTCTGTTAATTTGAATGAATGAATATAATTTATTTTTGTATAAAAAAATATGAATATGTTTTTCTCTTGTTTTTTTTTTTCTACATGCAAACCTTGTACTTCAATTTATTTTTTTATTTTTTTTATTAGGTAGTCTAGTAACTAAAATTCATCTTATAAGATGGATAAGTGGGGTGTCCGAGATTCGAATCCCAACCCCTACATATAATAATACATTGTCTTACTAACTGAACTATACTCACGAAACATTTATTTTTTTTTTCTTTCTTTTCGGTGAGCACGTACGCAATCTAAAATTTTATTTCACCACTCATTACGTCCCAAACAATATACCGGTGAACAGTGATTAAGAAATAGACCTAGATTCTTGTTTAGCTTCTTAAAAATAAATAAATAGACCTATGTCTAGTTTTACCCAGAGATGCTTAATTTATCTTCGATTAACATTTTTTCAGCAATTTTCATTACCATCATGGAGAAAAAGGAGAGGAACTAGTATAAATTTAAAAAATAAAAGAAAATTATCTTAAAAAGTAAACTAAACTAAGTCTTTCATTCTTCAATATTTTTATTTGAGAATGCTAACAAATGCGGACTCTTATTGATTAATAATAATAATATCTTGGAAATTATGTAGTGTACCTCTAAGTTTTGAAAATGAAATTTTTTATGCTACATACGATCTTTAAATTAATAACTAAATGATTTTTTTTTTGAAAAAATTATTTTCTATCATTTACAATTAAAATAGTTGAATATTAATCACCAAAAATATCGACAAAGTAAAATTTAATTCTCTAAAATTTTATCACTTATACAGTGAAAACTAATTATTTTTTTAGATTAAATGTAAAATACTTAGTATGATTATAAACAATGAAATGAATCATTGATTCGTGAGCTTAACTCAGTTGGCAAGGACAAGGTCTGAAGTTCAAACCTCGATCACCACAACAAAAAAAACAATGAAATCAAGTTTTTTTTTTCATCAAATGATATTTAAGAAAACATAAAAGTCACAAATAATTCTTTATTTCATAAAAATAATCGTTAATTTATTGATTTAAAAATTGATGCATCGATATATTTTAATTTACAAGTGTATCGTAGAAACTCCCTCTAAAAATATTTTTTATAACACAAAAATTTTCTTTTCTACTTCTTTAGGACAAATGTTGACCCTATTTTTGTCCTCACCTTTTCTTTACCGCTGATTTTTTATTTATTTTTGTCCCTCACCTTTTCTTCTCCAAGTTGTACGTAACATTTAGAGATGCTCTTATCTCGTTGGCATTTACCAATTAGACACACAGAGGTGGTTACAAAATACCGCATAGAAGTAGTAACATGACATTAGAAATCTGCATATTAGATGACCCATATACTTCTATTGGTCATATCAATGTTTATGCAAGGAAGAAAAAGCAATAAAAGGGAAAATCATCTTTGAATATACTCGTAGATACTTTGAAAGAGAAACAAAATAAAGATAGTATACGATAAATGTGAAATATGAGAAGAAAAGAGTGAGATAAAAAGAAAATAAAATATTAAATGTGTATGTTGAGAAAATAAAGGATGTCCTTTTTTTTTTTTTTTTTTTGAAGGAAAAGGATGTCCTATTATAATCACCCAAACTGAAACCAACAATTTTGATACTACATGTATCAAAAGTAAAAATAATTATAAAGACCAGAATATATAACTTCTGTGTTTTTCTAGGAAAAAAAATATTGAAGCTAAAATACTATGTGAAGTGACATATAGGTCAAACAATTAATATTTTCCTCAACAATTTAAACCCATTTTATTCATAGCAAATATTTATAGATTTAATAGAATTAATTTGGTTAAAAAGATAATAGAATTAATGGTGCTTTTCAACCCAAGAACACTTGAATCATATGTTTAGAGACCCCTTCCGACAACATCAAAATTGGATTGTTAATTTTTATCATACCTTCCGTCAAGGCAACAACGAGTGTACGGATTGGCTTGTTAAGTATGGTGTTTATTTATCGGATGCTCTAAAGTCTTGGATTTCTTGCTCTCTTCAAATGCATCATTCCTTCTGAATGATATGATGCTCTTGAAGTTGCTTGAGATTGTAGTTTTAATTTTGTTTTATCATTTAGACCTCTTCCGGCTTAAACAGTTATTATAGGAATTAAACAATATTAAATATATTTTTCATGCTTGAAATATGGATTAATCTAGTTCAGAGCCCCTCTACATTTTTATTCCATTCTAAACGTATACAATTTTTCAACGAATTTGATCTTATAAAATTGTTGATGTTACATTCTGCTGTGTTAAAAGAGAATTGATTAAATTGACATATGACTAATGATATGTCATTTAGTCATGTGTGAGTCACCAATTAATTAATTAAACAGAATAAAGTAAAATATTTTAGGAACTAACATAAAAAAAAAAAAAAAGATTTGATTAATAGATAGTATGTACAAATTAAATTCTAAAATAAAATAAAGTGTGTTTCATATACTTGTTCTAAACTTCCACACTAGAATTCTATTTCATTTCACGTGCAAATCACTGTCCAAATTGTGTCTTCACCTAAACTGAAAAAAGCCCTTTTTATAAGCTCAAAATCACTCTTGAAGAAAACGCAAATTGGCTTTTATCATCTTCATCTTCCTCTTTCAGAGCCTCTACATTCACATGTGTTTACCAGAGGAAAATAGAGAAAGAGAGAGATCCATGGCGCTAGAACCAACTCTACTATATCCACAAGACCCTTTCACCTATGGATTCAACAAAGACCACTACAATTACAACCTTTTAACAGATTCTGAAGCAAACTTTGACTACACCAATTTCAACCTTCAAAATGAAGAACAAGGTTTTGTTTCTACTTTTCTCAAGAACCAACAAACAGAGAATTATCCTTATGAAAATTGGAGTAACAATTGTCCATCTTTAGATAGTTCAATTTCAACTCGTTCTCGTTCCAAGAAACGCAGAGTCAAAACAAGTAAGAATAAGGAAGAAATTGAGAATCAGAGAATGACTCACATTGCTGTAGAACGCAACAGGAGAAAGCAAATGAATGAGTATCTCTCTGTTCTTAGATCTCTCATGCCTGAATCCTACGTCCAAAGGGTACTTCTATAGTTCTATTACTTTTTTTTTTTTTTTGAAAAATATTTAGTTTTAAATTGCTGTTAGGATCACATTTTTACTTTTGTGTTTTGATTGATGAATTTTGCAGGGTGATCAAGCATCAATTATTGGGGGTGCTATTAACTTTGTTAAGAAGCTTGAGCAGAAGCTACAATTTCTTGGTGTACAAAAACAAAAGGAGGGTAAATTTGATACTATTGTTGAAAATAAAAACAAGCCCTTTTCTGAATTTTTTACCTTTCCACAATACTCAACAAGTGACGGTGTGTGTGAGAGTTCTGAGACAAAAATGGGTGGTGAGGTTCAATCTCGCAATATTGCTGATATTGAAGTTACAATGGTTGAAAGCCATGCAAATCTCAAAATAAGAACAAAGAAAAGACCAAAACAGCTCTTGAAGATGGTTTCTAGTTTGCATGGATTGTGTCTCACAATCTTGCACCTTAATGTCACTACAGCTGATGAATTTGTCTTCTATTCTCTCAGCGTTAAGGTAATTGTCTGTGGTCCCTGTCATGTTTTTTTTTTTCTTTTTCCACTTTCCAAATTCCAACCACTTTTTAGCTTTCTCTTGAATTTCTTTTCTTCTTAAGTTATTCTTCATGTAAGCACTTAAAGTGAAATTAATGAATGTGTAGGTTGAAGATGATTGCAAGCTTGGATCAGTGGATGAGATAGCTGCAGCTATATACCAAATATTGGAAAGTATTCAACAAGAGTCATCAATCAATATATTGAATTAAGATCTAAACTTTAACTAATTTTGCTCTTTTTTTTTTTTTTTTTTTTTTAACTTTAAGATCTCTTGATGATGGAGAATACTATTTTCTCTCATTAATTTCCTCTCTCAAGATGTACCTAGTTATTGCAAAGGCTGTTTAATATTTGTTAATCTAATGATTGTGCCTTATATTATTTGATTTTCTAGTATGCTACTTTTGATCATTCTAAATCTGTCTATGGGGGGTCAGGGTGGAGAGTGTTGAATCAATTTTCCCACCTTGTTTTTATTGTGGTTGGCCATCTTAATCTCAAATTGAGAATATCTTAAAATCAACTTTTTATGTAAAATTGATTTTAGTAATTTGCCGGATACTAATTAGCCCTTTTAATTGGTTGTTAAGCATTAATTGGTTGTTAAGCACAAGTTTAGAAGTGCTAGCAGTTCTTTGCATGCATTGTTAGTTTTGTTATATAAAAAAAAATGGATATTAGTTCAAATCCCACATTGAATAGTGTAAAAAAGTGGATATTATAAAAATGAAGAGTTAATTTAAATTTTATTTGTCACAACATTGTTTTTGTATTAATCAGAGTTTGAGAAGTTGCAAGTCATTGAGGGAGTTTACAAAAATTTTGTGATAAAGTTTGTAATTTTGTCTTCATAAACCTTGCAAATTAAGCAATAAAAAATATTTTGTTTTGATATTGTGAATGCAAGCATGGATTGTCACTCATTAAATTTGATATCCTTTGTTTCTTTTTGATCATGTGTGTTTCCACCTGTGTGGATATTTTTACTTCTTAGTTTCCCAACAATTTTATGTTACAAAGAAAAAGTGTTTCATCCTTTTTTTTTTTGAAGAGAAGTGTTTCATCCTTAATCATCACCATTATCAAGATGACTAAATTAATAAGTGTCATGCTAACTTGTGTTCAGTTAAGGAGCTTAAAATGAAAATTAAAAATAAATTTTGTATTCAAAATATAACTTTTGAAACTTTTAAAACATTAAATGCACAATTTTCAAGAAAAAACTTCTATATTTGACTTCTTAACTTGCCCCAAGACACAATTCATCATTTCCCAACAAATAAATGTCCTTGAGTGTACATATACTGTATAAAGTAGGGTTGGACAAACTGATCCGACCCGCCCGGAACCGGCCGACCCAAGATTAACTAACGCCATAATTGAATTTAGAGTTTTTCTACTTGCACCATAGTTAATCATGGTTGCACCCCAAAATGACAAGATTACCCTTTCATAAAATTTGATTTTCAAAAAGCCTATTCCTTCTTTTTTGGTTACACCCCAAAACCCTTCTTCCAAAACCATAATTCTCCAATCGATCGATTGTGTTCTGCGAAGATTTTCAAAACCATACTTTCTCACGTCCATTCATGATTTCAAAGAAAATTCGAAGCAAATCAGGTTAGCAAGTGTTGTTCTTCAATCGATTGTGTTTTCTTGTTATGGGTTCTCAGTTCTGATTTTGTGTTTTCCTTGTTCTGCGATTCACAGTTCTGCGATTTTGTAAAATCAGTTTAAGTAGGTTCATGTAAACTCAGTTTAAGTAGGTTCATGTAAACTCAGTTTAAGTAGGTTCATGTTAACTCAATTTAAGTAGGTTCATGTAAACTCAGTTTAAGTAGGTTCATGTAAACTAAGTTTACATGAACCTACTTAAACTGAATTTAAGTTAACCTTGCCAAATGTAAATTAAAACCGTAATCGTACATTGCATCATTGCAGTGGAAGGAAAAAAATTGAAACTAGCAAATAGAAGAAGAAATTCACTTACTTATATCCAATTGAGTATGGATGAAAAATATTTTGATTCACTCTTTAATTTTCATGGAGATTGATATTGAACATCAAATTGTTTGATCGATCACTTTGTGGGGTGAAAGAGGGTGAAACTCACTGACAATGAATAAAATTAGGGTTTTAAGAAAATTTATATAAAAGGGCAATTTTGGTATTATAAAGATAATTTAAGAAAATTTGGGTATAACCAGAAAAACATAGGGTGTAAATAGAAAAACTCTTGAATTTATCATCCTCCTCTTAGCATTAGCAATTAAAAGTACCGCTTTTCTCTGGAACTGATACAATTTGAAGAAATATCCAAACCGAACCAATTGTGTAAAATGCTAAAGAAACCAGAGCGATTGAACAGAAAATTGAGTAAAAGTACTGCTGAATAATGAATTATATAGTCCTATTAATAAACACAGACATTAGGTTTTAAAACTCAACACCAATTTATATATAATTTAAAATCATTAGTTTCTATTCTTAGCGAATCTTACACATGGCCTATATTTTTCAATCTACTCACGATGTCTAAGGTCCTTCCAAGCGATCACCTTATTGTAGTACGATTTTACGACTGCAAGTGATGCACAATAGTTTTATATCAGCTTGATTGTATGACTGCATGTAAGGGAGGAGAACCATTGGCTTCAGTAATTCAGTTAGGTCCTCAATATGAAGGTTAGCCTGGTCCCCAAGAGTAAGAAAATAGTTGAAAGTTTCAATATTCCGAATAACACATGCAATATAAGCCACCGGTGCTTCCTTTGGCTGGCCATTACAACCATCATTGTTAACTGATTTGTATCTACCCTCAGATCCATCAATAGCGCCTTTATAATAATGTTCACCATTTTCAAGTTCACATTTTGGAGAGAGGCCTTTGCTACTTGAATCCATATTCCTCTGGTTCAAAAGAATCGTAATTACACGAACAAGATGTGGCAGGCAAACTGGATCATATATCACATCTGCACCCAAACTGAAATAATAATATTAATATAATAAAAATGACATCTGCATAAATGTTAAAGAACAGTATAAGAAACAATGCTTTAACTTGACTAAAAATAAATAAATAAATAAACAATGCTTTGTTCCAGAGGTTATACAACAATTTAAAGTTCAATTCTCACATAACATCGGGTATGATATCTTGTAGTTGGCTTTCCGATGCAGATTCCCATGGCAGATACATGCATTTTACCTGAGATATGTGAACCATAGCACATCATACAGTAGTAGAACAATGACACATACAATTCAGATTATCTTTTCCTCAATGACTATTTATACAAGCACACATGCATTGCATAAAATGATGCAGATCCAATCTAGGTATCATTGATTTTAGTATTTATATTTGTTTATCAACATAGATACAGAATTTGAACAAAAGGAGAAATTAAAATGTCAAAAAGATGAAAGTTGGTCTTCCATGAAAAATTCCATTATCATAGTAGGAGCTACCCACTAGAGTATAAACTACTGACGGTATGTATATGGGGATAAGTTTAAAAGGTAGAGTAAGTGCATCAATGCTCTGCAGAAAGACGAGTAGACAACTCAAGAACTAAAACACTAGAAATATTTATTTACAATTTAGCAAAATGGTAAGTATGATTCACAAAAATTGAGAGATGAATGCTGAGAGTATTGAATTTTATGAATATAAAAGTAAAAATCCAAAACGCAGTCAATGCAAGCAAAGACTCACCGCGCTTGTATCTTCATTTCTTTGTGCCGTGCCAGTTTCAACATTCAGGTTGTTCAACTCCAAATTAAACTTCATGTTAGCTAAAGTTGAAAGATCACCATCACTTAGTATCACCTGTTAAAGAACACTGGAACTAGTCATTGTTGACTAGATTTAACATTTTAACTAGAATAGTATCACCCAATATCAAGCATATAAAAAATCCAGTGCACCTTTAATTATCACTCTGTTCTAAAGAATAAAGCAAACATAGTTTAAGAGCATAATTGCCTTTGTGTTCAATACGTTTTACACAGAAGAGTCATCAGGTATTGTCTGCTATACCTTAGAAGCTTTCACATGAGCTAGACACAATCCAACTAAGCCAACTCCAGAGCCAATCTGTTTCAAACTGTGCGTAAGTGCAACATGGTATAATAAGCACAGCTGAAAGCCCGTTTTAGTGCAATAAATGAAATAATAAACATTTACAAATAGACATAAAAATTTCAACAATAACAGCTTGCAAAGGACAAAATCACTTCTAAGAGCTTCTGTTAGGACTGCTGAGTCATTAGTTCATAATACAACTGTGGGTCCCAAAGTTTGGCAAGTTTATTCTAGAAGGTGTAAGAAACCTGCTAAGGGTTAGTTATAGAATTTGGTGACGTGGAGAGTGGATAGAGGACTAGCAATGACTTCCATTATATAAGGAGTGGGTGGGGTTGAGAGTAGGCATCTTGGATTTTCCGTGAGTAATAGAATGGATAGGCAGCTGTGAGCTGACCTATAGGAGCTTAGCTCTAGTCAGATCTAGGGATTCATACATTCCCCCATTTCTGTAATTCTCCAATTTTCCATCAATAAAGTCCTTTTACATTTCAATTGTCTGAATATTGTGCTGTTTTCTCTGTTCTTATTTTGGGTTCCTAACAATTTGGTCCGACCTACCGGATTAAAACGTTGGAGAATCAGTGAATGCCACCGAAGAAGTTAACACTCAAGAGTATGGAAGCAAAAGTTGCATCTCTAGAGGAAGAAATCATGGGAGTGAAGGTCACACTGGCCGCAATGGAGAAAACTCAAACAGCGCTCCTTGCGTTGCTTGAGAAGAATCTGGGGAAGACGGTACGAACAGAGAACGAGAGTGTGGTTGACGGAGGAAGCTCGGAGAAGAACGCTGGCGAAGGTACGGCGAAGAACACCGGCGAAGCTTCGGCGAAAACATCCGGGAAATCCGGATCGAGCAAACTCCAAGGTGAGGCGTTGGTCGAATTCCGACATTCAGTGAAGAGGGTTGAACTTCCGATGTTCGACGGTGAAGATCCAGCTGGGTGGATATCTAGAGCAGAGGTGTATTTTCGCGTTCAGGATACGATCCCGGAGGTTAAGGTGAATCTGGCTCAGTTGTGTATGGAGGGACCAACCATCCATTTCTTCAATTCGCTCCTCAACGAAAACGAAGAACTGACATGGGAAAGTTTGAAGGATGCGTTGTTACTTAGAACGATATGGCGGACACGGCGAAGGCGATGTGTATGAACAATTGACGGAGCTCCGGCAAAGAGGGAGTGTGGATGATTATATTGCTGAGTTTGAACATCTCACTGCTCAGATACCTAGATTACCAGATAAACAATTTCTGGGTTACTTTCTCCATGGGCTGAAGGAGGAAATTCGAGGGAAGGTCAGGAGTTTGGCGGTGATGGGAGATCTGAATCGTTCCAAGGTGTTGCAGGTGGCCAGGGTTGTGGAGAGAGAGACGAAGGGCGATTCGGGTATGAGTTACCATAGACAAACAAAATCAGGCCATGGGTCAAACCGTGGAGGAATCCAGGGATCCAATAGAGGGAACAGTACTGACTGGGTGATGGTGAAGGGTAACAAGGAACATGGGTCAGCTGGAGGATCAAAAGGAACCGGGTTTGGGCCCAAAGGTGAGAAGCAAGCCCAATATGACAAGAAAAAAAGTGGGCCTCGAGACCGTAGTTTTACTCACTTGTCTTACAATGAGCTTATGGAAAGGAAGCAGAAAGGGTTATGTTTCAAATGTGGGGGACCTTTCCATCCAATGCATCAATGTCCAGATAAGCAACTAAGGGTATTGGTATTAGAGGAGGATGAAGAAGGAGAGCCAGAAGGGAAGTTGTTGGCAGTAGAGGTAGATGACGAGGAAGAAGGTGATGGGGAAATGTGCATGATGGAATTTTTTCACCTGGGTCACTCTAGACCACAATCCATTAAGCTGATGGGGGTGATAAAAGAGGTGCCAGTAGTAGTATTGGTGGATAGCGGAGCAACCCACAACTTCATCTCACAACAATTGGTCCATAAAATGAATTGGGCAGTGGTTGATACACCGTGTATGAGTATCAAGCTAGGCGATGGGTCTTACTCTAAGACCAAGGGAACATGTGAAGGATTAGAAGTAGATGTGGGAGATGTGCACTTGGAAATTGATGCGCAGTTGTTTGATTTAGGGGGAGTAGACATGGTGTTAGGGATTGAATGGCTTCGTACACTTGGAGACATGATTGTAAATTGGAACAAACAAACTATGAGTTTCTGGCACAACAAAAAATGGGTCACAGTGAAGGGGATGGATACACAAGGAGGTGCGATAGCAACTTTACAAAGTATCATTTGTAAGTCCAGACGGAGGAGCACTGGTTGGTGGACGTATGAAGACAAGTGTAAAGAGGATGGTAGTATCCACACCTTGGCAAGTGAGCAGTCAAGGGAGCTGGAATTATTGTTAGAAAATTATGGTGGAGTTTTTCAAGAACCTACAGGGCTGCCACCTAAGAGAAAGAAAGAGCATGTGATCACCTTGAAGGAGGGGGAAGGGGCAGTTAATGTGAGGCCCTATAGGTACCCTCACCACCACAAGAATGAAATTGAAAAGCAAGTAAGGGAAATGTTACAGGCGGGAATTATACGGCACAGCACAAGTTCTTTTTCTAGTCCTGTCATTTTGGTCAAGGAAAAGGATAATTCTTGGAGGATGTGTATTGATTATAGAGCACTTAACAAGGCAACTGTACCTGATAAGTTTCCAATACCGGTGATTGAAGAATTACTTGATGAACTGCACGGAGCTAGATTTTATTCCAAATTGGACCTAAAATCTGGTTACCATCAAGTAAGGGTCAAGGAAGAGGATATTCATAAAACCGCTTTCCGAACACATGAAGACCACTATGAGTACCTGGTGATGCCATTTGGGTTGATGAATGCTCCATCTACATTCCAGAGCCTGATGAATGACGTGTTCAGACTATTATTGAGGAAGTTTGTGCTTGTATTTTTTGATGATATATTGGTTTACAGTCAAGACTGGAAAACACATATGGAGCACGTGGAAGAGGTGCTGAGAATTATGCAAACACATGGTCTGGTGGCCAACAAGAAGAAATGTTATTTTGGGCAGGAGACGGTGGAATATTTGGGGCATTTGATTTCAAAGGAAGGTGTGGCAGTGGATCCCAGCAAGGTGGTGAGCGTTACCAGATGGCCAATACCAAAAAATGTAAAGGGAGTAAGAGGTTTTTTGGGTTTGACAGATTACTATAGGAAGTTTATCAAAGATTATGGTAAAATTGCCAAGCCTTTGACAGAACTTACCAAGAAAGATGCGTTTATGTGGAATGAAAAGACACAAGATGCTTTTGATCAGTTAAAAAGGCGTCTTACTACATCTCCAGTTTTGGCTCTTCCGGATTTTAACAAGGAATTTGTTATAGAATGTGATGCGTCAGGTGGAGGAATTGGAGCAATACTCATGCAGGACAGGAAACCAGTAGCTTACTACAGTAAGGCGTTGGGCGTTAGGAACCTTACCAAGTCTGCTTATGAAAAAGAGTTGATGGCTGTAGTGCTGGCCATTCAACATTGGAGGCCGTATCTGTTGGGGAGGAGGTTTGTGGTGTCTACCGATCAGAAAAGCCTCAAACAACTACTGCAACAGAGGGTAGTTACAGCAGAACAACAAAACTGGGCTGCTAAGCTACTTGGGTATGATTTCGAAATCATTTATAAACCTGGGAAACTTAACAAGGGAGCAGATGCGCTTTCACGGGTAAGGGAAGATGGGGAGTTATGTCAGGGAATTACTAGTGTGCAATGGAAGGATGAGAAGCTGTTGCGGGAAGAGTTGTCACGGGATTCCCAATTGCAGAAGATAATTGGTGATCTGCAGAGAGATGCAAGCTCCAGACCAGGATATATGCTCAAACAAGGAGTGTTACTATATGAGGGGAGACTGGTAGTGTCCAGTAAGTCTGTAATGATTCCTACTTTACTAGCAGAATTTCATTCTACTCCTCAAGGAGGACATTCTGGCTTCTACAGGACTTACCGGAGATTGGCTGCCAATGTATATTGGGTTGGTATGAAGAACACGGTACAAGAGTATGTAAGGAGTTGTGATACATGTCAAAGGCAGAAATACTTGGCTAGTTCACCAGGAGGATTATTGCAACCGCTTCCTGTGCCTGATCGTATTTGGGAAGACTTATCCATGGATTTTATCATGGGGTTACCTAAATCAAAAGGGTATGAAGCGGTGTTAGTAGTGGTGGATAGACTGTCAAAGTACTCTCATTTCATCTTACTTAAACATCCGTACACAGCTAAAGTAATTGCAGATGTGTTTATTAGAGAGGTTGTCAGGCTGCATGGAATTCCGTTATCCATAGTCAGTGACAGGGATCCCATTTTTATGAGCAATTTTTGGAAAGAGTTGTTTAAATTGCAAGGAACAAAATTGAAAATGAGTATTGCTTACCACCCTGAGACGGATGGGCAAACAGAGGTGGTGAATCGATGTCTGGAGACTTATTTGAGATGCTTTATAGCTGATCAGCCAAAAAACTGGGCCAGTTGGATACCATGGGCAGAGTATTGGTTTAATACTAGTTACCATGCTGCTACTGGTCACACACCATTTGAGATGGTGTATGGGAGACCTCCACCGGTCATTACACGTTGGGTACAAGGGGAAACCAGAGTAGAGGCCGTACAAAGAGAGTTGTTGGATAGAGATGAGGCCTTAAAGCAATTAAGGGAGCAGCTACTTAGGGCCCAAGTTAGGATGAAGCAGATAGCAGACAAGAAAAGGTGTGATAGGAGTTTTGAAGTAGGAGAATGGGTGTTTGTAAAGTTGAGGGCCCATAGATAACAATCAGTAGTGTCCAGGATTCATGCTAAGTTGGCAGCAAGATACCACAGACCATACCCGGTGGAAGCACGTGTTGGAGCAGTAGCCTATAAGTTGAAGCTACCGGAGGGTTCACGTGTTCATTCAGTTTTTCATGTCTCACTGTTGAAAAAAGCTGTAGGAAATTATCACGAGGAGGAAAACCTACCGGATTTGGAAGAAGATAAGGGGGTGGTTATTGAACCTGAAACTGTACTAACCCGTAGGACAATACAAGTACAGGGCGAAAAGATTGATCAAGTGCTTGTACATTGGATGGGACAAAAGGTTGAAGAGGCTACATGGGAGGACACTTTGATCATAAGAAGTCAGTTCCCAAATTTCTACCTTGAGGACAAGGCAATGCTTTCTGGTGGGAGTATTGTTAGGACTGCTGAGTCATTAGTTCATAATACAACTGTGGGTCCCAAAGTTTGGCAAGTTTATTCTAGAAGGTGTAAGAAACCTGCTAAGGGTTAGTTATAGAATTTGGTGACGTGGAGAGTGGATAGAGGACTAGCAATGACTTCCATTATATAAGGAGTGGGTGGGGTTGAGAGTAGGCATCTTGGATTTTCTGTGAGTAATAGAATGGATAGGCAGCTGTGAGCTGACCTATAGGAGCTTAGCTCTAGTCAGATCTAGGGATTCATATATTCCCCCATTTCTGTAATTCTCCAATTTTCCATCAATAAAGTCCTTTTACATTTCAATTGTCTGAATATTGTGCTGTTTTCTCTGTTCTTATTTTGGGTTCCTAACAGCTTCTCTAGTGCGTGGAGACACACATAACTGTTACATGCAAAGACTATTCATGATTCGTTAATTTTAAAAGAGCTACAAGATTCAACAAACTCCTAAAAACATAACTTACCTCAAAGCACACTTTATTAGAAAATAATTCTGGATGAGAAAGTATTAACTCGGACAAAAACAGACTTGATGGCCATATTGAGCATCTGCACAACCAAACGAAAACTAACTTTCAGAAGGTAGCGTGAGCTTCACAACTTATAAGTATACCAACACACACATTGCATCTGCATATTTAGGAGAAGAAATATTAGAAACAAACTGCAAAGAGATCCCAACAAATGTTCAAACAATTAGCATTGTTGAATTCATTCATATAAGATGTATTCCTGAGAAGCTAGAGTACATGTTATCATTTAGTCTACTGACTGCTGCATGCATGTTAAACTCAAAACACCAGACAAGCAGGATTTAAAGATAGAAACAAACAATCAAACATTACAATACACAAACAAACAAACAAACAAACAAACAAACAAACGAGCATTGTATGGGGAAACTACTCTCACACGCAATGATGACAACCCTGAAATGCTGTATAATAAATGAAAAGCTTTTCAGATATTAAATATGAGCTTACCCAGTATCACCTTCAAGCATGTTTATAGAGCACTGTAATGGAAAATTCAGAACACTTGAGTGCGAACATGTTTGTAGTTCAGAGCAACCTAGCAATACAAGTTACCAACAAAAGGTAAGCCAAACGATCTAAGTTATACCCCCCTCCATTCCAAAATCTTTGGTGAATTTATTTTAGCATTTTTATTATAAAAAAACAAATGGTGTTTTGAAAATCCAGGATATAATTGACATTTATTTTCTAACTAAACGCTTAAAGTACTTATGCTCTTTGCATCAGTTAAATGATTTGTTAATATGTGTATAAAAAGCTTAAACTAACAAAGACATGGAATGGAGGGAGTAATAATTAAATAGAGAAACATAATATAATAAATGATTTACCATCAGGAAAAAGAAATGAAATTCTTTTGCAGATTCTTGAATCTCTTTTGTCTAAACTATCATCCTATTAGGGGAAAAAGAAAAATATGAAAACTATAACCAAGGCATGTGAAGGTAGGAAAAGGGGAAGGTTAAAGAAAGTTGATAGAATAAACCTTAAATGATGTAATGTACTGAGCATAGAGTTGGTAAAATTTGTCCAAGACGGAGCCATGATCGGACTCAACTTGAGTGATAAGCTTCTTAAGAAAATTCTTCAAGTAAGGTGCATAAAAATCACTCTGCATTAAGAGTAGCAAATAATTGAAAGATTTATGGGAAAATGAAAAACACAGAGCAGAGCCAGAGAAGATAATTGAAATTTACAGGTGTGGAAAGACAATGGTCTAAGATGAATTGTTGAACTTGTTCCGTAATTGAGCCTTCGCCGCACGCCCTAAATTGAAATTGCATAAGCTAAGTATTATTGCAGTTAAACTTAAATATATTTGTTAACGAAAACAGAAAGAGAAGAGAAAGTTTACTTGGCATGTGAGATTAAGCAGTAGGAAGGTTCCATAGCTAGAATAGCAGAGAGAAGATACCGGCAACAGGTAAGAGAAGGATCCGTCGCCATGCTTCAAAACTCCACCGCGACTTTGGTTCAAATCTCAAAGTTACTAGTTATTACGGCGGCGTTTGCACGTATTTCTTTTCCCACCCTCCTCCTAGGTGGGTTCTTTGAGAAAAGAAAACGTGTATAGAACAATATTTAACACAAAAAATTAATGATGTGTCATATTTTAACTCCTCATTTATTGTAGAACGGAGGAATTAATGTTACAATTGTCATATGCCCTTGAAATTATAAAGTGAAATTCTTAGGCACATTTGCAAATGGTAGCAGTAGTTACTTTTTTTTTTTTTTACAAGCAATAGTAGTAGTTAGTAGTTAGTGAATTCCTCTATTTAAACTTCTGTAAAGGACTTATGTTTATATGGATAACTGATAAGGGCTATCTCAAATTCTCAATCTGCATGCATATAGAAGTTTTTAATTAAAGGGTTTAAAATTACTAATATCCTAATTAACAGCTAGATTACTCTCTTTTCTTTAGGGGTATTTACCCATTTATGATATCAACCAATCAAAATGTAGTATACATTGCCAACATTAAATATCAAATAAATGAGTCAATTTTTTCTAAAAAAAAAATCAATTTTAATTGTAAGGTAACTTTTAATACTTTTAATTTTTATTTAATTATAGGCTAGATTACATTAGAAATCATTTATCTTATTTATTTGTAACACTTTGGTCCTTTATCTTTATTTTTTCCGTTTAGGTCTTTTATCTCTCATAAAAGCACATATACATCATTTTTCTCATTTTTTTTGTTAAAAAAATACATAATTTTAATTTTTAAAATATATTTTTATTCAAAATGAAAAAAAAAATCTAGAAATATGATGAAGATGTTCATCATCTTCATCTTCTTCCTTTGAATCTTCATCATCTTCATTGAATAAAAAAAAATCTACACAAATATATCTCCAAATATCATGAATTAATGTTATGTTCACCTCAAATTTTCTTTTAAACACAAAAATCAAAACCCTATAGAGAAAGAGATTTAGTTTCATCACAAAAAAAAAATTATAGTTATACAAATTGTCACACCGTATATTATTATTATTATTTTCTAACTCAATATTCAAACACAGCATAAAAATAACCTCAAAATTGAGAGCAACTTTGCACATCAATTATGTTGTTTCTAGAACAATCTTAACTTTCGTAAAGCCTAACCCTTCGCCAGCGGCTAAGCCTCCACCATCCGCCTTGCAACATTTGTGAAATTAATGTTTTGATTTTTGTGTTTAAAAAAAGATTTGAGATGAATATAACATTAATTCATGATATTCGGAGATATATTTTAGTAGAATTTTTGTTGATTTAAAGAAGATGATGAAGATTCAAAGGAAGAAGATGAAGATGATGAATATTTTCATCATATTTCTGGATTTTTTTTTCATTTTTAATAAAAATATATTTTTAAACATAAAATTATGTATTTTTTAATTAAAAAATGAGAAAAAAGATGTATATGTGCTTTTTAGAGAGATAAAGGACCTAAACGGGAAAAAATAAAGATAAATGACCAAAATTTTACAAATAAATAAGATAAATGATCCCTAATGTAATCTTGTCTTAATTATATTTAGGTGTTCAATCTTAATTAATTTACACTACATGACTGTCTTAGAACAATTAAAATTTCACATCAAATTTCTTTCATCTGAATGTCCTTAAATTTATCTGTTACATTCATAAAATTTCTTCTTCCTATTTTGATTGTTCAATTTTGTCGTTCCAAACTGCCGCAATTTTCAATTTTCGTGAGAATCGTCGTAGTTTGTTTGATTCCAAATATCGTGAGAATTGTCGTTATTTCCAGAACCACGTCGGGTATGGTGACATGTTTTTTCTTGGTTGTGAGGTAGTTAATTATAATAATTGAGTAAGTCATCCATTGTACTTTGAGGACTGCTAGCATGTGTTGCCGCTGTGATGTTGTGGGAGTTTGTTAGCATTTTTTTCAGTTGCTGCTGAAATGGTTATGTCATGAGGCTTTTGTTCTTTTATTTAGACTTAAAGGCTTTGGCTGATAGTTAGTAAGACATGTCTACGCGTGTTAGCATATTTTATTAAGTTGGTTGCTTAAATAAAAAAAAATTAAGTCACGATACTTGACGCGGTTCTAGAAACAACGACAATTCTCACTATAATTGGAAATTGCGGCAGGTTGGAACCACAAAATTGGACAATCAAAATGGGAAGAAGAATGAAAAAGAAACAAAAATTGATCAACAATGAAGAATAAATAAGAAGAAATTTGAATGAAGGAGATGTTTTTGTTCTCACTTTCGGGGTTCTTGAATGGAAGAAATTTTATAAATATAAGTGATGAATTTAAGAACATCCAGATAAAAAAAAATTTGATGTAAAATTTTATTTGTTATAAGTCTTGTAGTGTAAATTAATTAAGATTGAACACCTTAATATAATTAAATAAAAATTAAAAGTTACCTTAATATAAGATCAACTCTTTTGTTTTTTGAAAAAAATTGACTCATTTATTTAACATTTAATATTGTTTATGTATATTAGATTTTGATTGGTTGATATAATGAGAGGATAATTACCGGCTAAACAAGAGGGTAAGTAGGCCTCACGTGATTAACCTCTCTGACAATAAAAGATAGTGTAACTTCATAGACATGTGAACCATGAAGACTGGATGTATTAATGTACAAATTCTTTAACATTATCACACACGGACAATGTTACCATGTCGATTTGACATTAGTGATTTCGTAAGAAGTACTTGACTGTCATTCAAAGATACAATCTGATATTGCTTTTCACTATACAATCACATAAAGAATAAAATCAATTTCGTTTAAAACACTAAACAAATTATTTAGAACTTGAGCTTGAGAAGGAATGGCATTCTGTCTGAGAAAGGAGGGTCAGAGTATTTTCCAGTGAGAATCTGTGATGCAACATATTGATTTGCAGTCTCAGTGTAATGAATTCCGTCCCAGTTGATATACTCAGAACTATCATTACAACCTTTTGCTGTAATTGTGGTTCCATTGAAGGTCTTTGTGTTCCCACAAGTGACTCTACTGTCATAGTTCAATGGTGGACCTCCATATCCACAACATGCCATAATAGGTTGTTCAAACCCTGCAAATATATAATAATATTACAAATTTAACAACTCTTGGAAAAGTTATTTATACTAAGAGTTTAATTTTGATGCACTCTTGGTGTAAAAAGTTTTATCGTGTCAACAAATCACAATCAATCATATGTGTGACTTTAGAAGCAATTATGATTAAAATCAAATGTGATGATTATAATTTATTGACAGCATAAAAAGCTTTACACCAACGATGTATATATATAAAATCATAATACAAACTCTAAAGGAAAAATCAATGAAATAGATAAATGCAATAAGCCAAGTTACTAACCGTATCTTGAATAGTTTGCAATGAGGTTTGATTTTATGGTGAAGATATCAACATATGTGACATTTGAATCTGGATATTGACCCTGCAATTTACTACACAGAGCATGAAGTTGTAGGTTAAAGGTTTTAACAGCTTGGTTATGCCCACTAACACATCCTAGTTCATCAAGCTTTGATGGATCAGTTCCAAATTTGGCAACATTCTGAGCTAAGCATCCAAGAGGACCTGTATTGTGTATCCAGAAATATCTAGCCCCCTCATCATATAGTCTCTATCAAACAATAAAACAAAGAATGAGAACTCTTTAATATTAAACTCTTTAATATATTTGAATAGTATTATGCCAAAAATAAAATAATGAAAGCAGATGATTTGACACCAACCTTAATTCCAGATTCAAATTCTAAAAGAATTGTTGGAATGGAGGCTAGTACTTGGTCCAATGTTTTTGAATAAAATGCACCAGCAAGATCATTCTGGCCAATGTCAAACATGTATAATCCTTTCTCAAAAATATCTTCGCTCGGGACATACTTATCGAATTTTCTACCTGAAATGCATGAAAAAGTGAATGAGATTTGCAGCTAAAAAAGTTGTTCTGTTGAAGCGGTAACAAAATGTAGTGTGAGTTCTAAAGATTAGCGCAGCAATACACACTTATAGGCATAAAAAAATCTTTGATGTCACGGCCACAATTGCAGTTGTAAAAAAAAAAAAAATCAAAACTAAATTAGTGGTAGAAAATACCTTTTCCTGAAAGCAATTCAAGAGCGCGAGCTTTGAACTTGAGGAACTGAGACACCTGAATCCCAAAGGAGAAAGGGCAGATGGATGATGCAGTGGCTGGAAGGATAGTTGAACCAGCTGCTGCGAAGTTACAACCTTTCCTAAAATTTGGCAAACCCAATGAATCCAAATATGCATTTAAGAATGGTAAATCCAATGCATCCACTGAAAACAACATCCAAGACAATATCATTAGGAAGACGAAAGAAAGAAAAAAAATCCACACTTTTTAATTTATGGAGATTTAGTTGTTACTAAGAAAATCAATGATGAGCCGGCCATCAGAGTATCTCCCTGATGGTAGATGAAAGTAAGTGTGTCCATTTGGTGGGTAAAGGCTTTCAAAACCAGCGGTAACAAGGGTGCCGGTATCAGAATTTGAATCACCAAAGTTGAAAACTGCTGGAAAATCTAAATGGATGGATTTGGCACAAGGTAATAAGAATATGGTAGTGATTATGCAAATTATGCATTTGTTGGTGGCCATGACTATTTGATTATTGGTTACTGCAAGTTGCAAATATGTGTTTTAAGACTTACATAGTTTGCTTGTTTTTGAAACATAGATCTGCTGTACAGTTAGCTATCCATTATTTTTCTATCTAACAATTGATGCTTGTTTGTATGTTTGGTGGGTCATACTTGTACTGCAAGCAAGTCATTGTTATAAGTTTATTCAATCAACAACATTGCACTATTTGAATGGTCTTACCTTGTCGCATGACTCACTTTTAAAACCTGATCAAGAAAGAACCAGATTATTAAACTTACCTAAACTCTTGTCCTTATATGCTATGATATTTAGAAAAGCTTAGTTCGTTACAACAACAATCAAGTTTTATCGGCTACATGTATCAAATTACGTCATAATATTATATCATAAACCATATTTATAAAAGTTTAGTTCCTTATTTATTTACATTTAATTTAAATGTTTTTGGTCCCTTGTTAAAAAAAAATGTTTTTGGTCCTACAAATATATTTTACTTTTAGTCCTGTAAAAAATACATTAATCCTTGCAAATATACAATATTTTTTAAGAAATTAAACTAACTCATTCAAATTGCAAATATACAATATTTTGATATTGGTCCTTGATGTCTTTTAGTTCTTGTAAAATTTGTTCAGGTTGAAACTCACCAATTTATAATGTGTGTAATATTCGTTTTAGTCATTATGTAGTTGGTATTTGAAGGATTAAAATCAAATGTTCTACATATTTATGAAATCAATTTCAATGTAAAAAATATTTCAGGAACTAAAAAATAATAATTGCAAGGACGAAAAACATATTTCTTTTACTGTAAAACAATAATGAACGATGATATTTTTGAGAAAGGATTATATAAAATAAAAATTATACTTAGGAAGTCAACGATGAGACGGCCATCACATGCCCTTCCGTTTGGAGTTTTGAAGTAGTTCTGTCCATAAGGTGGGACAAGCTGAAAGCCCAACCCAACTGTAAGTTCACCTGTGTCCGAATTTGAATCACCTAAGTTGAAAACTGCTGGAAAATTGAACTCAACTGAATTTGCCACTGCCAAACATGTGCAAAATAACACAATATGAACAATAATAAGTACATTATTATTCTTGGAACCACCCGCCATAGCCCTTAGTTTGAAAGTATGAGATGAGTTGGAACTGGAAGTACCAACTATCAACCAAATTAAGTGGCGGATACGTACCAACTTACTTTTATTTTTATTTTTATTTTTATGGTAAATAATTCGATGCCTTTAATATTTATACTATACTATATATGAATATGTTGCTCAAGGAGTTGCTTTTAATATATAGCTAACGTGAAGTTTCAAAGAAAGAAAAACATCTAAACAAGGAAAACCTTGCTTTGAGATGGTGGAAAAGCAACTGAATCACAAAAGAAAAAAGTTCCTTGTCGTTTTGAATAAAGATATTAATTAATGCAAGCTAGTTGAGTACTTGAGGACAAATCTTTCTCTTAATAAACATAAACTGGCAGCACTAAAATTTGTCCTTTTGAGTTGTACCCTAAAATTACTACTAGTAATATTTCTGGCCAGGGCCGGCCCATAGCCCGTCGAGGCTGGGCGACGACACCGGGCCTCCAATTTTTTGGGGCCCAAAATATTTTTTTTTATATGTAAGCCACGAAAATAATGGTTATATATCTATTAAAAGCAAATTAATTCAATTTGTACAGCTTGCTTTAGTGGCGTGGCCACTTTTTGTTGAGTGTGAGGTCATGTGTTCAAGATTCACCAAAGTGTGATTTTTAATATTTTTTTTTTTAAAATAACTTATTTATTTTTTTGGGGCCCAGATTTTTTTTTTTTTTTGTGCATCCCTTATAAAATTAAAACCGGGCCTATGAATTTGTTAAGACGGCCCTGTTTCTGGCTAGCTAGGAGAGTGAAGAAAGGATTAAATTAAAGGATAGTTGAGACTTGAGAGAGCACTATTACACAAGCAAGATGAATTTTTCTCGACGGATTGCACGCTTGTGTCTTGACTTGCATCTCCACGTGATCGTATTGCTTCACATAACCATTCTCATGTTGCACCCTCGACTTTTAGGTCATGATTGGGACTTTTAGAAGGGAAGGAGAGGACTTTATAAAAAAAATAAGAGTATATTTTTCTTCGCTTATACTTTTTTTTTTTATTGTCAACTAGTCTGGTGGTTGGAGTTCACACATTTTAATTGTGGAGAACTGAGATGTCTGATATTCAAACCTCCGACCTCGACATATATTATACATTTCTCCTATCAACCGAATATACATTTTAAATATACTTTTTTTTTGTTTTTTTAAATTAAAAATATATACTACTATATATTAATCATAACATTTTTCCCTTGTGTTCTAAAAACAACATTTTCTTAATATTTAAGGTAAAAGATTTCTCTCCTTTCCTCATCTCCACTCCTTCTAAAGGCCTCTCCTCTAAACTCTTAAACCAAGAGTTAGGTTTTGTTTGAGAGTTTATAAGGAAAGAGAACGAGAAAATTGGAAAAATAGAACAAGATGATAGCCGACAAAAACTCTTAAATAGTCATTTATCTTATTTTATTATAATGAATTAGTCTTTTATCTTTGTTTGAAAAAGTCTTTTATGTTCTTTTAATAAGTTTATTAGTTATGAACCAACTTGGGCTAATATTATGGTGATGTTGGATTGAAACCTTAAAGTGTATTGCTCTCAAGGTCTCATATTCGATTCTATATGGTACCAATTTTGGTGGGCTGGTTTAGCTTCTTTAAAAATAAAAATAAAAATAAAGTTTATGAATTGTGAGATGTTTACATCGTATCCTTCTAGTTCAACATTATTAAAATGTTTATGTGACTATTTTGACAACTCCAAAAACAAATTACATTTTTTTTTATTAATTTTAATTAAAAATGAAAATTCAAATTAAAATATCTTATGGTTCTTCTTCTTCATCAACCTTCATTATCTTTATCAAATTAAGAATAAAAACTTCTAAAATAAAAATAATAATAGTTTAGCTCCTTATTCAACTTTCATCCATATCATCTTCTTCAAAAAAGAGTATTAGAAATCAAGGGTAGCATGCAAGGAGGTTACAAAGAGTTTTAATCTTCTTTAAAAAGAGTTTTAATCTCATTGTTTGATTAGTTCATGACATTAACGCATTTAAATATATCTCATATTATTTAAAAACGTTAATATAAAATAAATATTTATGTGTGATAACATGTCATATCAAAGTTTAAAAATAGACAAATTCAAACTTCTTTTTTTTTTACAAAAGACAAATTCAAACTTAAGATTAAGTCTACGATAGATAATAGCTCAAGCATAATCCTTAAAAAATTTGATCATGTTTGGACATTGAAAATCTTTGCACCGTCCTGGTTATTTTCATCCTTAATCATGGCCTCATGGAGTATGGGAGGTATAGACAATCTTACAAAGTAATACCTCGCACCCTTGCCTTAAATTTTTCAAAATCACGCAACTTATTAAAAACGACCGCAAAATTTTTGGGATAACGTCCCTTCAAAGAAAAGCAAAGAATCTCTTGCAATGGATTCCAATATTTCACTTACTTGCAATTTTAAACTTGTCTATTTTTATAGTAAGCTGTGGGATTAATCATCTACTTCTCATTGACACACCGCATCACCATTCACATTTTCTTTTTCAATCTCATTGCAAAACTCAAGCAAATGGATAAAAAAGAATTGCATCTTGAACATGTGAACATATGCTATAAGCTCTATGATTTCATCATGAAAATACTGTCTGCACAAGCATCGAAGACAGTGACTTTAGGGAGATCTTCAAATTACGGTTCAAGCTCACTTGGTGTGCCAATTTCAGACAAAATGGTTCGGCATGTGACACCTTGTATAGGTCTAAATAGCAATGAGCTTCGAAAATCTAAATATTTCTTCGGTGATAATCGTCTTTCTCCTCAAACAGAACATGTTGAAGAAGAGAATAATCTGTGCAGGAACATTGTTGATGAAGAATTGTGCCATCAAGCTTCGAAGAAAATGGTTAGCATAAATGATATGGCGGAGGAGATCATTTTAACAAGTACGAAGAAAAGGAATAAAGTCCTTCCATAAAAAAAAAATTACATGGATCATGATTCATGAAGAATGTTTGAAACCTCTTCATTTCAATCAATGATGAAAGTTGTTTATAATCTCAATAAGAATGTAGTCTCATTGCTATACTTGATATTGTGGAGAATCATTGCCAATTCAACATGTCGTCTCAAATCAGTGTAATCGATTTCATTTAATATTATTTTTTTTCAACTAATAATAATAATAGTACACTGACTGAACAAGTTGATTAATTAATTAATTGAAAAACGTGACAAAAGCAAGATAAGTTTTGATTGTTTGTCGTGTCTGAAAAGTGAAGGTCAATGGTTGCTGGATCTGGGTGCTTGGTTTGGTTTCCTCACTCGTGCACTAACATTTTTCCTTCATCTTTCGTCTCGTCTACTTCCCAACACCATAGATCAGTACTGTCACTTTTCTTTCCTAAAAATAGAAACATGTCTCAACAACAGCTGAACCTGAGTTCTACTACCACAAACATAGAAGTAGAAGTGGTTGATAATTCTCCTCCCATGACGCTTCCCAGCTTTAATGATTATCATCAAATAGATGACAAAGTTCTTGAAAACATTGTTTATGATGCTCTTGTCTTTGCCACTCTCAATGGTCTTCTTGTTGGGGATAAATCTGTTGAGGTCACTCCACTGCTGCTTTTTTACTTTACTTTTACATAATATTGCATGTGTTGTTACTTGTCACACTTTCTAAACTCATCAAAACAATACACTCTTTAACTACTTAGCATATACTACTAATTATTATCAACATATATATGCCTATCATTCACATGTTAGATCAAGTGGTAATTAAACATGAAAAATTGTTGCAATTCAACATGTTCAGTCAAATACTAACAAACAAATTCACAGCAGCTAGTTTTGTTGTCAGGTCAATTTTGGATAGTCCTTGAAAAATCAGGCCAGTTTTGGATAAAAACATTGTCACGTAACTTTCTTGGGATCTAGGAATAGTAGTATTGTCAAGTATCTTTCTTGGGATCAAGTCAGGTCAATCCTTTCCGTAGGATTTTTTTTTCCCCAAAAACAAACTTTTTTTTTTATTTCTAAACTAATTTAACAATGAATGATACGTTGACATCCTTAATGTGTACGTCTTTTTGTACCACACAGAAAAATTTTAAGTTAGCCAAATATATATGGTTTGTATTACCACATTTTTTAGTTGCATGACCACTATTTATTTGGTTAACTAAGTGAAAAAAAATAGTGGTCACGCGCATTTTAGTTGCGTGATCACATTTTCAGCTTCTAAATTCTTGAACAACAGTGGTCACGTAGTTTTTCAGAATGGTACAATAGGGCGTACACATTAAGATGTCAACGTATCTTTATTCAAAATAATTAGAACTACGATATACCCTCCGGTCACTAATATAAACAAAAATCCACTTTTTAGATACATTCAATTAATGATGTATGTGACATATAATACATACATCATTAATTGAATGTATCTAAAAATTAAATTTTTACTTATATTAATGACCGGAAAAAAACATAGGATTAGTGATGTTGACTGGTCAATTTTGGATAAGTAAAGATTGAAAAATGGTAAACCCGTTATTTATTAGTTAGAGCCAAAATGATCATATGTTTGTTATTTTTATGCAAATAAGTTTCCTTGGAAACTTATTAAAGAGCCAAACATGTTCCCTAAAAAAAAAAAAGAGCCTAACATATATCTAAAAAAATTGATATTTTTAAATTTCAACACAGTTTCTATATTTTTATTTACTGACAAGGCTCTAGGGCACAAGGATTCCAAATTAAAAAAAAATATTTTTTTAAAAGGTTAATTATTTGAATTTTTAATGCATAAATTACACCAATTTCTATTAAAACTTATCATTTAAAATCCATAAAAATATCTTAAGAACACTCGTTATAAAACCTTAATAATTACTCCCTCCGTCCCAAATTGTATGACGTTTTGGACATTTCACACATATTAAAAAATATAATTAATATTGTGTGGGAAAGAGATATTATGAGTTGTTTTATAAAATTGTCCTTAATAAATGATATGGGAAATATAAATGAAAGAATTGAAAAAAAGAATGAGTAATAAATAGTTAAAGATATAATAGGAAAAACGACATATAATTTGGGACAAATATTTTTTTTAAAGTAACATACAATTTGAGACTGAGAGAGTACTTTAATAATATCATCGATAGAAGAAGCTCGAAAGAAGCAAAGCAAGGGGCACACAAATGGGTTTGATAGTTGTGCACTAAGACTATAAAAAGAACTAAAGAGGGGATAATTCAAAATGCTAACATTATATGATATCCACCGGAGTTCAAGAATTCATAATATAAGGTTAATAGTGTTTTTTACCTCTGTAATATATGCTATTTTTGGTTTTTGCTTTTATAAAATTTTCGGTTTGATTTGCACCCTGTAAAAATTTTATTTTCCGGAAAACACCCCTAATAGGACATTTTCAGATTTTTATTTTTCAAGAAATTTTGGTTTTTTAATGGCCTATAAAGGGTGTTTTTCGGAAAATAAATTTTTTACGAGGGTGCAAATCAAATCGAAAATTTTATAAGGGTGAAAACCAGAAATAACATATATTATAGTGGTGAAAAGCAGTATTAATCCTAGAATAAATTACAGTCAACCTAATAATTACATCACCTTTCTTAAACAATGTTTTAGAACACTTATTAGCATTTTATTTTAGTAAAGTTGAAATTATGAATTGCATTAGTGTAAATAGTGAGTGTGAATGTTTTTGTTGGAATTATAGAGATCAGGAAGAGTTCCTGGTGTAGGGTTGGTGCATCTTCCATTTTCCTTACTTCCTCCCCCTCTTCCTGAAACTCATTGGAAACAAGCTTGTGATTTGTCACCTTTATTCAATGAACTTGTTGATCGTGTTAGCTTGGATGGAAAATTTCTCCAACAATCCCTCTCCAAGTAAGCTATTTCCCAACTATTACCATTATTAACACCTAAAATTTTATTTTATTTTTCTTGCCAAATTGAGTTTGGTTATGTTTTAATTCGACATAATTTGTATCTGTTCATCTCAATGCAGAACTAAGAAAGCAGATGAATTTACCTCTAGACTTTTAGATATTCATGCCAAAATGCTTGAAATGAACAAAAAAGAGGTAACTGTGTATTAATTATACTACAACATTTAGTCCTTGTTTGAATCAAAGGGATTTATTTAGGCCTTGTTTGGATAAACAACTTAGTTTGCAGCTTATAGCTTAAGCGCTTATCATATAAGTGTTTGTGATATAAATGCTTATGAATAAGCTATTTGTATAACACAAGATAAAATCAAATCAAATTGTTCATGTATAATCTATAATTTGTTTTCTTAAGCTATCCCGAAGAGCTTATGGAAATAGATAAAAACAATTTATGAACATATCGTAAGTTTTTTCATAAGTTCTTCTAAACAGTACCACGAATGTTTATGCCAGTAGCTAAGCTCAAATAAGTCAATCCATAAAGGAAATACTAATTTCTTTTTCATGCCATTACTTTAATAGGAAATACGGATGGGATTATTTCGTTCAGATTACATGCTTGATGAAAAGACTAAGTCACTTTTGCAAATTGAGATGAACACTATTTCCACTTCATTTTCTGGTGTTGGTGTTGTTATGACTGAACTTCACAGGTCAGTGCCGCTGCTATGGGTTTTGAGGTCTTTGTTTAAGCTTTAAGTTTATTCAAGTTTTGTCTGAACTCTTCTTGTTGATATAAATGTACATGTATTTAATGATGGGAAATTAAAGTTTGTAATACGTAGGTAGAAATCGAAGTATAATCAAATATCATAAACTAGGTGCTTAGATAGATATCAGTGTATGTTTATCCACGGTGAAATAATTCATATGAACTCTGATTATGGTATATCTTCGTTTTAAAGATAATTTACTATGAAGAGTTACACCATTATATTAGTTGGTAATTTTCCAGGAACATACTTTCTCACTATGGAAAATTGCTTGGACTAGATTCCGAAAGGGTTCCTGTCAATACTGCCGACAGTCGGTATGCGGAGGCATTAGCTAAAGCTTGGAAGGAGTATAATAACCCTAGGTCAGTTTTGGGGAAAATTTTCCTTTTCGATTTCTTTTGCTGCTTCTTTTTGTTTTATGCTTTATATTTTTGAATGGATCCATGCAGGGCTGTGATTATCGTTGTGGTTCAGGGTGAAGAACGAAACATGTATGACCAGCATTTTGTGTCTGCAATTCTAAGAGAAAAATATCCTTTTCTTAGTAGTTACTATGATTTGAGTTCAAAAGGAATAAACATTCGTTTTTACTATCTAGCAAAGCAAACTCTTTGATTTGTATAATTAGGAATATCAAATGTGATATCCAAGGATTGAAAGGGTTGTTTGTTGTATAGAAAACAACTATAATTTTATACTTCAACACATATTTGCGCTGTTAGTGTTTTTATCCTTAACTTTGTGACACGCATCATATTACAACCATACGGAAAACATTGGCAGAAATTAATCAAGAAGGAGAAATTCTGCCAGATGGAACACTTTCTGTGTATGTAGCCCTGGCCTTGACTGCCTATCTGCTATAATTTTGTTTAATCATATTTTTGTATCTAACTGTATAGAAATATAATGTCATGCCACTTGCAGGGATGGACAAGCAGTCGCAATCGTTTACTTCCGAGCTGGCTATACACCAGTTGACTATCCTTCGGAATCAGTGAGTGACTCAAATTCAGTTTTTTGCTACTCATAGTAACTGTGTTTTCCAACACAGAAACATGTGCTTTCACCTGACTTAACTCCTTCTTGTACATGTAGCTTTTTTCACTAACAAGATCTGATGTAATTAGTAACATATTTCATGCTAAAGTTTCATTATCTTTTTAGTTTTAGTGAGCCGTGTACCTTTACAATGAGCTCTTACAGTTTGCTCAATATATAGGAATGGAGAGCTAGGCTACTCATAGAACAATCTTCTGCTATCAAATGCCCTAACATATCTTATCATTTGGTTGGCACAAAAAAGATTCAACAGGAACTGGCAAGGCCCAATGTTCTTGAAAGGTATCTTCTAATTAATATTTTCCGTTTCTTCAATGCTTATTGCATCCTCTATGCTTTGGAAGTAGTAGATCAATTCGTACATACTTGATAGATAAGCCCTTATTAATTAGTTAAATCAAATGTACTAAACTAGTATGAGAAATGCTAGGAACACTCTCTCTAATACTTACTCTTTTATGGGTGAAACCCATGTGGGTCTCACCACTTTATGCGGGATGCATTTTCAAAGTGTGGAACCACATGAGTTTCACCCTATAAGAGAGTGAGTATTATAGAGAGTCTTAGAAAGAGAGTGTCCATAGCACTCCTCAAACTAGTATTGTCGGTGCGCGGGGATACATTCATCGAAAAAAATCTGTTTGACATCCCCCTCCCCCACCCCTCTCTTTTGCGTTTATTTCTTAGAAAACATTTGTTCCATGGCTAATTTGTACACTTTTGCTAATTATAGTTTGTTTCTTTAGTTGACATCTCTTCACTAAATTCTTGAGAAAAACTGTAAGCAGGTTCTTTGAAAACAAAGAGGATATTGCAAAACTGCGTAAATGCTTTGCAGGGTTGTGGAGTTTGGAGGATTCAGATATTGTTAATGAAGCGATTGCGAAGCCAGAGTTATTTGTGATGAAACCCCAAAGAGAAGGAGGAGGTCTTTTACCTCTCTGACTTTGTTGAAAAAAATAAGAGAGAAGAAAAGTTATCTAATAAATGTAATTACTTTTCAGGAAACAATATTTATGGCGATGATCTTAGGGAGACCCTTAAAAGATTACAGAAACCAGGTTCTCAAGAAGATGCCGCTTACATACTTATGCAGAGGATATTTCCAGCTAACACGGCGTCAATTTTGATGCGTAATGGCTTCTTGCATAAAGATCATGTCATTTCAGAATTTGGGATATTCAGTACTTATTTAAGGTAACATGGCGTAGCTAAATGTTAATCACATTTTTGTGCTTGAATTTGTGAACCGGTTGACATCCACATATGACTGGATTTGCAGGAATAAGGATAAGGTTATTGTGAATAATGAAAGTGGCTATATGGTACGTACAAAACCATCATTATCTGATGAAGGTGGGGTTTTGCCTGGTTTTGGAGTAATAGATAGTGTATACCTCACATGATGAAACCAACTCATTGAATTAAAGAGGAGAAACTACATTGTTTCTTTTACTTTCTCCCATGACATGTTTACAATCTGTTTCTTCTACTCGAAGAGACAGCGACCTGCTTGATTCTACCAATAAAAGATTGATGAACTGGTGTTACCTGTTTGTTCATCTGATGTAAAGACTTTTAAGTTCTAATCTTAGCATTTCTTATGCTACGATTAGCTTGTTAAAAAAATTGTTGGAAAGTTTGTTTATTAGACATTTTACTTGGACCCAACACATTTCATGAGAAAAAATACAAAAGGGTGTTGCCAACTTCTAACAATTACCTTCATGCCTTATAGTGGTTCTCATAAAACATATTGGTTATATTTTATGGGAAATGCTAGCCAGTGCAATTGTCGGACCCTATCAATAAAAAACTTCTAAAATATGAAATAGCAACCCCATAATCAAGTTTATCCTCCTACATATTTGTTTTATTGCATCCACTTCATTCAGAGTACAGCTTGAACTCCACAAGCTCAATTACCTAGTGAATGACTTATATGATGTTATTGTTGAGGGCTTTTCGTCCATACAACTAAAGTCTGAGAGAATACACGTAATATTTAGCTTTGAAAAAAAAATGCTTTGAAACACATATCTCTGTTGTGTATATTAAGAAGCTATATTTACTATTTTTTTTTCAGAAGCATCTTACTACCTCACGAGCTGCTCCATGTTAGCTTCTTGAAACATTTCATACAAGAAACAAACAATTATTGAAACAGAGATAAGAAGCTAAAGTAATGACATATAGAAAAAAAAATATATAAATTTTCAAGTTTGGGGGCATTTTGCACATAAGTGCAAAACTTCCGGGGGTATTTGCAAAACGTCATGTTGACTAACAGAAAAATTTGACGGAAGGGGTAAATTGATTAATGTTGTGCAATTTTAGGGGGGTAATTGAAGTTTTGTTAATTTCAGGGGGTAATTGACGAAACTTACAAATTCTAAGGGGTAATTGCCTATTTACTCGATGTGAAAAGAATTCGGCCGGTTCAAGAGGGCTGCCACTAAAACAAGACCATCTAAATTTGCAGGCCTCGACATTTTGGCTTTGAATATATTTCTATTGGTCAAATTTTGTAAATGTGTTTACCCCTAGTTCAAGTGGTATTTAAATGAAAAGTCATAGTTAATGTTACATGTCCGATTTCAATGCTAGCAATCTTATTGATTATAAGTATCTTAAAAGAATTTTCCTTCATATTTCTATTAATCTAATTTGATGTTCGATGTTGAAAATATATTAAGACAGGTAGTGTGGAATCAAAATATCTAATAGTAAAAATTAATTTATATTTGTATCACTTCAATTTTATTTTGCGATTTTATGATCTAACAATTGGTAAAGAACCTGAGTTCAATTTTCAACCGGAAAAATACAAATATTTAATGTTTGGCACATATAAAATAGAATTATTGACAAACGAAGGAACTTATGGGAATTTTTTCTTATTTTTTGTGTTATTCTCTCTATACATACTTAAAAGATCTCTATTTAAATTTTGATTTAGATGTAGAAATGCATTGGGTCGGCCCCGGATAAGAAAATATATATAAATAAAATGAGGTGTTGAATGAGTGTTGAAAAATATTGGGTGTGCATATAAAAATAGTTAATCTCACTATCATGAACATATATGGTGTGATAAGAAGGTGGTACGGTGCAAGGAGTAACATGAATGAGTGAATGTCCAGGTACATTGAATCGGACCTCATTTATTGTTGAATGCATAACTAAAAAATTAGTGCTGTAAAATAAATGTAAATTCTAGTGGTTGTTAAAAAATTGGTATGAGATTCTGTTTTTATTTTAATAATACATTCTAGGAGTGTGAAAACGACGAAAAGTCTTTGTAGAATTAAGACTTGAATGTTTTTTATGAACTCACTCATCCTTAAAAAAGGTGAACGGAGTATTTAACTTAGGCTGATTTTAGTCTGCACCACTAAATAGATTGGTCCAACTTGGACCCATATTTCCACCATTGGATTCATCTAAAACTCACACTACTATAATACTCCATCTGCAGTTGATTGTTTCTCCCTTTCCTCTACCACATCTCTCCTTGACGTGCAACCTTCTTCCTCAACCCTCCTCCGCCGCGCTGAGTTCCGACCACCGTACTGTTGGAAGCGGAAACACAATCTCAATTGTTGTTGCTTCTGCTAACATCTCAATTGAATTGCTGATTAATGGTGTCATTGTGATCAATCAAGTAGGTGAAAAGAGGAGAAGAGTGAGAGATATAATGTGTAGATGGACTATCATAAAATATGTGTATTAGATGAAACCAATGGTGAGAACATATTGAGTGAATGACGTGGCCATTGTTAGTTAGTGTTAAAAAAAGAGTTTGGGTTTGATTCTGACAAATTGAAATGAAACTCAAATTTGATACGATGTTGAAGCAATAGGCAATGGCTGCTTCTGCTTTTGGTTTTGGTGGTATTAGATTCTCCAAGACTATACCTTTGTCCAAATACATTCCTCCTCTTCAGCCTCATCACAACAACACCTTTTTCTCTTTCTTTCCTTCTTCTTCTTCTTCTTCTTCTTCTTCTTCTTCTTCTTCTATAAATTTCTCTACGAAACCACTTCCAATGTCTCATCATAAGCATCTCACCATTAATGGTGATGAACAAAACATCATTAAACCTTCTCCTCTATTCGTTGATGATTATCACAATATTGATCAACAACTTCTCGATAACATCGCTTATGATGCTCTTGTTTGGGCCTCTCTTCACGGTCTTCTCATGGGAGATAAATCTTACCAGGTACTCTTTTCCTCCTTGATTTCATTATTATTAATTAATTATTCACACCATAAACTCATTTAACAAACAATTTTTTTTTTTTTTATTCATTTTTACTAAGGCATGTCTCCATCTAACAAACTAACTCAAATGCTTCTCTTTATTTTATATATATATTTTTTTTGGAATCCATTTTTTTACAATGGGTTTGTCAGAATCATATATTGTACCACCAAGTAGCTTTTACAAAATCACTGTGATTGCACTTATTAGTCCTGGCGTAAATAAATTAGGTTTAAAAAGAAGAACAAAAATTATAATTTTTTTTCTTCTTCTAATTACAGAAATCAGGAATGGTTCCTGGTGTTGGATTGATGCATGCCCCGTTTTCATTATTCCCAACGTCGTTTCCAGAAAGTAAATGGAAGCAAGCTTGTGATTTGGCACCTATATTCAATGAACTTGTTGACCGTGTTAGTTTAGATGGTAAATTTCTTCAAGAATCTCTCTCAAGGTCCGTTCTAATTCACTGTTGCTCTATTGTTTTTTATTCATTATCACAAGTGGGTCACCCTTTTGGTGTGTTTCTACGTCTTTTCCATTTTCAGCTTTTAATTGTCTCTTTCTTATCTCAATGCAGAACTAAGCAAGTGGACGAATTTACCTCTAGACTTTTAGATATTCATTCCAAGATGCTACAGCTCAACAAAAAAGAGGTCGGTATATTTGTTAAAGTGTAATTATTATTATTTTTTAATACATGATGCCGACATATTCTCTTTTTCACAATAACGCTACATATCTTTATCTTTTTTTTTATAAAGTGGATCAAATGAATTTACTCATATATTAATTTTACTGTTGGAATAATTTTAACTTAATAGGAAATAAGATTTGGATTACATCGTTCAGACTATATGCTTGATGAACAAACCAAATCACTTTTGCAAATAGAGCTCAACACTATTTCATCTTCATTTGCTGGTTTTAGTACTCTTGTCACTCAACTTCATAGGTAAACTTTTGCTTTAACTCTAATTTATTATAATCTCTGATTTTCTCATACTTCCTCTTTTTTTCCTTTCTTTTGCGTCCTATTTTTGACCTCCGTGCTCTGAATTTTTCCAACTCAATTGTTTCTTTATATCAGTTTGTGATTATTTATCAGGTACATACTTACTTGCCATGGAAAATTGCTTGGTCTGGATTCAGAAAAGGTTCCTGCCAATAATGCTGTCAGCCAGAATGCCGAGGCCTTGGCTAAAGCTTGGAGTGAGTATAATAACCCAAGGTTAGATCCGAGAAATAACTACCCTTTTTCAGTTCACTTTATTCTACTGCTAATTTTGGTTCCTTATATTTCTGAATGATTCCATACAGGGCTGTGATTATGACTGTGGTTCAGGCTGAAGAGCGAAACATGTATGACCAGCATTTTCTTTCTGCTGTTCTAAGAGACAAATATCCTTATCACTGTAGTTATAAACTTACAATAGTAATTTTATTGCATCTGATTTCTGTTACCAAATGTGATATCAGAGGGTATGAAGGGTATTTTATCATATAAGGAAATGACTAGTTTTATATTTTAAACATATTCTGGTTATGGAGTTGTTGTCCTTAGCTTTGAACACGCATGGTATTACAATTGTTCGTAAAACGATGGCAGAAGTTGACCAAGAAGGAGAAATTCTACCAGATGGAACACTTTCTGTGTATGTAGGCTTTAGCCATAAAAAACTGACTTCCTCATAAGTTTGTAGCCTACTCAACTTGTTTTCTGACTGTAGAGAATTCACTTTTTTTTACTGTAGTAATGGACAAGCAGTTGCAGTAATTTACTTCAGGGCTGGCTATACACCAGTTGATTATCCTTCAGAATCAGTAAGTGACGAGTTTATATTTTCTTGCTTGTCCATAAGAATTGCGCTTTTACATCGTAGAGAAATTTTGTTACTTAAACAGTTAAACTCGTTATTTGAAAGATTAGGAAAGGTTAACCCACTGACCCTTGTATGATGTTTGTGACAAAAAGAAGAGCTGATTGCTGTCTATTAATATTTGATTGAATGTTAGCCACCTTATTTTTGTTCTGTTGGTTTGCTTGACGGCTTTATAGTTGTCTTTTTGCACCCGACAAGTATTGAATGCTTTATAAAGATAAATAACTTCCAGTTTGGACCCCAAAATAGTTGAGTTCCATAAGTAATATTATTTGTTGATTGGTCGGTACAGCTTGGGTTTTGCATGATTTTACTATGTAAAAACTTTTGTAGCACACCTTTTTTTTTTTACTGTTAGCTTACTTTTTCAAACTAACATGAACTGATTGACTCTTACCTCAATCAATCTTTATATTCCATGGATTATCTTCTCTGCCATAACTTTGTTTCTTGATATAGTTGTCTTATCTTGAAATGTTAGTGAGCCTTTTATCCTGACAATGAGTTCTCATTGCTCATGCTTTGGGCATAACTTGCTCAATATGTAGGAATGGAGAGCTAGACTATTGATGGAACAATCTTCTGCTGTCAAATGCCCTTCAATATCGTATCATTTGGTTGGCACCAAGAAGATTCAACAGGAACTTGCAAAGCCAGGTGTTCTTGAGAGGTATCTTCTAATTAGTTTTCTTCATCTCTTCCTTGCCTCTTTCAGTTATTGTTTTGAAAGTAGTTTGATCAATTCAATACTACGATTAAATGAAAAGTGTATAAATGGGAGTGAATGATGTGTGTTGTGAGATCGCCTTCTTCAGAATCTTCTGTTCTCAAGTCCATGCCTTACTTATTTGATTAATCATGGATATGGTTGTGCCAGCTATTTATGATTTGATTGATTGGTGATTTTCTTAAAAAAATTTTGCTTGGTGCTCCGTATCTTCTTCATATCTTGTTTGAAGCTAATTTAGTTCAGTCCGACCCTATGCTTTTCTGCTTGGCCAGCAGTGGCAAGAATGCATCATTAATGGTTTGGAACTTCGGATTCTTACAAGTTTACACAGAAACGGAAGGTTTGGAACAGTGAGGGCTTTGATAAAAACTTTAGGTGGATTGAAAGAAGACAGTTTATGTTGTTTATAGAACAATCGTAAGAATGAATTCAACGAGGTTTTGATGTTAGAGGAAACTGGCTGCAACTAATCATCTTTAAATGATTAGTTGAACTGCTTTGTCTGTTTTTCTTTTTTCTTCTGTGTGTTCGAGTGTTTAAATGTTTTCTTCGAGGGGATATCTTATCCGGTTATCCCCTATTCTTGCACCTTAAATTTTTCTTCCAAAATTACTTGTTCTGTCTTGAAAAAAAAGCAAAATAACAAAAATAAAAAAGTCATTTTGGATGATCGGTGTAAATGAATATGTTCCCTTTGGAACTACGCTCGTACTTCCTATTATGGTTATAGGAATTACAATTTATCAAATGTACTGTACTAAACATGATCTGATCCTATAGTAGACATTTCCCTTGCACTTTCATCTCAAAAAACCAAAATAAATTGATTTGTATTTTTAGTTGACCATAGTTTGTTTTTCTGGTCAATATCTTTTCCTAAATCCTTGAATCAAAATGTAAGCAGGTTCCTTGAAAACAAAGACGATATCGCAAAAATGCGTGAATGCTTTGCAGGACTATGGAGTTTGGATGACTCAGATATTGTTAAAAAAGCAATTGAACGACCCGAATTATTTGTGATGAAGCCCCAGAGAGAAGGAGGAGGTACTACCACCCCTAAAACGTGATCTAACTTTCTGCTCTCCGACTTTGTTGAAAATTATATTAAATGAGCTGTAATTATCTTTCAGGAAACAATATTTATGGTGATGCAGTGCGAGACACCCTCATAAAATTGCAGAAAACGGGTTCTCAAGAAGATGCAGCTTACATACTTATGCAGAGGATATTTCCAAATATTTCTGCTGCAGTTTTGATGCGTAATGGTGGTTGCCACAAGGACCACGCCATCTCAGAACTTGGGATATTTGGTACTTATTTAAGGTACATTACTTGACTATATATCTTTATAGCTCGGTGCATAAATTTTCATAATGTCTTTTTACGAAGAATTTGCATAATGCTTGACATCCGCGGGGACTTGAATTTGCAGGAATAAGGATAGGGTTGTTATGAATAATCAAAGTGGCTATTTGATGCGTACGAAAATATCATCATCTGATGAAGGTGGGGTTGCAGCTGGTTTTGCAGTAATAGATAGTGTATACCTCACTTGACGTAGAGCACCTCTAACTTATCTGGGTATATTATCAACACATTGTGTTTACACATTACCATTTGAGCCTCCTGTTTATATTTGTCTGCCTCCGCAAAAAATTGAAAGGGAGGCCACATTGCTTATTTTACGTTATCCCATAGTGTGTTGTATAGTTGCACAAAAATAACCTGTTAAAGCTTTTTGCTCAAAAAAACTTGTTAATGCTTCCGAAACAGTACTAAAGAAGCCCATAAAGATTGATGATCTGGGTAAACCTGTTCATTCTTATTGAAGTGCAGTTTCTAACCTGCTTTATAGCATTGATTTGAGTTGACAATTTTTAGAAGAAGAGGAAATGGTTTGTTTAGGTATTTCTGTATGGTGGACACTCTCCTCCTTGAACAAAGAGCATTTCAGACAAGTGACTCCAAGGAACATGAACCTAATCAGTTTCATTCACGATTTGAGAAATGTTGGCAATATAGCACCCTTCCACTCTATTAGTGAGGCCGGCACATTGTAAAAAGAATGTAGAGGAATATATTGATTTTTATGATCACCGTGACTTTTAAGGTGGCCAGTATAAGCATCCACCATCTTAATTGAAATTAATGTTATGACCTTTCATAATCCAAGACTTACATTTGCTATACTGGTCAGCTGTAAACACTAAACATACAGGCGAGAGTTTTGTATACAAGGAATATTGGCAAATGGCAATGTTGATTTAACTGTGCCTGCGTTTTCAATAATCAGTTTTTATTCCTTGTAAGTGAAAGAGGTAAAGCCCTTTAGTTTAAGATCCTGCCGCTAAGTGGAATTCAACAAAACGCTAATTTCGTTTTAAGGCATTGCCTCCATGGTTAAATAATCACAATTAATAAAAAGCTATGCTATAATTACAATGAAGTGTTAGCATAAAGTAGTGATAGTTTGTTTATTAGTAGTTGGTAGCTATCTTCTTAAGCATGTTCATCTCCTGTCCTTCCACCCATAATCACGAGCTCGTTCTTCCCATAATGCTGTCAACCTGCGCTCTTCAACAAGCTCTGCCTCTGCTCTCTCCCTTGCTTCTTCACAAGTTTCCATCCCTATGCTGCACTTTTCTACTTCTTTTTTATAATGAGAGAAAGTATTCCTGGCATTTATTACTAATCTTTTGGTCTGTTCCAAAGTCTCATTGGCTACAATTTTCTGCAACTTTAACTCCTCAGACAGCATTGACAGTGGATCCTTGTTCATTTCCTCCATTGCTGGATCATGTTTCCCACAATCTGTACATATAGTAAAAGAATGATCTTTTCTGTGATGGTAGGTCCAAAAAAGAACAGAATGAGGAAATAAGAGTTCAACTCTCAGTAAAACTATTCAAGTTTATTATAAATTTTACTTAAAGTGAATATTACGCATACATGTACGATTAGTAAGATTTGCTAGCCAGATAAACAAAGCTATGTAGACAGAAATGCAAAACATTTAAATGGTAACATTTCGAAACTCTTACTTAAGTAGAAGCTTACTAAAATTAGAAACCAATCCCCGTATAGTGTTAAGTTAAACAAGGCAAAGCATTCGATGGTTGTTTTGTATCACAGTGGCTTACTGCGATTCTGGAAAACTATGAACTCAGTTATCATATATTGTCAAGTCTCTCTCTCTCTCTCTCTCTCTCTCTCTCTCTCTCTCTCTCTCTCTCTCTCTCTCTATATATATATATATATATATATATATATATATATACTTTTTTTTTTTTTTTAAAGATCAAAGGTAGATGCAACTTGCAAGATTTCAAGACCACGAATTAATATATATAAATCTAATACACATATGAATTGAATAACCAAAACATTCTGGCTAGATAGACTAAAGAATTATTTGTTCTGATTCTCAAAAAGGCTACCAGTGAATTTTTCTAATTACTATCGTATTATTTTTCAAATACAAAGGGTTGCTTTTTTTACCTATACACCTAATCAAACTAGTTTTTTCTTTATCAAAACTAACCAAATTTGTTAATTTGAACGGTAAGTGAAAAGGGAAACTTACCCAAAGAACCAAGAGGATATTCGACTGAAGAACAGTAACAATGATGACATTGAGGACAAGGAGATTGCTTGAAGCGCCAGCGTGATGGTGGTCCAATTGTGAATACAATGTAACACACACTCATCCAAACCAAAACCCACTTCAAAACACCATAAGAACATTGTCTTTGTTCATTTTGATGATGAACCCTCATTGCAAACCAAATTTGTCACTTAATTCAACTATGTTTTATTTGAGGATTTGGGTCTTGTCTCAAATATAGGAGTGACCTTAAAAAGATCAAGTCGACAGTACAATACAACGAATTAGAAACATGATTTGGACTTCACAAATCATAAAAGGCTTTTTTTGTTCTTTTAATGTGAGTGGAAGACAAGCTCTACTTTGTCTTTCAAGAAAAAATGAAAGAGACCCAGATCCCGGTAAAGTATAAAGATGATGTTTTTATGGGAATGGGAATTTATTGCAGAAGAGTGCATTAAAGTGGGGTATGGTATGGGGAAGAAGAAATAAAGTGCATGTTTTTAGTTCTAGCTCAAGAAGGTTGATTTATTGAGAATTTAGTTAAGAATGGTAAATCTTTAAATATTTTGATATAATGGTTTTACCAATAAGATGGTACTTATTACTTGATAATAGGTAGTTTTCCATTTACATCGGAATTTTTTGTTAAATTGCATGGTCTTGGATGTTGCCGTTTTGTGCTCTTGAGGCTCAAGATACTTCCACATGTCAATTGCGCACGTGTGGTTGGTTGCTGCTGAGGTTTTTAAGGTTTCACTAGTGTTGTGATGTGGAGTGATATATACAAAAAGAGATAGAGAGATATCAAATATTTTCGCAGTTTAAATTGAGTGAGTACTCAAGTTTTTCTTTTTGATTCCTTATAAAAAGGTTCTTTATTTTATTTTTTTAAACAAATTGAAATAGTTATATAGACAAACCACATTGAGAGAACAAGCTGAAAATTAATCAATAGCAATAAAATTTTATTGGGAAAAAGAAACAAAGAAAAAATATAGGGAAAGAAATCGAATGAGGATCATTCTTCTTCTGAGGTTGGATGTTATGGCTCTGATACCATGTTGAAAACCATGGTTGACCCAACCAAGAAAATAAACTGAGAGAAAGGTGAATAATTGGAATTAATAAAATGAAGAATGTGATAAAAATTAGGGTAGAATACACCTTTGTATAGTGAGTGATCCAAGGTAACTAATCTAACAAACTTCCACCTAATCATAACTAACTTCTAATTGCCTTAAACCAACATCTAACATGAAGGGTTCATCTGTACAGAATATCCCATTGTCATTACAAATCATAATTAATATCAGGATTTGTCTCTAACAAGACATTCTGTCGAATCAAATCACTACTTGTTGAAAAACAAGCGGGAGGATTCACACAGCCTTGAGAAGAAGTAGAACCATGAGCTTGCCAACAGTAAGATCTTCTATTTTCTCCAAAGTATGATGGAAGATAAATATTTTCGAGATGTAGTCCTTCACATGGATAGGTATCACTGCAGGCAAATTTAATGGTTTCTTCGGAGGCCGAAGTTCCTATAATATTAATGAAGGATATGTTCACCACTTGAACAGCTGAAGTCTGCATCACAATTCAGGACATTATTACATTCTTACAGAAAAAAATCATCAGTTGAATTAAAATCATTATGAAAGTTCATTAATTTGAATCCTTGTAGGAGATTGACAAGAATGTATGTCACTGACATGATTATAATTGATGAAAATTATGAAATCAGCTATTATATTCTACAAATCATAAAGACAATTCAAAACTATATTGGCTATCTCCTCAGATAAATAAATACAACTATTAATAATGTGTCACTGCATGCACATGTAGACTTGCAAAATGACCCTGCAAAAATATCTTAAAATTCAATACCTGATTCTTGCATGGAAGTCGGGAATCACAGTAGTATTGATCAATTATTATTGGATTGGACACATTTTCCATCACGATATCCTGAAATGTGATATTGGAGGCAAGACCATGCCCACCCTAAAGAAAATTTAACTTGACTCAATCAAATTGAACATTACTGGGTGACATTTAATGAGAATGAAAATGCTAAGGTTACCAACTTACCTGCCATGTTTTGATTCTCAGCCCATTTTTCGTGTTCGTAAGATAAGCTCCATATATACATTTACATTTTCAATCTTCTCCCATGCCTTTGATTTTCCCAAGCTACCAATACTGAAAAATAGGTTCGAGTATCTGTTAAGAATTATAGTACTTAGTGTACTAATGAACTAAAAGTAAGTATTAGTTTCACCTTATGCCATGGCCTGGACCACAGGAAAAATTTCTGATCCAGACCTGTGAAGAATTTCTTACTATGGAGATGCAGTCATCACCTGAAATGGGACATAAGCAGTGAAATGTTTTTCTTCTGGCACATTACTTGACATAAAGTTTATTCTGGATTTCTACAAGACAGTAATGAAAGTGAATAAGATGTTAAATTGCCACTTAGACCATTATATCTTTGAAGTTCGGTAAAGTTAATGTTGCATTAGGTTGAAGTTAACTCGCCTGTTTTTACGTCACTATGACTAATCTCAATACCCTTTGTTGCACTAATGTGGATTCCATCAGTATTAGGACTGGAGGAAGGTGCTGATACGTTGAGACGGGATACAACAACCCGCATACAGCGAGTGAATGCGATGTGCATTTTTTGGCTATTTACCACCGTAAGGTTTCTAACTTTGAGACTCTTGCATCTATGAAAAGTTAGGGACTGCAATGCAAATGTAGTTCATTATTACATCTAATAGATTCATAACTAGTATATCATCAGATCAGAGAAATGAACTGTTTTGCTTTTGCTCCATATTTTGAAGCGCCACTAACCGTTGGAGCAGGATGACATGGCTGCAAAAGGAAATTTTCAAGTCATTATATGATCACTTAGTTTAACTGATGAATAAACTTCAATTAATACGAAATTAAGTTTGTGAGAAAGCAATACATTTGTGGTGTTAATCTTGCAAGATCTGGACCACCATTCTTGTCCCATTCCATCTATTCTCCCCCCACCACCTACAGAAAGGTGATTCACCCCGTGGATGTAAATTCACTTGCGCTTATTTAAGCCATTCCATACCTCAGGATCTTGCGGTGCAACTATTGTTCCTGAGATCTATAATAAATTATAAATAGTCATAAGTAAATAAATATTTTCCAAAAGATACACTTCATTCAGGAATTGAAAGATGCATACGACAGAAACTTGTTTAAAATCACAGAGATTTTACACGCTCTTGGTGCTTACCCTCAAAGTGATCTTTGATCGACACGGACCACCAATGTCAATTGGATGGACAAGAAAAGTTTTCCCATATGGAAAAACAACAACTATAAATCCAGACAGAGAACACGCAATTTTCCAAACCTCTAGGAAGGCCTGACAAGATTTTTTTTTTAAAAAAAAAGAAAAAGTCAATACATTGTTTACCAATTCATCATGATTGTCCATGTGTAAGGATGACACACAGATCGAGAATGGTCCAAAATTATGGTCTAAAGCGTGCCAGATTAAGGTTCTGGTCTGAAAAGGCGTGGGTTCAAATCCCACCCTAAACTTTTCTTGTTTGGGGCTTGTATATGAGAAAAACAAGTTGGAGTTTCCCAAAACTCCACTACCGGGAAAAACCAAAAGCTCACCGAAAATGCAGTTGGAGTTAGTCGTTGGCTGCCATAAATGGTGAGAAAGTCCGTCTAGTTACAGTTCCTTAATGAAGAGTTCTGATGAAGACAATGACGGAGTCTTTGGTAATGATAAAGCTAAAGAAATAACTTGATTATCATCTAAAGGTGCAAAATTTGTTGATTAAGTGCGTAATGATCCAAATCAACATTGGTTAGATGATTTCCAAATGGATAAACATATATGATACAAGTTATGTGGTATTTTGGAAACCACCAAGGTTTATTGTGTGGAAAAAATCGAATCAAAATTTAGAAGCAATTAGCAATGTTTATGTTCGTTATTGGACATAATCTAAGGATAAGGACTGTTCAAGAATTATTTCATCAGTCTGGTGAAACTATTAGTCATCACACAAACAATGTTTTGAATGCAATAATGTTTACTTCCAGGGATTATTTTCAGCCTCCTAGCTCTAATGTTCCTTCAGCAATCTCTGAAGATCGTAGATTATATTCATATTTTAAGGTTTGTGTGTAGGAGCAATTGATGGTATATATGTACTTGTGACAGTTGGTGTAGATGAACAAGGACCTTTGCATTTGCACAATCAGGACAGGCTACTTTCACAAAATGTTCTTTCAGCATGCTCATTTGACCTCAACTTTTGTTATATTTTAGCTGGCTGGGAAGGATCTGCTACAGACTTACCAGTTTCTAATTCAGCAATTACTATGAGGTATAGGCTGCAGGTACCTGAAGGTAAATACTACCCGGTAGAAAACAAGCATCCGAATGTGCCAGGTTTCGCTGTTCCATATCCCCGACGGGGCACTTTCAATCACATGGAGAAACCGTATGGTTGGATTTTTAAGATGTGTGAAAATGATGCATCATTTACCATGGAGGAATCACTACCACATCAGAGGTGGAAATATATCCAAAATCGAATGGTGGAACCCAAAAACCAGTATCAGGGTCTTAGTTTTAAAGGCTCAAGAAATTGCACTTGCTTCACAGTTAAGGGTCTCTGATACAAGTTACAACTGAAATCCATGCATGATTCTTCTTTAACTAAGTTTATGTTCTAAGGTTAGGTTTGAATATTTCTAGGATCTTCTGGATATAATAGGAGACTATTGTTTTATAGTACTTTATATTGGTATTTTGTTCTTAAAATAGAAGCATGCTTGTTGATCACGTCACGTCTCATGGTAATAACTAACAAAGTAATGTGTTTATAGTTGTAGTTAAAAGACATATAATAACATATTATCAAATATTCATTGGCTATCCTTAAATGTCCTAAACATTTGTATGCTATCTATGAATCTCAATACTACATTGCACTATCTTCTGATTTTACATTTGGAGTAAAATCTCTAGAAATATTTGCTTCTTTACATCAAACAGCACTACAATGCATTGATCAATGAAACAGTAACATTCTGTAGATTTTATAAAAATCATTTGAACAACTGATGAACCTGTTAACAATACAGATATAAAATGGAGAAAGAGAGAATAGGAACAACGACGGCTACGATTTCATTATAATAACAATAGCTTAACATTACAAAAGGTTATAAGAGAATATCTAATAAAATCTAATGGACTCTAACTTACTAATATAAATGCCCAATAACTTAAGCCTAATACTTTATTATCTAACATCTACCCTCAAACTCACAATGAGTCAACAAGAAGCATTCTGAGTTTGTCAGACAATATACGAAAAACATACTAAATAATATAAAGTTCTAACACTACCCCTCAAGCTGAAGCTTACTAAGCTTTAAACTTGTTACAAATTAACCAAGAAAAATAAACCAAATCAGCTGTCAGCAAAACCAATGGAGAGCAGCAACAAACCAAACTTAGTTATCTTTGTAGAGAGCAGCAAGAACCATCACCATCAACCAATCAAAGAGAGAGAACCATCCAAACAATAGAACCAGTAGAGAGAAGCAGCCATACATAAGAACCAATAGAGGAGAACCAAAGAATCATCAAAAGTGGGAGAAGTGCAATCAGAAGAATCAAAAAAGGGGGGAGAAGTGCAATGCAATCGGAAGAATCAAAAGGGGGGAGAAGTGCAATGCAATCAATCGGAAGAACCAATAGGGGAGAAGAAGTGCAATCAATCAGAAGAATCAAAAGAGTGGAGAAGTGCAATGCAATGCAATCAGAAGAACCAATAGGGGGAGAAATGCAATCAATCAGAAGAATCAAAAGATGGGAGAAGTACAATGCAATCAATCGGAAGAACCAATAGGGGAGAAGTGCAATCAATGAGAAGAATAAAAAGGGGAGAAGAAACCAAATTGTGAGCACATGCTCACCAAACAACCAAAGTGTGAGAAATCGACTCACCAAACAAGCAAATTATGAGTTCTTGACCCACCAAACAAACAAATGAACAAACCAATTGTGAGCACTATTTTGACTCACCCAACAACCAAACAAATTGAACCAAACTAAATCGAACAAAACTAAATCAAGACAACTTGAAGAACCAAAACGAACGTAACCAAACGAACCAAGACAAGTTGAATCAAAGCAACCAAGACAAAGACAAACAAACAAACGAACAAACCTACTGTGAGCACTATTCTGACTCACTTTGCATATGAAACCACTTTATTCTACCTAACTCACTTTATTCTACCTAATTAAAATTCACTGAAGGTAAAGAAAGAACCAACGAAACCAACAAAACAAACCTCGTATACATATTATTCTTCAAGCACACAAATTAGACGACATATTCCCAAACTTTTGGGAACTCAACAGCGGAAGCGACGACTAAATCAAGGAGGGTCAAACCACGCTCTTGATACCATGTTAACAATACAGATATAAAATGGAGAAAGAGAGAATAGGAACAACGACGGCTACGATTTCATTAGACTAACAATAGCTTAATATTACAAAAAGTTATAAGAGAATATATAATAAAATCTAATGGACTCTAACGTACTAATATAAATGCCCAATAACTTAAGCCTAATCCTTTATTATCTAACAGAACCAACAACACTAAACAAACTCAAAACCTCAGGAAAGGAAAGAAAAGAACCTGTGTGTCGTCTTGAAAACCATCACCTATGGCACCAAAGTCAGTGATGGAAAGAACCCGCCTGAATCTGGTTCTGGTTCTGATCATCGAACCAGAATGTGTGAGTCTGATAACAGAGTCGAGCTTTTGTAGTTGTGTTTGTGGTGGGTAGGTGAGAAAAGGATTAACGAGTATAGTTATATGAATGAAGAAAATAACAAAGACATATATAGAAGAACTCATTCCTGCCGGTTTCTGTCTACCAGGAAACAGTTCAGTTCGTTAACCTAAAGACAGTAATATTTGTGTGAATCCTTTGTGTCTAAACATAGTGTGCCTTATTTGTATTTATAATGAAATATTATACGTAATCAATTATGACTAATGATAGAATCAATTATAATAAATGGTAATTAAAAAATGACGACTAGCAAATCAATTAAAATCATTATAAGTTAGAATTTTTTTTTATACATATCATAAATCTCTCTACCATTCTAGTTATAGTAGTGTAGTTAGTTACTAATCCTGGTATGTAGATGGCTCGATGATGTATTAGAACTTGTATTATTTTCATTTAATATTCTCGTATAAATAGATGGAATTATTATTACGATGATGAATGAGTAGTTAAAATAAAAGGTTGTTTAATTTTCGTAAGGTTAAATGTGTTTTTGATTCCTATAAATATTTCAATTTTTTTTAGTCTCTCTAAAAAATTTCTTCAATTTTTAGTCCTTTGCAAGTTATAATTTTTTAACTAAATATGAATTTTTATGTTTTTTTTGCGCATAAAAAGTCATTTTTTGTTAAAAACCCTATATGCTTTTTTAATTGATGACCAAAAATCATATCTAATTTCTTGTTATCAAAACCTCACACTTGAACTTTTGCTTGTCCTCGTACAAACTTACTTGTAAACTAAAATTCACGACAATACACCTCTTACTCAATGACAAGAAATACCATAAAAGAATTTTACCTCTTTAGTGATGCAATTACCGGCGTCTTTTGCATTTTTTGTTCATAATAGTATGGTCCTCCATAGTTTAAGTCAATCGGTCCATAGAAAGTATCATATTGATGAAAATTATAGCATGGTCTTTTTCTACCTAAACCTACTTTTAAACATTGAATAATGATATTCTCTCCGGTTGACATGCACATGCCACGTGATGATACAACTTGAAAGTATCCTAAATGTGAATCAAGGTATACAATACACACATTTTTAGAGGGTTTTCACGGGTTATTACTTGGCTTAGGTAAATGGTGAATATATTTAGAAAAATGGTGTGAAATCGGAGTTGGTTTCTCTACTACTCATTCTTGATCTATTAAATATTTCCACGATTACCAAGCACTTGTGCCTTAATCAATTCAAATAGTTTACAAAGAGAGAAAAAAAAATTGTGAAGGGGCTTATTTAGAATTTTTGTGGTCTTTTTCCTTATTTTTTTAGACTTATTTTTTATTTTGTCTCTTAGTTCTCTTGTACTCCACCCCCCAACTTAGATTGTTGTTCCTTTCAGAAGCAACCCGAATCCTTAATTTCAAATTTAAGAGAACATTTCAACTCCATAGAGGGTTAAGCAACTTGAAAGGCCTATAGAGCAATCTACTAAAATCATATCATCTTGTATTTTTGGACTATTTATTTTTCCACTCCTCTTTTCACGCGCCCTATTTTATTTCAAAAATATTCATCTTTGTATTATATAATCCGAACACCTTTATAGAGATTTTATATGATCCAAAAATGTGTTTTTAACTAGATTTTCAATCAACTTTTCAAAACAGCAGTAGCGTATACAAATTCTCAATAATTTAACACTTTTATTAATTGATTAATAGATTTACATTAAGACACCAAATGCGAAATTTGTGATACAAGATATATGGTAAAGGTCTGTCAATCCTCTTAGCACATCCTTGCAAGGGAGAGGAGGGGTAAAACTAAACCTGCAGCATGTAAACTTACAAAGTGGGACATTGTCCTTTAACCATTCATATTATCCTAAAATATGAGAGAAACCTTTTTGTATAAAAGATCGATGGTGGACCATTGCCATCATGAACACTGCTATAAAAGAGAGAGAAAGACATAATGTGAAATAAAATGAGAATTTGTGAAGATTGGGCAAGTATTTATGAGGGGAGAATTTGTGACGATGGGTCAGCATTATTATGACGATAGTAGTAATATCATGCGGTGAGTAACATGGGTCTTTAATAAATTTTCCAAACAAAACAAAGACGGAGCTTGAATTTCTTACTAAAAATAAATATAAAAATGCATAAACTATGATAAAACTATAATCAAATATTTAACGACAGATTTAAGATAGAATAAGAGAAAACAAAATACAGTAGAATATAACAATGTAAAATTATAATTACATTGTTTGAATTATGTCTAACAAATCCAAAAATATAATTTCTCCAGTATTCGTATTCGGGGGTAGCCTTAACATAACGGAGTTACTATTGGTAGTATATTGTGTGATTAGTGAACCAGTGAAACCAATCGCCTGCAAACATAAATAGAACTGCCTTCGATAGAATCTCAAGGCAATGTCATTTCATTCCTTTCAACTCCATTACATCCATTTCCATGTCAATTCAGACAACACCTAAAATTTGGTATTTTTGTTCACAAGAGTGTGGGAATGATGTAGACATGAACTTTACACAGCTGAATATCATGACCTCAATACTTAACTCACCATTACTTACATGCTATAGAAAGTTTCTTATGTATACAGAACAAAAATTTAGTACCTGAGAAGAATGAATGTATCCAATAGACCAATACTCGTAAACATTGAGGATCACAAACCAAGTACAATCTTTAACAACATACTTACATGCATATACTCTATATGAACGAACATGGAGAATGATTAAAGTAAGCCATCCCTACTTCCTACCAAATGTATGAAATTGTTTTGAATCTACCCACAACAAATAAATATTAACAATTCATTAGAAGCATTTGTTGAAACCTCCAATTGATTGTAAATTTTATGATGATTTTGATGATGAATGAGCCGATTAGAAGTGCTAACTAGCAAGAAACAACCTATTATCAAATTATATTTGCTATCCTCTTCTTTAGAAACTAATTTACTGTTATCCAGTCAAAGAAAGAAACAACCAAAGAAAGAAAGAACAGCCTATTGTCTACTACACTCACTCAAAGAATCTGTTTCGTCTTCTGTGTCCACACTCTCGTCATCAGAATCAGTAATGAGATCAAAAAATGCTTCAAGGCAGCGGGGACTTTGATCATTCGATGGAGCCTTGCTACCATGGGCACGCCATTTCTGATCGGCTACCATATCAGGAGAGAGCCCCCACTCAAGCAGTTCTTCATCTGTATGATGAACTGCCAAGCTGTACTCTCCACCACTCCCCAACTGCATCACACGGAACTCACAGTTTCCAAAATTGTTGAGAAGTTCAAATTGTTCAACTGTCCATCTAAACCACCTCATTAGGAAAACTCGAGATGCCAGCCCATGTGACACAATTATCAGATTCAAATCGTTTGAAGGGTTATGATTGAGCCTGTTCATGTCAATGTCCCTCCACATAGATTCAAGAAAACCTGTAAACAAGTCATCTCCAAATTAATACCAGCTAATCCCTCTGCATTACATTAGTTTAAGATGTAAGAGTAATAACTATACAACAAATCAAACTGTAAAAGAATCCAGTCAAAATTTGATAATGGTTGTTGGATAAGGTGAAAGCTATTATCTAGCCCAGAGTCAATAACAGCACCAAATCATTCCCGTAACAAAGTTTAGCTAAAAAGTTCTGTTTGTTTAGTGTTTTCCACAGTTTAAACATGACCTACAATTATCTACATTATAATCCTTTTTTGTTCAGTAACTTCATAATTTTGTCCATAAAAGATAAAAATTGACGGTATTAGTTCTGGAAAATGCTACTTACTAAGCATAGGTCCCTAGGACTTATACATGTTTTAATATTTTTACATATATGCAATAAATGTATGTTTCAGGAATGCGTGTTTTTATTATTTTTAATATGTATTCCAGATATACTATTTGCTCTATTCTCCTATTTCATTGAATGGTTGAGAAAAAACTAAATTATTTTTCCCCGTATTGTGTAATGCTCAGATGATGAGGTCTCTGGCAAAAATAAAGAAAGGGTTTTCATTAATTTAATTTCAGCAGACAATACGCACACGCATATAAGAACAATAAAATGTGACTGTACTTCATTTCGTGTTGCAGCTTTCTACCACCCGTGACAGATTGATCTTATGCCTTTACTAGCTAGCCACAATGCATTGCATGGTGATAACTGAAGGCTCGTGGTGCTCACTGTTATTGCTCCGTGTACAATTACCATAAGCCCATTTGTCTTGTATGGAAGGATTTACAAAAATAGTTTGATCTATCGGATAAACCATTAATTTGATATCTAAACTATAACTCTTCATCCAATTTGATCCATGAACTATAGAAATATAATTAGTCCCTAAACTATTTCTAATCTATCAAGATAGTTTCTGAGCTATAATTGTCTTGACTCTTGCCTATTTTTAAAGGAACTGAGTGACTAACTTAATGGATTAAAAATAGTTTGGAGACTATTTATTAGTATATTTCTATAGTTCAAGGATCAAATTGGTGAGACAGCGACAGTTTAAGAATCAAATTGACGGTTTATTCTTATATGTCTATTAGGTAAGGTAGTTGTTTTCCGTTAATTCTCATAAGCTCCCATAACACTACATTTTCTCATCAAACTTATAACTAAAAACAACTTATACATTAACTAATTTTCTTATGTGTTGAATTAACTTGTTTCCCCAAGCATGATACATATAACAGATGAATTATCAAATCAATCTCTAAATAATGACATTATGGATTGATTGATTAATGCAACTAAAATAAATGAATTGAAATTACATGAAAAAGGGGGAGAGAGAGATGAGGAATTTACATACTGGAAACACGATCGAAAACATCGGCAGCAGATTCTCCTTCAGGAAAACGATAAAAGAATCTACCAAAACGCTGACGAGTTTCTTTAATAGCATCCATACGTTCCTGAACCTGAAAATTACCAAAATCCTGTTCACGAATACGACACTCTTCTCTAACACCAATAACACGTTTCTTGGAGAAAGATTTGGCGAGTTCACGAAGAGTGGATCTGGTGCGAGTATAAGGGGAAACGTAAAAGTAAACACGCCAATCAGGGGAAGAAGAAGAAGAAGAGATGACGTGGCGAATTCGAGAACCGGTAGAAAGTGCTTGAGAAATGCCTTGTGGTGTTAATGGAATCTTGTGATCTGGTGTGACTGTGTATGCACCTGGATCTAAGTTTCCTTGTGATTCACCGTGACGAACGACTATGATTCTCTTTGGAAGTACTCCGGAGGAGGAGGAGGACTTTTCTTCTCTGTGCATTGCTATTTGGCAACGCTGCTTATGTCGATTCTTACGTTCATTATTATTGCTGCAACTGGGGTTCATGCTTTCCCACTCTTCTTCTCCCCACCGATATTATTATTATTATTATTATTTTATTCATTTCATCATGCTGCATTTTAAGATATCTTCTTTTTTTAAATAAACTTAAGTGTATCTTTTACATATATGTTTAATCTCTCATAAAAATTTAAAATATTTTAACAAAATATGAATTAAACATCAATTTTTAAGTTTTAAACACTTCAAGTTTTATCTTTAATTCATCTCTTGTTAAAAAAATGTAAACTATTTTAAGCTTTACACTTATTGGACTGTTTTGTGAACTTTTTAATTAATTTCAGCTTTAATAAAAATGTGACATGCTAATTTGCTCGCCTGCCATAAAAGGGGTCAAAGGTGAGAATTTCAACCATAAATTTGTAGTTCGATCGCCCAACCTTGTTTTAGAAGTGCTAATGACGGTGTAAGATGAAATGAGACAATTTTATTTGTTTTTCCATCTCTGAACAATAGTTCAAAAAGAGACAATTTAGTCTCGTACCTGATTAAATTTCTAAATTGTACCTTATTGTAAAACACACAAACCTATATTGAATCATCTTTAGCGTGATTATAATGAGAAGGAACATATGACTTGGGACAAAATCATGAAAAATACTACACATGTAATTAAAATTCCGAGTTTTAAAACAAGGGGTTAAAATCTAAAATTATTCAAAATAGATGGGGCGTAAAACTATGCTTGAACAAAAAAAAGTCTAAAATGATCCTTCACTCTAAACTTAAAAACCTTTGTTTTACCATCAAATGAGCAAGGCTTAGAACGGCCCACTGATTGATTTATTTTTTTAGGGAAAATGTTATAAATAAATACTGTAAACAATATATATTAATTATTTAATTAATTTGAAAGTATTTAGACTATATTGCAAACAACATACATTAATTATTCAATGAACTTGAAAAAGATAACATCTGTTTATAATAGTAATCGGATAAAATGTTAGATTATGCAGATTCTATTTTTTAGTACATGCGAAGTCATTCTTTATTTTTTTTACAAAATGTTATTTTTTTCTATACACTAGCACTTTTGATTAATGCAATTATTTTATGGTCTTTATTAATTTGCTCGATCCATCCAAAATTTGTTGGTATTATAACTGGTGTATAATATACGTGTAATATTTATTTTAAGTCTTTATGTAGTTGATTTTGGAGTGAGTTAAATTAAATGTTGTACATGTTACAAAGATTAATTTCATCATAAAAAAAAATCAGAGATGAAAAAATGAAACAAGAGGGACAAAAATATATTTTTTGTCATGTAGTTTATTGATTATATCATACATTTTAATTTTGGGAAATTTTTAGTTGGAATCTTGTGTATCAATGTTCTTACAACTAGGAGTTGAGTTGTACTTGTAAGACAGAAACAAATATTTTTGAGATGAAACAATAAAGACAAAAAAAAAATTGTTTTTGTTATATAGTCTAAGGGTTATATATTCTTCACTCATTTTTAAGTGTGCAGGTGAGAAATCTAAAGTTTAAAGTTTGACCCCTATATATTAATGTCCTTACCGTTACTAATTGAGTTGTAATTATAAAGTTTTTTTAATATTTGTCAAAAAAAAAAAAGAAGTATTTTTAATATTGATTTGTTTATACTTTTTTTGGGTAGAAAGTAATTGATATAATTTTGAAGTTAAAAACATTTCTATGTTGAATATTTCTTGAACATAGATATCTATATATGTTAAATTTTTTTAACAGTGTAATTCTCACTTTTATTTATATAAAAAAAAATATATTTGCTAATCTAATAATAATTAATAAGTTACAGTAAAAAACAAAGAATTGTCTAGAAACTAAATCGATCGAACATATAGTAGTGTTTTTTACATTTTTTTTATTGTGAAGAATCCAGTATTTCTTGCTAGAAATTTGTATTGGTAATAATAATAAATAGAAAAAACATATTGAAAAAGAACGAAGAAAATTTTGGGGTATATGACGTAGACGCGGGGGGGAGGTGTGTGTGTGTGAGATTGGGCGAAAAAGAATAAAGAAAGGTTGGGGTCTTGTTTAATAAAAATGGAGACGCGGGGAATCGAACCCCGTGCCTCTCGCATGCGAAGCGAGCGCTCTACCATATGAGCTACGTCCCCGTGACAACATTTTTCACTCTATTTAATATAATTTAAAATAGAAACCGTGCAATGTTACCATTTTGACGGAACTTCACCTTTATCATAAAAGACATAATGGATGTATATATTTTAGGCTTAAATGTGTGTTTAATCCCTGCACTTTCGCCCAGTTTTGACATTGGTCGCTACACTTTCTAAAATTTTTGGCTTTAATCCTTCTGTTGAAAAAAAAAAACCAAAACTAACGGTGTGCCGCCCAATCATGACACGCCACGTGGCACACTAAAAAACAAATAAAATCAATTTTTAATTATTATTTTTTCACTTAAAAATATCATTAGTCCCTGCACTTTCAACATTTTTTTATATTAGTCCCTGCACTTTCAGCATTTTTTTATATCAGTCCCTGCACTTTGGTATTAGTCCTTGAACTTTTTAAAAAAAAAAAAAATACTTTCAATGAAATTATTATGTTTTAATTATTGTTTTGTTCATTATTTTTATTGAGAATAATCATAAAAAAAATAAAATCAAAAAAACTTTGTTAAAAAAAATTAAGTTATAATTGTATAACATTGCAAATGGAAATTGTATTGTATTAACACCGTAACAATAGATAAAAATCAACAAAGAAGATGGAAATTAAATTGCACTTTGGCAATATAGACCTATAATTCAAAGTCACAACATAGGCCTATAATTGTATAACATGTAATTGTACTTTCAAAGTCGAGCAAAAGTGGTTATACAATTATAGGCCTATGTTGCCCGTGACTTTGAATTATAGGCCTATATTGCCAAAGTGCAATTTAATTTCCATCTTCTTTGTTGATTTTTATCTATTGTTACGGTGTTAATACGATACAATTTCCATTTGCAATGTTATACAATTATTACTTAATTTTTTTTAACAAAGATTTTTTGATTTTATTTTTTTATGATTATTCTCAATAAAAATAATGAACAAAACAATAATTAAAACATAATAATTTCATTGAAAGTATTTTCAAAAAAAAAAAAAAAAGTTCAAGGACTAATACCAAAATGCAGGGACTAATATCAAAAAATGCTGAAAGTGCAGGGACTAATGATTTTTTAAGTAAAATAATTAATAAAATAATAATTAAAAATTGATTTTTTTTTGTTTTTTAGTGTGCCACGTGGCACACCGTTAGTTTTGTTTTTTTTTTAACTGAAGGACTAAAGCCAAAAGTTTTAGAAAGTGCAGGGGCCAATGCCAAACAAAAAAAAAGCGTAGGGACCAATACCAAAATTGGGTGAAAGTGCAGGGACTAAACACACATTTAAGCCTATATTCTATTTTTAATTCTAATTTTCTTTCAACGAAGGAAGTCTATTTTTTTTTTCTTTTGAAAGAAATCTAATTTTATTGCAGTGTCATAAAATGGATGTTTATATGGTCTACAATAAAGTGGTGATCTAATCACGGGATTCTAATTGTTTGAGCACTTTTAAGTTTTTTTTAGTATCGTTTTGGTCCTTTCTATTAAGTTTCCGTTAGGTTTAATAAAGAATGGATGTTTACCCTTTTTTTTAACTTTGAATTAGGTCCCAGCTGAAAGGAAGGCTAAAAAAGACGGAAAACCGAAATTACCCTTGATTGATTTAGTAACGAAAAAAATTCAGTTGGTCCAATTCAGGAGGGAAAGGGAAAACTCAACTTAGCACCAAATCAGACAAAATTCATCAACAGTGTAAGCGAAGAACACGCTTCGTCGCGTCACAAATCTCATTCTCGAATCTTCATTCTCATTTCATCCATTCGCATTTTATCAATTCGAATCTCCTATCGTTCTTCTTTTCCCCATTTCAACGGAAAAATTTTCCGTCGTCGTTTTACGATTCTCTACCTATACATTGCCATGAGAAGCGAAAGCTTCAACCACGTTCACTTTCAGGGTTTCGAGCACGGATTGGGTTCTATAAATGGATTTGTGTTGCTCCACACTACAATGTAGCTACCGATTCTAGTTTTTCATATGAAATAGCGATTATACTTACATCATGGTTAGGTTTACACCTGGATTCGTACTCCCTGTGCTCCTCCTAACAGGTTTCATTCTATTATCCCTCACTTTATTATGCTAAATGCGTCTCAATATTGCCGTTTTAATTCTATGAGACACAATACTCACTTGTAATAATTTTAAAAAATTAGAAATGATGGAATGTAACACCACACGTCAGTGTCATGTCGTTGTTTGACACTCATATGTGTAGGAAGACACACTTTCAATCTGAAATCTCAGTATGTAGCTTGAATTTGAATGTTTGCGAGGAAGTTTAATTATGTTTGGTTGAAACTAGGTTTAAGTGGTTTGGGTATGTAGAGAGAAGACCGATAGATGCTATAATAACAAGAGTGAATTAGATGGAGGATAGTCAGATCACCAGAGATAGACCTTGAAAAACTGTAAGAGAAACTATTAATAAACATCTAGAGATTAATGAGTGGGATAAGGATTGATTGCTGTCGTATAGTTTTCTTCAAGCTTGATTTTAACTTGGCAAAAAAATAGCAGATTGTGTATTTAATAATAATAATAGTGTCGGACTTGCATGAACTTGGTTCTCAAATGGTGATGCTACATTTGAATGTATGTTTATTCAAGTTGTCATAAACTCATATCATGGTGTTTTATTAAAAGTGGTCAAGTATGATTACACGATACTTTACCAAAACAGTAACATTGGTTGAATAGGACAGTGCCATTTAGGAACTTCCACAACACTTGTTTATAGTTACAACTTACAACTGTGTGATTTAGACTAGTGATTCCATCTTAAGTTTGAGTGGGATTGCTTGAATTCACATGAAGCTCTTTGTATGGTTGTCCATAGTTGTTTACTTTTGATTTTTGCATCAACTTTCACTCTCTAAATTGCAATCGACACTTTTTCTCTGTTTCATGCAGCATCTATACTTAACTGGAGTTTGATGTCTTTGGTTGATTTAATAGCATTCCTTTTCATTCAGTACACTGTTCCTAGAAAAGGTGAGATGCTGGCTCTGATCCTTGTTGTACGACACACGAGCTTTCTGCCTATTGTTTACAACTTAAAGATTTGGTGTCCTATCAGGAATTTAGTTATACGTACATGCTCAAAGATTATGATTATGTTTGTATCATCTCACTACTTGGTAGTGATATTATTGTATTTTAGGTGTAAATATAATTATTGTCTTTTCTTCATGACTTTTTTCTCTCCTCCAAATAGGATCTCGTTGGCATCAACAATCTTTGATAACATGGTCTGTTCTCATATTATCCTCTTTGACGCTGCTCTCACATGCCATATTTCATATTGTTTTGGCCATCGAGGGGGATCAGTGGAGTACCGCCGATGCTCAGTGGGCTCAGCTAATTGGATTTATAAGGTTTTGTTTTGGTTTTAAATTTTGTTTATTATAACTCCCTCCACAGTGTATCACCATTTAGAGTATACTGCAAATACTGTATTAAATGATTTTGCAGAGTGCAGTCTTGGAGAACATTGCCTATAGAGTATTTTTTGGTTATGCAAGTACTAGCAACCTTTCTTTCTCTAATTGAAATATATGGAAATGGACGTGGTCAAGATGCATGGGGAAATTTTTATTCAGGGTACCTATGCTCTTCTGTTCCACTGATAGGTTTGTCGTAGAACTTCTCTCCTTTCCCTTATTCTTGCTTTGGGATGGAGTTTTGTTTATACTTTATAGCATCTCCATCTTTTGCCCGTGTTTGTTTCAGGGGACTTACCATTACTGATATGTAGAGGGACATGTTTGCATTCATGATTATTTCTAGGTGGTTTATTTTTTTTTCTTTTTTGTCATTTAATTTCTGTTTTCAAGGATTGTTTTGCTGACCCCTTTTTGTACCGGACATGTTTCCTCTAATAAAATGTATGTTTATGTTTATAAATGAAGAGTTTTTTCACTGTTATAAACAATAAAGAACCTTTTCTGGGCTCTTAGGACGACTGGTTTCTTGATATGGTTAAGAGTTCAATCTTCACTTTCTGCTCTACTCAAAAATATAATTTGTTCGTACGTTAAAATGAATAATTTATTTAGTTGCATTATGTTGTTAACACTAATAACAACAACAACAACAACAAACCGATTTCTTTGTATCTATGGAATAATTATTGATGTTGGTTTTTGGGTTGCAGGATCTCATCTCAAGAAATTGTGCTGTTTTTTGTTGCCTGCTGTACAACTACTTGCTGGGATTAGTCATGCATCTTGGGTTTCTTTACCTTTTTTCATTTGCAGCAGTGCAGGGCTGGTTGTTTGGTCTTGGACAAGCAATTATATAGGTATCTTTCGGTAAGCTTTTCCTCCTCAAGCAAAAAATGACAATAATATATTTTATTGTTACAGAATAAATTATAAATAGAATTTAATTGGTTCAATGATTTGTGGTTTTTATGAATTTGAAGGTGGTGGAGATACCTTCTATATTATGCTGGCTTCAATATAATTTTGCTGTACATATACCAACTTCCTATTGACTTCCCAGAGACCTTAAGGTCGTTGTTTTACCACTTTGGGCTATTCAAACTTTCTACAAAGTCAGAATGGTCAGAAATTTGTTCTGTTCTTTCACTTCTACTTTTCTATATTATGGTAAGAATATATAATGCTCCTATAAATAACATTTTTCTACTATTGAAAAAAGTATCTTATAAAATAAGTATTTATCATTGTGTATGGGGTTGGGTGGGAATCCACTTCTGAGAATTTAGGCTTAGGGTATGACTCAACCCCACAAAGCTGGCTGTAAAGTGGCGATTGCCCAATCCTTATAAGCTTTACTAGGCCATTTCTCTAGTTTGATGTGATACTCTCAACAAATTCCCTCACTAGACTGGACATCTGGAGCGTGAACAAATGCATGTTGAATAATAGAGATCTTGACCTAATAACAAATTTAGGATAGACTCTGATACCATTTTAGAGTTTGAGCTTATGACCTAACTCAACACCATAAAACAAGCTTGTAGGGCTAGGATTTCCCTAGCCTTATAAGCACTACCTTGGCTGTATCTCGAGTCAATATGGGATTCTCCACGCAACTCTTCAAACAGAGTGTGTGGACTCTTGCACTTTCAATGAATAAAATATATTTGTTTTTCAAAGACTAACCTATAGATGTAATTTCTAAATCTTTTAGAAAATGCTTGCAAGAGTAGATTTATTCATACTAGACTTTCTCAACAAAGGTTCTTAAAAGAGCACATCCAAAGTGGTAAGGCATGTCGCTCTAAAAATCAACAATAGCAGAATCCTGTATGGGAACGAGAGAAATCTATACCTTTTCTCATACGTCCAACAGATAAGATATTCTATATTACTGATTACTCTAAGATACAACTCATATTATGAGATATTTTCCATATTTTGTAACAATCTCTTGTAGTATGGGTCGCCATTTTTCATTTTCCCTTTGTTCCAGATATCTTGGATCAAGAATGAGCTAACTGAAATGGAAGTCATCACATCAACACGAGAAGGTGATTTGACCGAGGAACTTCTTCCCAAAAGACATTCTCTATTTGTTCATGAATTCAGGTAATTTACTAGACACCCTCATTTTTTTTAGGTTAGTATTTTCTCCTTAACCAAGGTTTGAACCTGAGTTCTCCAACTCTTTTAACCCTTAGCTCAAACCAGTTGAGCTACCCAACCCCCCCTGCAACACCCTCATTTGATCCATCTTTCTTGCATTTTTCTTTTTCTTCTTCTTCTTCCTCTTTTCCGTTTATACCTGATCCTTAATTGGTCTGATCCTTCCTTGAACCCCAGCATTATGGAAGCTTTATATGACTATGCCTTCCCTTAAGATTGACACATTATTGGGATGAGAATCTTGTCGGACCTGTAGGTTCAGGAGTATTTCTTTATTGGGCTTTACTTTACATTTTTGGTTTTCGTGTTTGAAGCAAAATATTTTAAGTGTCATGTAGATGAAATGAAATAGTTAAATTGTTCCTTTCACTTGGCTAGCAATATTTTATTTCTTTCATCTCTTGGTTTTCTAATTTTCTGACAGGTTTGGTGTGAGGCATAAAAGTTTCATATTGCAAGGAGCTATTTCTCAAACATTTAGTATTAACTTTCTAACATACGGCTTTCCGGTATGCACGCCTTTCCTATTTCTGTTGAGGTTTTTTTTTCTCCATCAGTAAATCCTGTTCAAAATTCACGTTCAATGTTTGGAATGACGTATGTAACTAGCGAAGTAGCATAAATAAATTTCAATTATAATTTGCACCCATCCGTTTTTTTAGTAGGTAAAATTTCAGTGTGTAAGGTTGAGAAAATTTAATTGGTAATTATCAATCATTTTCACTGGCTAACTGATAACCATGAATTTATCTTCCATCATTTATTCCCAAAGAAGGAAAGGATCCACTAGATGCAAATTGCAATTGCACCAGTGCAACCGTTTTATCATTTGGGCCAAACAGGATATTTTAAGGGTACAAGGTAGAGGATGCAAATTTATTTTTACCTTATCCAGTTATCCTTTCTTCAATAGTCATCACAAGTTAGGAGGGCAAACCTTGGTGCAATGATAAGGTAGCTACTTCTGGCTTACATCATGAAAACAACCTCTCCACTTGTGTGGTAAGATTGCATATGTCTACCCTCCCTAAACCCCCACATGTGAGAGTCTAGTGTACTGGGCCGCCCTAGTCATCCAAATTGGATACTGTGAATTCCAAATTTTGACGTCCCGATGAGTGTTGACTTTTTTAATTATTGAAGAGATATGTATTGGACAAAATGATATGAGCTCATGAAACATGCAAAACACGTCATGATATTATAGCTCAACGAGGTTGAGACTTTGACCTATTGCTCTCTTGTGAGCTATGAAACACGAACACTCTTTGAATTAGGTGTGTTTGTGTGTTCGACACGTTCGCATGTTTGATACTCATCCTAATTTTTCTGCATGAACACACCTACAGTTTTACCTAAAAAGGTAGAAACAAAAAAGAACTTTTAATAATATTAAAATAGTATTTTAATTAGACATTTGAATATATAAATTTTGATTCTCAATTCATCTTTTAAAAATGATGTATATATTTTATTTAATTATTACACACACACAGTGGCATATCTAGTGAGAATGGCTTTTTTATATAAGAATGAGAGGAACATTTATTGACCATTAAATTAAAACCATTGGTTAAGATTTAAAACTAATTTAAGTGACTCACGTGTCTCTGCCTGCACCAGACCGTCTCTGCCTGCACCAGACCCACACATGTCTTCCGTATTTATTTGTTGCCCCAATTTTGTTCCTTCTCTTCCCTACCAAAGTGTGTTGGTTCCCCAATTCGTCCCTCTCAAGAATATTTGTTGAGCCTTCTTGTTTCAATGTGTTGGATTAAATCCAATTTGATGAAGTGGAGACTTTAAATTTTTTTGCAGATTTCGATTTGAATAAAAATTAGAAATAGTCAATCTTTACTTCATATATGCATCGCTGAGAAAATTAGAAATAGTCAATCTTTAGTTGACAAATTTGGTCAAATAAAGGAGAAACACTCATACATCATATGAAGATAAGGACTTCCATGCTTTCATATTAATCCTACAACATCACTAGTGATGCGAGGGAGGATGAGGACAAATAATTTCAATAAGAGGTTTGTTTGACTAAGGTGATTTTTTGAAGAGTATCTATGCTTTTAAGCTAGGCCCGACAAATCTACAAAAGATTTGATAGTGAAAAATTTGATAAGTGAGGAATTGGGAGATCATCAACAAAAATAAAAAGCAGAATGAGAAAACACAAGTGGGAAGTGAGGAATTGATTTGCAGAAAAACTAGAGAAAATAAGTTTATTCCCTGCAGATGAAGGTAGGTTGAATTCGAAGAAGATGAAAAGGTAAATGTGTTTAGGAAAAGTAATAGACTAAGTAGAGGCACGTATGTTATTTAAATGAGGCTTTTTAATCTTAACTGTCTATTTTGATCTAGTGGTCAATAAATGCTCCTTTCATTCTCATATAAAAAACGGCATTCTCTAGATATGCCCCTCTCCCTCGTTGTATGTATGTATGTATGTATGTATGCTTCATTACTTGTGAGCCACCTCTCCGTCGTTGTGACCCTTGACATTTAACAGAACTTTTCTAAGCTGATTGATTGCGTTAATTGTTACTCCTGGCAGATTTTTTTGCTGGTTCTATCATTGTGGAGTTTCCACTTTGCAAGTCTGATCTCATTTGGATTGCTTGCTTATGTGGGATACATCTTGTATGCCTTCCCTTCCATGTTTCGATTGCAGCAACTGAATGGCATCCTTCTTGTTTTCATTCTCCTTTGGGCAGCTAGCACGTATATCTTCAATGTAGCACTCACTGTCTCCAATTACAAACCAAGGAAGGTACATATTGCTAGTGGCTTTGAGGGATCGATAATTCTATTAATTTTTTTTTTTTAAGATTTTGTTCCTCACTTGCAGGATATGAAGATATGGGAAACTATAGGCTTGTGGCATTACCCTATCCCGGCATACTATTTGCTTGCTCAATTTGGTCTTGGTTTTCTTGTTACCCTGTGCAACCTTGTTAACAATTCAGTGTTGTTGTGCATTGCTGATCAAGGACAATTAACAGCTGATGAATCTGTTGTGGAAGGTGAAGAAATCGATGGTCTGAGTAGACTATGCATGCTACTGTTTGCAATTATGATTTCCAGTGTTTAACCATATTCCCCTAGATAACAAGTTGTGATAAAATGTTGAAGTATGACTCTCATGGTTAAATTATTTGTGATTTTTTATTACATCGTGACGTATGTCCCAATGCAGGTCGATAACATTTGGATGTTTAGTTTGTCAAGGTTCTATTTATGTCTTCAGGTGGATAAAATCCATTTATGAAGCACATTTAAATTTGATGTCTGCTGCCACTTTGAAAATACTGGTTTCATAAAATAATTAGCATGACAGTATGGTTGATACGTTTATGAAAAAAATTGTTTTGCTCATTTGGTGTATCCTTTATAGAATCTTGGTCACTTATTTTCGTTGAATTGAAACAGTAGCATCTTGGAAAATTTATATGTTTTATACCTTTGGAGAAAATATATTTCGCCCAGATAAGTCTTTTCTTTATCATGGAGCATAGTCTATGTAATGTAATGCCATTGCTATAGCATCGCATGCTGCTAACTTTTGCCTTTTAACTTTTGAGAACATCAAACACAGGAAAAAAATTGTATATGTATTACAGTTTTTTGGGAATTTGAAAGATTTCAAGCTATTAATCCTTTATCTATTGTTTGTAAGAGAATATGATCACGATTATTAGGAAATTATAAGAAATTTAGAGTTCTTAAATGTCCCTGTATTCTTCCAATTTAACTTTGCATTGGATTCTTCTTAAGAGTCCTAGAAATTTCGGCATATGCTTATATCTCATTAGACTTTTTCTCGTCCGTGAAAAGTACATTTAAATATGCATAGGATAAAAAGTATTACTTTGTTTTTTTTAAGGAGATAAAAAGTCTTACTGTTCTGTTGTTTCTTTCTGTTGCTAAATTTCTAGAGGAAGAAGAGACTGCAGTATTAGTTGTGGCTACAATAGCATGGGGACTGCACAAGTGCTCACATGCTATAATATTAACATTGATATTTCTTCTTGCAATAAGACCCGGTCTTATTCATGTTGTTTATAGTAAGTTCAATGTCCACCATTTTCCTCCTTTGTTATTTATATATTGTTTATTGATATACTTCTAATGAGAAATTTCTCTTATTAGTATTTTCTTAAATCATGAGATGTGGATCCACTATTTACCTCATCAATTTTGTTGGCTTTAAATTTTGATTGACCATTAGTGTAAAGTTTTATAATACAGTGGACCACACAGTTCCATTTGTAATGGATTGAAATTTATTGTTTAGTCATATTGTTGAGAGTTTTAAACAAACTGCACATTGGTAAAATTTAAACTTTCTTTGAAACATTGGATTTGTCTAACATGCACAAGCTAAATGGTCTTGCACCATGCACAAGTGCCGTTTTCACCATTGGATCAAAAAGTCATAATTTCTCAATTAATTTAATGGTGTAAATTATTGATCCAATGGTGAAAATTAGCTTGTACTTGATGCAAGACTTATCTTACTTATTCCTAATTTACTGACTGTGTACACTTTCTGCGTGCAGTGATTTTCTTTTTAATTTATCTTTTAAGCAATGCAATCAATGGTAAATTACGTCAAGCAGTTATCCTTTTATGTGAGGCACAGTTTGCACTTCAGTTCATTCTTCAGCTTGATTTGATCTCCAAAACTTTGGACCAGAAGGGTTCCTATGCTTTTCAAATTCTCTCACGATTTGGTAAGTGTTTTCCTTTGTTGTTAATATATAAATACACTTTCGTTATGCCTATAAACAAAAAAAGATACTTTTAGTATGCCTGTCAGACATTTGTGTGCAGTGACGGATCCAGAAATGTTGACTTACGGGGTAAGATTTTATATTGTGAATATTTATAGAAAATTTTTAGCAAAGCAAAAGTGATAGAATAATAACATCATTATCATTGAGAAAAATACTTGAGATTATAAACACTATCCTATTGTATATTAGAAAAATCAAAGACTCGTTAACATTTACAAATTAAAATTGTTCTTTATGTGTCTTTATATTTAAAAAGTATGGTAGAAATTATTCAAAATTTCATTTCAAATGCATTTACTCATTTGATTTTATAAAATTCATGAGCGAAACTTTTTTTTTTTTATGGTATAAATTTCCATTTAATGGGGGCAATCAATTATTTTAATAGGGGACAATCATTAAAACATCAAAGATTTAACAAATATAACCGGAACATTAGTGGGGGCAGTTGCCCCCAATCTACTAAGCGTGGATCCGTGACGGTTTGTGTGTTTTTGGGTCCAAATTTAAACCATGTTTCCTTCAATAAAGTCAATCTGTTTAGTTTTATCATTATTCATTCATGTGAATGTTTCAGGTCTGCTTAATCATATCCATTCAGTGGATTTCTTCAAAATATCGATTCTTGCTTGCTTCTGTGCAATTCACAATCACGGGCTTCAAACACTTCTTATATTTTCAGCTATTGTGCGACACACATCTTGCCCGCCAGTTGGGTTTGGCATCTTAAGAGCTGGCTTGATCAAACCTGTTTGCTTATCGGGCTATAGTCCACGATCTAGTGAGATCCAGGGAACTCATGGTACAACTCTTGTAAATACTGACTGTTCTCTAGGATTTCCATTTAATTTTTTCTGTTAAGACAATAATACCTATGTTGCTTGATTAGTGTTAGCTACATATTTAACCAAAGTGTGGACGTCAAGATTCTAACCGTTCTATTGATTATTCAGAGAGGAAGACAATAGCATATTTGAAGGTTATAAGACAGAAGTTCCTTTCTGTTTATCAGTCATGTGGTAAATACATTGCCTTCCTGACAATTCTCCTCAGTGTATACCTATCCACACCCAACTATGCTTCATGTGGTTACTTATTCTTTCTTCTAATGTGGATAAGTGGAAGACAACTTGCAGGGAAAACAAAAAAGCATCTTTGGTATCCTATGAAAGTGTATGCTATATTTGTGTTTTTATCCATTTACAGCATTGATGTCTTTTCTAGCTCAAAGATGTCGTTTCCTGGTATCATAGATCTCCAAACTGCATTTGGCTATAACCCAGAAGCTTCAACGTTGCAAAACATTTGGCAATCATTGGCTGTATTGGTAGTGATGCAGCTATACTGCTATGAAAGGAGGCAGAGCAAAAGTTATGGGTCTAGTAACTATGATTCACCTGAAATAAAACCTTTTCCTTTTACCAGACGTCTGTTGATCCGGCATACTGAGACAATATTATATGCTGCCCTGTTTTATGCGTCTTTATCACCTATAAGTGCATTTGGTTTCCTGTATCTTGTTGGTTTAATTCACTGCTCAAGATTACCAAAGTCTTCTCAGATCACTGCAAAAGTGTTTCTAGTTTATTCAGGACTTCTCATAATGGTTGAATATCTTTTCCAGATGTGGGGAGATCAGGCTGAGATGTTTCCTGGTCAAGATCACTTTCAGTTATCCTTACTTATGGGCTTACAGCTGTATAAGCCTGGTTTTAAAGGTGTAGAGTCAGGGTTGAGGGGGAAGGTTGCAGTTATTGTAGCATGTATACTCCAATACAGTGTTTTTCGTTGGTTGGAAAAGATGCAACATGTGGACGGAAATGGAGGAAGATGGAATGAGCATTGTCCTCTATTCAGTCCAGTTGAAGATCCTGATGAAACTACCTTCTGTACGCTGCTAAGCAAACAAGAGGAAAATCCTACTTCAACAATTAAAACAGGTACAAGAAGTCGTTCATGGCCAACAACTAATTCTGCATCACCCCAAGGGACAGATTCAGCGCAAAGAGACGGTGTAAAAAAACTAAAACTTTTACATTTCTGGGAGAGTTTCAAGGATAGCTCGAAGTGGAACAGAAAGAGGCTTCTTTTCTTGAGAAAAGAGAGGTTGGAAATGCAGAAGACTGTTTTAAGAGTGTCTTTGAAGTTCTGGATAGAGAACATGTGCAATTTATTTGGTCTTGAAATCAACATAATTGCTTTGCTTCTTGCTAGCTTTGCTGTGCTGAATGCCATCTCCTTGCTCTATATAGCATCACTTGCTGCTTGTGTTCTTCTAAACCGGCTACTTATTAAAAAATTATGGCCTGTTTTTGTTTTTCTATTTGCTTCTATCATCACTATTGAATACTTAGCTATCTGGATGCATCTTGCTTTTGCGCACGAACAAATTGACGAACAAGTACCATGCCGTGACTGTTGGAGAGTATCAGATATATATTTTAGCTACTGCAAAAGGTGCTGGCTAGGTATCTCTCCATTAATGCATGTTTATTTATGTTTGTTCAGATAGTTGACAGCAGGTATATGTCTTGTGGGTAAATGTGTATCACACGTATAACAATCCCAAAACCTGTTTTCGATAATAGAGAATGTTTACAAGTCAGGACTGGATATTTTAATATTTGTTACATGATAACATTTCCCCAATAATTTATGTTAAATTCCTTCACTGCAGGAATTGTTGTTGATGATCCCCGTATGCTTATTAGCTATTATGGGGTTTTCATGTTTTCATGTTTCAAATTCCGTGCTGACCAGTCATCTACTCTCACTGGATTAGAGATGTATCAAAAAATACTCTCTCAATGGAAGTCTGCATCTGTACTAAGTGATCTTTCATTTGAAACAAAAGGATATTGGACATTTCTCGACCACTTGAGGCTGTATGGTTACTGCCACTTGTTAGATTTCGTTCTTTCATTAATTTTGATTACAGGAACTCTTGAATATGACATGCTGCACTTTGGCTATCTTGGTTTTGCTCTAGTTTTCTTTCGAATGAGGCTAAAAATACTAAAGCAAGGAAATAATATCTTTAGATTCTTAAGGATGTACAACTTTGTCGTTATCGTCTTGTCTCTTGCATATCAATCTCCTTTTGTTGGTGACTTTAGCGAGATCAAAAGTGGTTCCATAAAGCTCATAAATGAAATGGTTGGATTTCACAAATATGATTATGGATTTCGAATTACATCAAGATCAGCGTTTGTGGAAATCATCATATTCATGTTAGTATCACTACAGTCATACATGTTCTCATTTCCAGAATTTGTTTATGTATCAAAATACCTTGAGAAAGAGCAGATTGGTGCTATACTGAGGCAACAAGAGAAGAAGGCTGCCTGGAAGACTGCTCAGTTACAGCACATACGTAAAGCTGAAGAGCTGAAGCATGTCCGAAGCTTGCAGGTTGAAAAGATGAAATCAGAGATGCTAAACCTTCAAGACCAGCTTCATAATATGAGCACTGAGGCAAACTGTAGTAATGTTTCTCTCGAAATTTATGGCCTAAGAGAGAGAGGAAATTCTTCCCAAGATTTTCACAAGGGAAATGAATTCCAGAAACACGGTCTTGATCTAAATACTGAGTCAATAGGCCCAATTGATGTGAATCAATCTCTATTGAGTGAAAAATCTCCAAGTCCATTGGTACCAGAATATTGGAAGCACCCAATGGATTCTCCTCATGGAATTGTTGAGTTAAAGGAAAAAACTAAAACCAACGATCTTTTGGACTTAGGAATAAGGAACCGTTATAAACTTCGAGTCAGGAAAAATGCTTTAGTTTCTGCTGTACATTTCATAGGGAATGGAGTATCTCAGGTGCAGTCTCTTGGAAATATGGCAGTTAACAATCTAATGAACTATCTGAAGATAGAACGTAAAGAATTAAAGTCAGCTGAAGATTCATCAGACGATGAGGAGTACTATGAGATTGAGAATCAGAATACGAGTGCAGAACCTCTGGAGTCTACATTTTCCATACACTCTGTTAATGAGCATACTGTGCCTGATACAGCCTGCCCTCAAATTGGCATTATTTTCCGTTACATGTGGTCCCAAATGAGGTCGAATAATGATGTTGTTTGCTATTGCTGCTTTATTCTAATATACCTATGGTCTTTCAGTTTACTTTCTGTGGTCTACCTAGCAGCTCTCTTTTTATATGCTCTATGTCAAAATATCGGTCCCAGTTACATATTTTGGGTTATCATGTTAATTTACACCGAGATATGCATCTTGCTTCAATATTTGTATCAGATCATCATTCAACACACCGATTTTAAATTCCACGTGAGCTTGCTTCAAGAGTTGGGATTCCCTGCGAAAAAAATAACATCATCTTTTGTTACAAACAACTTACCATTTTTCCTAGTATATATATTCACTCTCTTGCAAACCTCCATAACTGTGAAGGATGGTGGTTGGATAATCGCTGCAGATTCCAATTTTTGTAAGAGAAGAAATCAGAGCTTCATAGAGGACGTAAAGTGCTCCACCTTCAAAGAGAGATTACAAAGATTATTCTTACCACTGAAAAATGTATTGAAACGGTTGGTCAGAAGCCTCTGCAGGTACTGGAAATCATTAACTTGGGGTGCAGAAACTCCTCCCTACTTTGTGCAGCTGTCTATGGAAGTTAACTCGTGGCCTCAAGAGGGAATTCAGCCAAAGAGAATTGAATCAAAAATAAACAAGTCCCTGAAGATATTGCACTATAGAAGATGCAAAGAGGATAACCTTTTTAATTTGCACTCAGCAAGTAGGGTTCGTGTACAGAGCATCGAAAAAAGTGAAGAGAATGAAAATTTGTGTCTTATTGTTTTTGAGGTGTTATATGCCTCCCCTTCAATTGAATTTACTGCTGAAGAATGGTACAGCTCATTAACTCCAGCAGAAGATGTCTCCAATGAGCTTCGTAAAGCTCAACACATAGGTATTTTCAAAGAAATCGGGTTTCCATATCGAATAATTTCCATCATCGGTGGTGGGAAAAGGGAAATTGATCTGTACGCCTACATCTTTGGAGCTGATTTGGCTGTTTTCTTCTTAATAGCCGTTTTTTATGAATCTGTTATGAAAGCTAACAGTGAGTTTCTTGAAGTCTACCAGCTTGAAGATCAGTTCCCAGAAGATTTTGTATCGGTTCTCATGGTAATAAATTTTCACAAACGTAAAACATTGATGCCTTATTTATAAATTGTATCAGATAGTACAAGTCCTATACTGGGTTTTTCTTGGCTGATCACTCTCTTGATGGAACTAAGGCTATGTTTAGATATATACTTGTAAAGGAATTGAATGGAAAGGGATATAGTATTACTGTATTAGAGTGAGCTTAGCTCAGTTGGTAAGGACAATGCATAATATATGCAAGGTCCGGGGTTCGAACCCCGGACACCACCCAAAAAGAAAAAGAGTTGATTGGACTTCTATTGTTTGGATATTTTTATGGAGCACAACAAAAAACGACTTGTTCCACCTCTTTTATCCTCTGAATTAAAGGGGGGAATATATGGGTGTTGAAAGGAACGGATTGTACTCCATTCCATTCAATGCCCTTCTTTTAAACAGTCCAAACAATGAATCCTGGTATTATTTCATTTTATCCCACTCCACGCCATCCTTTTTCATCAATCCAAACATAGTCTTACCATTTATGTTGGATGCACCAATAAATTCATTTGTTCAAAGTTTGCCGATTTTCAATTATTTGTTGAGAAATTTGTCTTCCTTCATGCTTCATTAATCTTGCAAACATAATCTTAGATTCATAACACAGAACAGGGGGAAGTATTAGATAATCTTAACCTCTTTTTTTCAACAACAGAAGAGAACATCAAATAATGAAAAGAAACCCATTACCAAGCTGTGGTGTTTCTAAAGAAAAAGATGTATGGGCTGAAGGGTAGTTAGGGTCATCCGTTTGGATATATATATATAAAACCAGAAGACTGCTAATTTCTTTTCTTCCAAGGGCTCACATAACTTGTGTTCATAGATTTTCAGAAACTTGGTTGTTTCTTTCTATGCGAAACTTGTCCATTTCATTTTTTGTGAAAGATGATATAGTTTAATATATTCCACTGCTAGATCCATTCAACCAACGAATATCAACTTTTTGAATCTGGCATATGTTCTGGCTAGTTACTCAGCATAAAAACTTTATCTTGCAGGTTGTCTTTTTCTTGATCGTGCTTGATCGAATTATATACCTCTGTTCATTTGCAACAGGAAAAGTTATTTTCTATTTATTCAACCTTGTGCTCTTCACATATTCAGTCACAAAATATGCCTGGGACATGGATCCTTTGAACAGATACTCGGGAAGATTAGCAATTCGTGCCATTTATTTTACAAAAGCAATTTCTCTGGTTTTGCAAGCAATGCAAATTCATTTTGGGATTCCTCACAAGAGTACTTTGTATAGGCAGTTTTTGACCAGTAGTGTTTCACGAGTTAATGTTTTGGGATTTCGACTATATCGAGCTCTACCTTTCCTGTATGAATTGAGATGTGTGCTAGATTGGTCTTGCACGACAACATCTTTGACTATGTATGACTGGCTAAAGGTATGCCACATGTGTTCAACAGCCTCCATATTGTTTCTTTATGATCATGTTTTCTATTGCTGCTACTGTTATGAGTAATGCCATTCACATATTAATATAGAACTCCTTGTTTTGCCATTCTTGAACAGTTGGGGTAGAATATTTAGACATCTTTATGCTCTTGTGATCATCTAATGAAAATATGGAAAAGTCATTTTGACATAAATCCACATGTCTTATCATTAATGGTGAAATGTGAATATTATGAACTACTGGCACAGTATAAATAATGTTTTTTTCTGAATAATTTCTCAAAAATTTATGACATGATTTTAACTTTCATTAACCTATATTAGAAATTCGAAAGAGGACCAAAACATGCGACTACACGACTTTATTAATGAGTCAAATGATGGACAACATTGGAAAACCAATATTATCTGTGTAGCAGCAAAAAATAATAGCAGTTACAACTGAAAGACATAATAAATGAAGATGGTAGCGTACCCCTCACTCAGTTGATGTTCAGAGACTGCTAGGTCTTCTAGATCTAAATATTAAGCAACCTCAATGATTTTGACCTTGATAACATGCATAGGTTGATTAAAGGATTAATTTTACAGAAATAAATGTTTCTCTTTTTCATGTAAGTTTGCGAGTGATTTTTATATAACTTAATTACTTTAACATCAAAGCAACATTCTTAGTAAGCAAGGATTAAATTTTAACAATCTATTTGGGAAGCATACATGCCTTGCATCATTAAAACTTATTAACATTTCAGAAAGCATCGATTTCTAGTCCACTTCCCTTAACTTCTTCAATAGCATCTCTTTTTATTCGGTAATGAGTCTTCTGTAGTAGTTTATTCTTAGATTTTCCAATTATGGAAATAAACAGTCTTAGCCTTGTCATTTTTTTAAGTTATAGCAATGTCTTAATATGGTGGAAGTTAATAATTTCACATCATACTGGCACCTGAACTAAAATTTGATTGTTATCAGTTTACCTTAACATCTGTATTAGTACTCTAGCAAATTGACTCTTTTTATTGAACAACTTAGATTCATAATTCCTGTATCACCTAAACATGCAGACTTGTTATTTTCTTAGCTACTTCTCATAAGTAATGTGCATTTTTATTCCCATTTATATATTTTAAACACTCTAACTTTCTTTCTAGCTGGAAGATATTCACGCAAGCTTGTTTCTCGTCAAATGCGATGTGGTTTTGAATAGAGCCAGCCGCCAACAAGGACAAAAGCAGACAAAAATGACAAAGTTCTGCAGTGGGATATGTTTATTCTTTGTTTTAATGTGTGTTATATGGGCTCCAATGCTGGTAAGGAAAAAAAAATTCTAATATTATCTTTTTGTAAAAATTAAATGTTATAATTATGAATCTCATTTTGTCTGATGAAATGGAGGAGCGCCTTGGGGATTATATGTGATAAAAAGGTACTGCTCAAGCTAAAGGGAGAATTTCATTGTAAAACTGTAGGACTGGCGATGTTTTATAAGATAGAGTGTGGGAAGTAAAATGTGATCACGGGAGTAAGATCAGGGCACCATAGATGGTAGCATTAGAGATAGAGTTGGGGTAGCACCTATTGTAGAAAAGATGGTTGAATTTCATCTTAGGTGGTTTGGGCATGTGTGGAGGAGACCTATAGATTTCGCAGTAAAGATAGTAGATCAGATGAAGAGCATCCCAATTGCAGAGGAAAACCAAGAGTTATAGGAGAAACTATCAAGAAAGACCTAGAAGTCAATAGTTTGGATAAATATATGATATCTGATAGAGCATTATGAAGTCATTTGATACATGTAGCCGACCTCACCCAGTGGGATAAGACTTTGTTGTTGTATGAAACAACAAATAAAAATAGTGTGAATGACTAGACTGACATCATCTGCCTTTCTAACATATTTTTAGAAAAAGCCCAAGGCTGTTGAGTGCTACTTTTAGTTTATTTTATATCAATTATAGAGTGCATACTTACTACAATAATATTGGAAAGATTTTTTTTTTCCCTAAAATATTTATTGAACTCTCACTTCGCACTATTTCTTCAAAATTACATTTTCTGGACAGATGTATAGTAGTGGCAACCCAACAAACATTGCAAACCCGATCAAAGATGCCAGTGCTCGAGTTGATATAAGGACATTAAGTGGCAAGTTGACATTGTTTGAGACTACTTTGTGCGAGAAGATATCTTGGGAAAAGCTTGAAGCACGCACAAGTTTGGATCCCCAGGGTTATCTTAGTGCATACAATGAGAAAGACATCCAATTAATTTGCTGCCAATCGGATGCAAGTACATTGTGGCTTGTCCCACCTGTTGTGCAGGCCAGATTTATGAAGTCCCTTAGGTGGAATATGGACATTACTTTCTCCTGGGAATTTACCAGAGATAGGCCTAAAGGAAAGGAAGTAGTGAAATATGAATTAACAATACAGGAACAGGATCTTCCCACATCTTCAGAAGTGACTAAAGTCTTCAATGGTACTTCCAATAGTTTCTCAGTGTTCAATATTTATCCTAGATATTTTCGGGTCACAGGCTCCGGAGATGTGCGTTCTCTTGAACAGTCGGTATGTACATCTAACTTACAATGTCCTAATCTTAGACTTGAACAAAATATGCAATCTAAGACCAAAAAAATTATCCTAGTATTGTTCATCGAACTGCTACATTCATTCACTGGCTATGGCTCCGATCATAACGACCATAACGTCTTTGCAGGTGGAGCTGGTTAGTGGGGATCTTGTCCTTAACCATGGGAATCCAGAGTGGTGGTCTTTCTATGATCTCGACATCTCAGATGAACATGGATGTGGGAAGTTCCCAGGACCGATGGCTATAATTGTATCAGAAGAAACCCCTCGTAAGTTTAACTGAAATTTTATTACAGCTACCTATCCAGTCCACACTCATACACGAATTTAGTCAGAACTTTGTTTCCCCTCAGATATGATCAAATATCTTAACTAACAATTTGTCTTTTCTCTTTGCTGCTCTAGAGGGCATTCTCGGCGAAACTCTTAGCAAGTTCAGCATCTGGGGACTTTACATCACATTTGTGCTTGCAGTTGGACGTTTTATCAGATTACAATGTTCTGATTTACGAATGAGAATTCCTTTTGAGAACCTTCCTTCTTGTGACAGGTGCTCAAGCAATTGATCTATTTTACGATGAATGTTCACTAATGGGCTCCCTTCTGTTTTATTGGGAAATCAAATGAAGTGGATACTGATAATTTCTATAATGTGTTCATCGATGCAGATTGATGGCAATATGTGAAGATATATATGCTGCAAGAGCAGAAGGAGAGCTTGAAGTGGAAGAGATTCTGTATTGGACGCTTGTTAAAATCTACCGCTCTCCACACATGTTGTTAGAGTATACCCAGGCTGAATAACTTCTCGGAGGAATTAAAAGATTTTCAGTCTCCTGCTGAATCAACTTGCAGAGCATTGATTATTGAGCATGATCTAATTCTCAGATGCAATTGCCGAAGCAGGAAGGCAACATTTAGAGGCTGCTTAACCATATTAATCTTGGATTATATCTTTTACTGTTTGGAGCCAGACACTCACAAACAATCAGGAGTCACTTGGGGATCATACGTGGGCTATACTGGATGTGGTGGTTTACTGATTATGGGCTATTGCATGCTCTAATCAAGAATAGGTTGATGTTGTATAAGCACTTCAAGAGGTTAGAATACTTATGTGAATCTATACATTCTATAGGTGCATGGGTTTACTTACTGCACTTAAGTTGAGCATAGATTTCGACATTGACCATGTTACTTTTTAGACTCGCTCACTCTAGATCGGTGGTGGGTAGTATCCATTATCGAAGTTTTGTGTACATTAATGATTGTAGAGCCATCTTTCAATCCAGGCCAGATTTTTCAGTAACGCTTATTAAGCAACAAGTCAATTATGGTTGTTCATTCTCTAACTAAGACGATCATATGTTTACCTAGTGACTATAATTTTAATCATGTCACACCATGTATCGTATTGCTGGTTCAATTTTTAATAACCTGAAGCAGCAACCTAAGTTGGGTTGGTTTGTTGGCGTTGATTTGTGATCTGAGAGTGCGTGTGCTCATCTCAATGTTTCAGATTCCACTCTCCATTTGAGTGGTTTAGTTTGATACTTTAACTTCTTCAAAAATAAAAATAAAAGTGAAGTAGCATTTTTTCCAAAAAAGAAAAATATATTAATTAGTAATACGTATTATCATTGTAAAATTATTTTATACATCCATTAAATGATATGTTGATACGTCATTAATAAATATGACGACCCGTGTGTTCTTAAATTTATGAATTAATTTTACACGTACTTTAAAGATATCTTTATTCAAAAATACCTCTAACTTATTTTCTTTTTTCTCTAAATAAATTTATTTTACAAGAATCTATTTTTAACAACTTTTCATTAGAAGCATGTTTTTTTTTTTAATTTTTTTCTTATATTCAAATCTTTCTTTTAAAAAAGTTGTAACAAACGCAATACTTTTAAGAGTGATATTTTTTATAAAAAAAACGACAACAAACAATGATTTTAATTGAGGAAAATGAGTATTTATTCTTTTAAACATGCATAACCTTTCATGCCAATTTTATATAAAGATTTAAGTAAATTTATTTTTAAATAGTTTTAACGTATACTATTTTTTTTTTTTAAGAACATATTTTTTCTACCCTTCAAATAGTGAATGAAAGGGATAACCCAAATCATGCGTCTGCCGTCATACCAATGCAATTGCCATGACTTTTAAAAAGCTAGAAAATCGAGATTCTATGTTGACATGAGATTATTGTTGCAGTTTGATGTAACGAAGAAAACTTGATGCAAAACCAAATAGAGAAGCTACGTTAATTTATCATAATGGAAGTGAGTTATGAATGTTCTTGAGTAGTGATAGCTAGGGGTGGAAGTGGTTCGGACAAAATCGATGAAATTGAAAGTTCAAATCTAAAAAATATTCGACCTTGTTTGGGTCGGTTTGAAATTGATCCGAATCAATCGAAACTGATCTAGTTTGGTTTGGTTCATGGTTTTTCATTTCGAGATCCGTGAAACCGATTAACCAATCCGATGATAACCACACTCCTTATTTTACTAATATTATCGTACCTCACACAAACTTAAGGTTAAGCCCAAAATTAAAGTCCAACATAAAATACTTTTTAATCCATTCAATTTCTCTCATCTTCATCTTCATCTTCATCTCATCTCATAAGTGACTCTTTAATTTCTACTACAAAAGAAACCCTAGCCGATTCACGTTGGAATTGGATTGATCTAGTTTGGATGTTTTTATTTAATTTCATGGCGACCATAATTTCTTCTTTTTTTTGAACAAGCCAAAATGAAATTATATTACCAAAAGCGATAGCAATCTCTTCGCACAAGGTGTGCCAAAAGACCACTAACAACAAAACAAAGAGAACAACACAGTAACAAAGTCAAGAGGAAACAACCTCCGGTGATTAGCCAAAGCCCAAACAGCGACCATAATTTCATGATGTTTAAATTTCAGAATGTTTTAATTTCAGTTTGCATGGATTTGTTATTTTGACTATGTTTTAATTTTAGGATGTTCTTTTTGGAATTTTTGTGTTCGTTGATGAATGATGCATGTATGGATCATGGATGATTGAAATATTTGAGTTTGATGAAGTTGTTTTTTAAGAATGATGGATGAATGAATCTTGGATCATATGTATGAAATATTGAGTAAGGTTAGCTATAAAAAGTTGTTTGAAAAATAGAGAACATGAAAAAACAAAATACGAAATTATACAAAGTTCTATGAAATATTTTATAAGAATATGATTTTTTTTTAATTGTATTTTTAAACAAACCGATCAACCGAACCAATCCAAACTGAACCAAACCGATTAGTTTGGTTTGGTTTCTTTTTTGAAAAACAGTGAAAACCGAATCAATCCAAACCGATTAAGGTTTCATCGGTTCAGACATTTTTTTGACTGAAAACCAATCCAAACCGAACCGTTACACCCCTAGTGATAGCAACACTCTCTTTTTAACGCTCTCTCTAACACTCACTTTTTTATTGGCTTAAATCATGGTGGGTCTCACACTTTGGAAATGGATATCACTTAAAGTGGTGGGTCATACATTGATTTCATCTAATAAAAAAATGAATGTTGAAAATAGAGTGTCTTAGCTTTCCTCAATGATCTTTACCTACTTTAATTTAATTTTGATTCATTCTGAGAAAAGCTATGCCAATAATAATTCTTAATTAAAGATTTTTTTTTTAAAGCTTTTACTGGCATGTTCAAACAATAATATAAGAATGAGTGAATCATCAACTTCGTCCCTGAATTTTCACGGGTCGGCCAACTTCGTCCTTCAATTATGCGAAATATCAATTTAATCCCTGAATTTGTTAAATGTCAATCAAGTTAGTCCTTCTGTTCAAACGGAGCGTTAACGGGGGTGACGTGGTCGTTAACCTTTCACATGTCAGACGCCACGTAGGCAGAGACTAATTTGGCCGATAGTAACAAACATTTCGAAGGACTAAATTGATTGATTTGCAGAAAATGTTTTGGCTTTCTTCCTAAATGACTCTTTTCTTCCACAATAGCTCTTTTTTTCCCAATTGTATAAAATTGGAACCTTAATTACACAATCTGCAATCTACACTCTATAATCATGAAAATTTCCTCCAATAATAAGTGGTTCAGTTCTGCCCCAATTCAAAAAACTCCAAACCCTAATTTTTTTCGTAGTGAATTTGAAAGCCAGAATCCTCAAAATTTCTTGAAGCAAAACTATTGAAATTGAATCTGAAATGATGTGGGGTGGGAATATGGAAATAACGGTTATGAAAGTCAAGCTTCATCTTCAAGCTCCAAGTTTAATGGTGTTGTGAGAGTGCTTGAATGTTGGTGTCCTACAATTTGTGTTGTTAGAAAATCCAATACTTCAAAAAACCCATGAAGGCCATTCTATGCTTGCCATCTGCCAAAGGTTGGTTTAACTAATCAAAAGAGGTTGAAGATGATTGAGAAATGTAATCTTTCTATAATAATACTGCCATCAAATTAGTCCCTGAATTATTTTTCTATCTATCAAATAGATCCCTACGTTATATAAAAAAACCATCAAATAAGTCCCTGAATTGTTTAATCAGATATCAAATTGTTCCTTGAAACATATGTGTACAAAATAAACTAAAAAAGGCAGAACACACAAATTGAAACTGAAATATTACATAGGCATAAGTCATAGATCATAAGTCGTAAGTCTGAGATATTACATAGGCAAAAACAACCCAACTATGGGGCATTAACAAGTCATAAGTCTTAAACGGTAATTTAAGCAAAAAGAAACCCAACTATGGGGCATAATTCAAATAAGCCTAAATATTACAAATCCAAAACATCTATTAAACTCCAGGAAGCATCACTTCTTTGGAAATCCGGTAGTTGGTATAAACTCCATGCATTTAGTAGGTTGAGTCGAACTGGATGGACCATAGGTTGGATATGGAACCCTAATTATGCCAGCAGGAGTTAGATGAGCTGGTGCAGGACCCCTCATTGGTGTTTGCCTAGACCTATCAACTGAAAGAATTGGTCCTCTAAGGCCATACCTCCTTGGTGCAGAAACCTGAAATTGCAAATTCAATCAAATTCGTCCCTAAAATCATAACATAATCAATCATATGAGTCCTTCAATTAATATTACTAATTGCCAAAACGATCCTTAAAAATTAAGAGTCATACCTGTCCAGCATTTGCAACACCATTTCATGCAGTTTCTGCATTCCCAGACACAACATTATTCTTGTGGCTGACTTTCTTGAGCCTCACTTCAAAAACCCTAAAACGAATAATCAAAACAAATGTCTCAAAAACGCAACAAACACAAACAAAGAACAAGGCAAGCATCAACAATCACAAAAACAAAATAAACAACATGATCAAAACTTAAAACGAAAACACAAAAAAATGGACAAAAACAAGGTGAATACGAACACAAAAACTTGATAAACAACAGGAAAGGTGTTACCTTTAATCACAGCCGAACACACAAACTTCAAAAATGTCAGAATCGTCGGAGATGATGATGATTTTGGAGGGGTGAAAATGGAGGAAGTTTTAGCGAGAAGAAGAAGAAGGGTCAAGGACGTTTTTGATGTTCTGAAATGTAAAGGAGGTATGGGTAATGTAGGGGCAAAATGGGAAAAGCAGAAAAAAATAAACTGAAAAGTGAAAACTCAACATTTTCCAATTCAATCAAATTCGTCCTTGAACACGTGGCTTCCTTCTTGCCACGCGTACAAGACAACACAGCATGCAAGGCGACAGATCAGCATCGCTAACGGAGCACTTGGACGGAGGGACCTTTTTGATGGACGTCTGACAAATTCAGTGACTAAGTTGATATTTCGCATAATTGAGGGACGAAGTTGGCCGACGCGTGAAAATTCAGGGACGAATTTGATGGTTCACTCATATAAGAATTATACTTATTCTATTTCGTTTCATTTTGACTCACTTATAAGGTTGTGAGTTCAACCTCTGCGGTCAAGATAATGATCTTTTCTTTTTTTTGAATGGCCAGATAATGATCTCTCATGTGAGTGTTTTATAAATTATCGCTCTCTAAGCTTTGAGATTTGCTATCCTGATGAGTTTCGGATGCCAATTCACCTAACCTTTTTTTTCATAAAAATGAAAAAGAAAAAAAAAAAACAAAAGAACTCTCCCTTTAAGATGATATATACTAGTCTGGTGTCAACAATTTTCTGCGATACTCCAAGGATCTTATATAATTAATGAACCAAAAGTTGCAAGTCGTCGATATGTCCGAGTGGTTAAGGAGACAGACTTGAAATCTGTTGGGCTTCGCCCGCGCAGGTTCGAACCCTGCTGTCGACGTTTTGTTTTTCACTTTTGCTGAATTTTATTCATTATTTGTTGCAAAACTGGAATCGGCTTCATGTAAAAAAAAAGCTTTATGATTTTATTCTAATATGCATCGATCGATCATATACGATATGAGCCTTTTTTTTTTTTTTTTTTTCTTTTGCCTATCATTTTAAAATCAAAATCCCATGCAAAACAAACCATCAGTTTCAAGTTTTCATTATGTTGCTAGTGAGGGCAAGTTATGCATTGATTATATATTTCGTAGAAGATTATCATTTTTGTGTCAAGCCTGACCTGTATTTATTGAATTATTTACTTGATAAAAAAAATAATTTAAAATGCCAAATATCTATTTTTAAATCATGCAATTTGAGCTAATGAAGTGAACCGGGGGGTTGAGTTTGAGTTAATTAGATTTGTATCAAATTTGGATTAAATTTTAAGTTAAGCTACAAATTCAGTTCGGATCGACTTATTTTTAGCCCTATTAAAAACTGAACCAATCTATAATATGAATCGTCTTTTGTTTACCCATTCCCGTAGAGTAGATGTAGGAGTAAGAAGAAACGTGTACCAACTCAAGCCCTCTCACTTCTAGAAGAATAAGAGGTAACAAACATAGCACAAGTGCTGTTGAGCTCAGCCACTAATTAATTTCTAAAAATCCCATTTATTGTTATGGATGGGATGGTCAAATCTAATTAATTAATTAAATTACCACGAGAATATCCAAAATTCCATTTCTTTATCCTTGACAAAATAAAGAAAAACGTGTTTATGATAAAAACCTTTTATTATTGGTCTACAACGTGTGATTAGTACTATATATATCCTAAAATAGTGAATAGTATTATCCAAATCACGCATTAATCCAACTCAACTAATAAGAGGTTAATGTTAGTGTTAAATTTAACCCATAGAAGTAAAACAGATTAGCAACAAAAACATGCTAATTAAGGGATAAATGATAGTCATTAGTCATAGTGATATATATCCATCCATCCTGGGACCCGGCACCGTTTACTTAATCATTCCAGCTCATTCCCTTAAAAAACAAACTCCCCACCTCATCATTTTCTTTGCCACCCCATCCCATCATCAATGTTTCAACATGAATCTTAACATTTCTTTCTAACTATATAACACCCTTCACCTCTTCTTTTCCCTTTTATTTATTTTCCTTTTCAAACACAAAAATAAAATCAGATATCTCTATGGGTATGTTGTTGTATTACCCTGTTCCTATTCTTCTTTCTTTCTCACTTTCTTTCGTTGTTCCTTCTGTTATTACAATGTTCAAGAAAAACATTCACTCTCTTTTGAATTTGAATTTGAATTTGAATTTGAATCTCACCACCACTACAACTATTACTCAATCTAACTCTGTTTCTGGTTTGGCTCTTGTCACTGCCACCGCGGATAACAACCTTCCAAATGTTCTTGAATCAACGACGTTAAATTCGAAGCCAAGCATTACTGAAAATTGTCCTGATCCGCCTTCGATTGGATTCGTTGATGGTTTGATGTCATGCACTGAAAGTCTTGGATTCGAGAGTTCTGATGAATGGAGAGTTAACGATGATAAAATGGATCATGTGAAGGTGAATAGTGATGAGAATGATGAGATATGGAGGAAGAAGATGATGACGAAAAAAGCTGAAAGCAGAGGATATTTGAAGAGGTCGTTTCCTCCACCGCTTCCGTCGTTGAATCGGAACGGTAAACCTAGTTTCTATCTCCGGCCAGTGAGGAAAAACGGACGGTTAGAGTTAACTGAAGTTAGAATTCACCGGCCGGATATTCTTCATGCTTCACGACATGATGGACGGTTAACATTGCATCTAATACCAGATCGTGATGAAGAAGATGAAGAAGAGGAACAAGAACAAGAACATGTAGAAGAAGAAGAAGAAGAAGAAGAAGAAGCACAACAAGAAGAAGAAAACAGGGGAATACCAATGTTAAGGAGGTGTCACGAAATGGTGAACCAACAAAATCTTCATGGAAACCATCACATGAGAATGAGAATGTGTGGAATCAGCATTGTGTGAGAAGGACACGTGGCGGTTATATTTACTGGCGTAGGAAGGAACGTTTGAATGATATTAGTTGGAAAATTGTGCCTCTGTGACAGAGATTGGATGCATGCGGTGTTGTTTGGAAAACAATGACAGTAACACAAATTATGGAGCCAAAAAACAACATGCAATGCAACAAAAAGAAAGAGCGGCATGGTGGTGAAGGTTATATGTGAGCAAGAGATATTTTGAGAGTTTCCTACTGTTTTATTTTTTATTTTATTTTTTTACCAAATTTTGAAAAGTATTGTTATATTAGAGAGAAGAGAAAAATTGAACATATAGGCTTTGTTCCCTTTTGTTAATTTCCCTTTTACAATTCAAGTTCCCTCTAGGGTTTGTCTCTTGTAAACATTTTTTTTTTTAATGAATGTGGACCGAAAAAATGTGATTGAGAGTGGAGAATTCACCAAATATTTTTTTTAATTGAGATTAGTCGTTGACAAAGATGATCGCATCAATAACAACATTAAAAAAAGATAGACAATTTTGATTATTTGAATAAATTATGTTTGACATTTCTTCCAACAATAATTGAACTTTTTGAGGTCATTTGATGTGTGTTGTGTTAGTCAATTTTAGAAAAATAATTTGAGAGAGACATATTCAAATTATTAATATGGGTGGTTCAAAATCAACACAGTTTGTAGTGCTTCATGCATGTGGTGGTTTTATTTGGATCTTTTTGGCTGCAAATGCACTTAAAATATCTGAAATAGACAAACATGTACAGTGTCTTGAAAGTAACTAATACCGTACAATAAAAATATAAATCAATCAAACAAGGAAGCAACCCAAGAAACAAGGGAGAACACTCATGAGTTTGATTTGCTCAAAAAAATACTCATGAGTTTGATATGATGATGGCTAAAGCCTACGACTCCACGAGTATAGGACTCGGTATAGCTCAAAGTCCGTTATTTTATGACAAAGGTTAACAAATGCTCTAAAGACACGTGTTGTTAAAGAATAAAAAAATTGAAATATTGTCTTAGAAACTATGTATTCAATTATTTGAAAGTTAAAAAGTTGTTCTTTTCAAAATAATATTTATATTTAGTTGTTTAACATGTGCTCTTAGATCATCCGTTAGCAATACCCTTATTTTTATTCATAGTATTTATTTCAAGAATAAGGAACACTCCGTTTCGAGCATGATGTTGTTCAAATCTTGTGAATGAAAACAGAATATGGACACAAGCTGGTTTCCTGAACCTTTCTACACCATCCATCATATACCATTTTTTAAAATATTACTTGGATTTATTATGCATGCAATTCTGTTACAGGATCATATGCCAAATTCATCTCTTTGTTGGATACTTGCTGATATGGATTCAGAGACGCTTGAACTTCTTCTAGTGTGCGCCCCTTGGTCTCGGGTACTAGTTTTGCTACAAATAGAATGGTGAGGCCACAGATGGTAGAGAATATGAAGAAAGTTCCTGGTCAAAAATGATACATTAATTATAAGGAACTTATTCCACACTTAATAAGCATAACCTACTTTTCAAGACTTCGTTCTTTTTTTTTTGTCCTTTCTGATTTTTTGTTTTCTTCTAGAGGGATCAAAAGTAAATGGAAACTTATACCTGCTGAATTCCAACTCATGAGGAAGTTAAAAGCATATGATACAATCCAAGAACACAACCAGTGAACAAATGTTACAAAGCTTCCAGCAGAACCCTTCACATTGATGGGAAATATCTGGTAAAAAAATGATTATCTAGTCAAGATGAGGACTTGTTATGAACTTACGATCAAAATTTGCATACGCAGTGAAGCATATTACCTCAGACATTATAACCCAGGGTATTCCTCCCATGCCAAGTGAGAAAGATCCTGTATATACCTGATTATTATGGTAACTAAATGGTGAAAATGAATATTACCATATACCTTTTAACTTTACTACCATCGCGGTATTCTTAAACCAAATCTATTTCATGAATGCTAATGTAAGGTCGGTGAAAAATCAGAGAAAGTATTAGTAGGAAAAACTCAAGTTTCACATTTAAAATGAGAAAGTTTATAAAAAAATGGCACTCCTCGACTTATAATTCGGTTTTGTAGGAATGAGTTTAGAAGCAATATAATCAGACAAAATCAATACCAGTACACCGACGAGTGCCAGAATGGGACTGAATTCCTTATGCAAGTCCTGCATATTGGAAGCAAACAATCTATTGATTTAGAAATAACTAATGTGAAAAACAACCAAGCAAGAGAAGATCTTATTATTCAGAGAACCTGCAAATAGAATGACAGAGATACAAGGAAGCATCCTAAGCATGTTCCTGATGCAGAGATCTGTATAAATGTAAAATTTTATATTTAGAATTTACAGAATAGCATGAAAAGGAAGGCACAAAAGTTTAACCGTTTTACCAGTAAAAGGGGTCGTCTTCCAGATTTATCCATCAAAATTACTCCCAAAGCTGTCATTGGGATCTACGAAGACAGAAATTACTGAACAGTGTGAAGGGACTCAGTAATGAAGACTCATCAAAATTGACATCTATCTCGTCTTATTCATCATATTAAGAAGACAAAAATAAATAAATTATACGAAGAGAACTAAGAACCTGAACAACAACCATCGCTATTGTTCCAATACTTCTGGAAAACCCTGTGATGGATAAGAATTTTCCCTTTCATGAGAATCATGTAATAAATATAATGTTAGTTATTGTAATCACCTTCTTTACATGTCATATGCTATGAAGCACCAACACCAGACATGCCACTGATAGTCAACCAGTAATAATTTGAGAAAATAAAATTATTCAATTTTGTTGGTATTCGACATCTGACACGCCTTCATTGTGAGGTTTTAATGCTGCATAGGTCATATGATAGAAGCATAAATAAAACGTACACATACCAGCAGAGACAAATATAGAGCTTGCATAAAAAGCAATGGCGTTAACTCCTCCAAACTGTTGTAGTATTATCAGGCCAACTCCTACCTAACAATGTAACTAAATACCATAAGAATCTGCAAATTTTTGAGATAAGATGCATGAATTGGGATTGGAAATCTCACGGTAAGTGACTTCAAATACTGCAATTGAAATAATCCAAAGATGTTAGCTTCTGTTTGCTGCTGAGAGGCTTCTGTAAATTCCTACAAAAAGTAAAGTGTATAAAAATATGTTACACTTTTCGGTTTCTTCCTAGCTAGATGATAACCCAAAAGTCAACACTCTAATGAACAAACTCTTATTATATACTCTAATTTCAGTGGCCTCTTCAGAAATATCAACATTTTTTCCCCTAAGGTGCTGTAAAGTGGATTCACTCCTTTCCAAGCGACCGACCTTTGCCTGCAGAACAATGCAACTATCACTTGTAAATGTAGCACTGAAACTTTATCTTGAAAGTGTGTCTGACACGACACAGACACTTGTGATTACATGCAATCACCTCTATTTTTTCAAATCATTATCAGTGTTTACGTGTCAAGGTCGGTGCCATGTCTGTGTCAGTGGATTGAGTTTGTCTAATGACAAGTTGACTCCTACAATTAGAAAAAAAATGATGAAAAATTTCAGTTGCTTGTTTGAATTGTGTCCAACACAATTAGCACAAACAATAGATCTAGAGTAGCTCGTAAACAACTCACCAGCCACCTAGGAGACTCGGGAATAAAGGACAGACTCAGAAGCTGTGCAAGACATGGAATAGTTCCTGAAATAATGAAATAAAAATCTGAGCGAATGCAAAGACTTTTTAATTTAATTTTGTAAATATAAAACCAGAAAGAACATCTTTACCTATTATAGCCAAAAGCCTCCAATTCAAGAATGCTCCAATAAGATAAGTTAATGATACCCCAAAACAAATCATTAGCTGTCAAGATCATACCAAATAAGGATTTAAAGTAAACCTATATGTATCATATATTATGTAAAACATAGGTGGTGACTGGTGAGTCACACAAAATAAGAGTAATATGTATCCACAACAGCATAATAACCGCAATTTGGACCACATCAATACAAAGGTTCTAACCGCTACCGTAATTTAAACTATTGACCCTTTATCTTATTTAACGCGGTTGATTTACCTGATGAACTGCAGTGAATCCCCCTCGAAGATCCTTGGGTGTTATTTCAGCTATATAAATTGGTACCACGTATGATAGAATTCCCATTCCACATCCTAATAATAGTCTTCCAACATAAAGCCACCAAGCAACCTTCAAACAAAAAGCAACCAAACCATCAAATAGCAACTACTTTGGTATAAGAAAGAATTCTTAAAGCAGGACGGAATTGAAGAAGCAGAGGATTAATTCAAACTAGAATAAAGAACTTATTTACAATCTTCCATTTATTATTATGGAAATGGAGTCATAGAAACAGTAACCTTTGAGACTGCTATGGCAAGCCATCCCAAGATGCAAAATAGCTCGGAGAATCCCATGGCCTATAACATTAAATTGAAAGAACAATAAATAAGACAAAAAGCATATACTTTTAATTAATTATAGTTTAAAAATACAGAATTGGAGAAACTTACAGCTCGACGACCTGCGTAATCTGCTAAACTACCACTTACAATGGCACCAACCATTGCTCCAATTGTTAGTATTGAACCAAAAAGTGAATACTGCATAAAATCGACTAGTTTGACTTAGATATGTTTGGATAACAACTTAATTAAGTGCTTATAGCAAAAATGTTTATCATATAAGTGTTTATATGTAAGCTATTTCTATAACAATAGATAAAATAAAGTCAAACTATTTTTATATGAACTATAAGCTGTTTTCATAAGCTACCATGGAGACTTTATATAAATAAGCTGTTTCTATAAGCTCTTTCAAACGGTCACACAAGTGTGTATGCCTATAGATAAACTCAAATAACTCAATCCAAAAAAGCCTTAGAGAGAGTCAATCTGAGTCAAATGATGCAAACAATATAGATAAATGAGTTGTTCATGTGATTCAAACATTCAAAGAAAATTCAAACCTCGGCCACGCCAAGATTGAGGTCATCCGTGATTCCAGATTGAGCAGGGGATGAATAACCCACCTGCAAGATGAGAGTGATAGAGTTCATTCTGAATTGAATTCTGATATAGTATATCATAAACTTATTAATTAAATCCCTCCAAAAAATGATGTAAATGAGAACTTACAGCAGAGCCAAAAACATAAGAACCAGAGACAGCAGCAAGGGTGGTAAGTATAAGAATACTAGTTGGTACAGAACTAGCTTCTTCGCGAATGGAAGAAAGTAGACGAGAAAAATCTTTAAACTTATTCTTCATGATATTATAAACTCAGAACTCTGAAGCAAGAACTAAGCCACACAGATGCTTTAAGGTTATAAAAAGTAGGAGTTTTGACTTATGTTATATTATTACAGAATAAAATGAAATGAAAAGAGTAGTGTAAAACAAGAAAAAAAATGAGTGTATATGATTGCGGTTAGTAATACTAATGAATAATGATGTGATGTGTGTAATCTTAAACTATTGGCATTAGTTTTCTTGTGAAGAAGGTGTCAAGTTGCAGAAAACGTTAAGAGCTCCCAAGCTGGCGTCTTCACACTCTTCCATGTTTGTATTTTATTATCATAGATTCATCCAAACACACAAATAAAATACTTGCAAATTCATATATCAAAGATACTAATATTCAATTTAACTTATTATATTTAAGTTACTGTATTGAGTGATAAATTATTTTTACTACACAACGAATTCCTTAGTTTCAGAAGACAAACATTTTAATTTTAATTTTTTTTTTATCTATAAAAACTTTCATCCAGACAGATCACAAATTCATCTACTGTGAACTTTTTTTGGAGCCATCCATATACATGAAGTTTCACATGAAAAATGTGATATAGAATGACACAGTGGTATAATCCTTTTACCATCAAATTTATAGATATTTTTATATATATATACCATATTTGGCACATGCTATCAAAATTTGTGGTTGAGAAATTAGAGGAGAGGAGACTTGATATTAGTTTGGTGGATACTTCTTCAATAGAGTCATTGAAAAGGAAAGCTGATAAAAAATAAATACAAAATAATGTACGCAAGGTATGAAATACTTGAGTATAATATCTAAATTCAAATAGACATAGTATTGTCTAAACAACCCCATCCTCCAATCCCTCAAAAAAAAAAAAAAAAACCATCCTCCAAATAAAATTCCAGAAAAACAACTGATGACGTTTTGGTATAAACACCTATTTATAAGGATGTGTAAATCACGTTCTGTCAAAAAAAAAAAAAAAGTAAACCTCGGACTATTACAATACAATATTATATTGTGAGACTTCCCTAATGCAAGTTTCCTGCTTTCCCATCTTTTTATGCAATGATGTTTCATGAAACCTTTATTTGCAATCAGTCTGCAATTTTTGGAAGCTTCTTAATGGGTGTTTTGTACAAGAAATTCATTTCTTCATTGAATTTGAATTCAAGGAAACTTGAATTTCTTCTAGCGTGCGCCCCTTGGTCTCAGGAACCAGTTTTGCTACGAATAAAACAGTGAAGCCACATATGGCAGCGAATCCAAAGAAAGTTCCTGACCAAGCATAACATAATAATCAATTTCATTTCTTATATATGTACCACACAGTTAAAAGGTTAAATTCACTCATGAAATAAGTATATTGACTTTTATAAAAAGTGTGCTAAATAGTGTATTAAAATGAAGACTTTAAACATTATGCAATGATAGTATAAAGTTTTTACATAGTCATCAAATCAGAATTTAATTACTGTGCAATGGCAGAGTCAAAATATTTACAGTATAAATATTTAATTTATCAATACATATATTTAGGAAATAATATTACAACGTCACATTATAGCAAAAGATTTTGACCTTATGCTTTATCTTTTTAGGGAATAAATGAGAATCAGGAACCGAGGAATATGAAGATTAAAAGCAAACATACCTGTTGAACTCCAAGTCATGAGAAAGTTAAAAGCATATGATATAATCCAAGAACACAACCAGTTAACTAAGGTTACTAAACTTCCAGCAGAACCCTTAACGTTAATAGGAAATATCTGAAAAATAAAATATAACCATTTATCATATCATTCTGAGGGAGTGAGAATTTATTATGTTTGCATGTAAATTTTAACGAGTTCCGGCATATTAAGATGAAGCTACCTCAGACATTATAACCCAGGGAATTGCTCCCATGCCTAGCGAGTAAGATCCAACATATACCTGACCATTAACAAAATTAAAAGGTAAATTACATTTATTTGTCAATAGATTCCAGTCTTAAAATCATTTTTATGACATGACGAAAATACAAGGCCGGTGAAAGAATCAAAGAGAATGAGGTACATGATCAATGTTTTAGCAAGAACTTAGAAATGCTAATAGTATTGTGCAATTGACTTAAGATTTCAATGACTCAAAATAGAGTAACAGTTTACTCCATCATTTAGAACCTGACTTAAAATTTATGAGATTTCACATTCTAGTCCGAAATTCAATGTATATGGGAATGATTGCATAAGCATTACCAGTACACCAACAAGCGCCAAAATAGGACTGACTTCCTTCCATTTATGTATGTCCTGCATAAGATAAGTGTAACTATTATTAAGTTCTGTTTGAATAAACAACTTAATTAAGCGTGTATAACAAAAGTAGTTATCATATAAGTGCTTATGTATAAACTTTTTCTATAACAAAAGATCAAATAAATGTTTTCATAAGCTGTCATAGGTTTTTACCATAAGCTCTCCATAACAGTCTCACAAGTACTTATGCCAATGGATAAGCTCAAATAACTCAATCAAAACAGATCCTTACTAGTAATTCATTTGAAAAACATTAACTAGAGCATATATTTTGGTATTAAAAGAACCTGCAAGAAGAATGATAGGGCTGCGAGGAAGCATCCTAAGCAAGTTCCCACTGCAGACAACTGTTTAATAGTCAAAATTTTGGGTTCAGAATTTACAAAACACAGCAGAATAAGAAGGAATAAATGCTCAAACTTATTACCGGTAAAAGCTTATTACCAGTAAAAGTGGTCGTCTTCCAGATTTATCCATCAAAAATACTCCTAAAGTTGTCATTGGAATCTACAAACACAGATGATGAAATTGTTTGAATAGAATTAAAGGTGCATTCATCATCTTATTCTTATGCAAAATTAGGACAACATCAATGATGAAATTGTATTAAGAGAGATAAGAACCTTAACAGCAACCATTGCTATAGTTCCAATACTTTCCGATAACCCTGTCATAGATAAGAAAGTTTGCAGTCGTGTAAATTATGTCATCATAAATCTAATATTCTCGCATTCGCCTTCTTTTCTTTGTCATATAATAAAAGTAGTATTAGCATAGAAAAGATCCTGCACATACCAGCTGATATAAATATAGAATTTGCGTAGAAAACAATGCCGTTAATCCCTCCAAACTGTTGTAGTATCATCAAGCCGAGTCCTACCTAAGCAAAGTAACTGAATATTATAAGAGTCTGCAAAAATAAAATGGAAGATATGCTGCATGAATAGGACTAATTTAGAAATCTCACTGTAAGTGACTTCAAATATTGCAATTGAAATAAGCCAATAATGTTAGCTTCTGTTTGTTGCTGAAGGGCTTCTGTATAATCCTACAAATAAAAGTATGATTCATAAGATAATTACAAATCCATTTGATTTCTTCTTTCCTTTTTAACACAAGAGTAGCATTCACATGAACAAAAAGTAATTATATACTCTGATTTCATTGGCCTCTTTATAAACATCAGCATTCTTCCCTCTAAGGCGCTGTAAAGAAGAATCACTCTCCTTCAAGCGACCCATCTTTGCCTGCACAAGATCACAAGTAAAACTTCAATTGCTTGGGTAGGCTGTGTCCAACACATACATCCCCAAACAATCAACTCGTCAACAACTCACCAGCCACCTAGGAGAATCTGGGATAAAGGGTACACTCAGAAGTTGTACAAGACATGGAACAATTCCTGAGATAAAGACAAAAACGATGACACATGAGAGTTAAATCAAACACTTGATTTTGTTTTGTGAAAAGAACACCAGAAAGAAGAATGTTACCTATTATAGCCAAAATCCGCCAATTAACGAATGCACCAATAAGATAAGTTAATGACATCCCACAACAGATCATTAGCTGTCAAAATAATACCAAATAGAGATCTGATATGTGCCTACAAGTGATATGACGACATATGCACTATACGAAGTCCACAAAAAAAAGAGTGAATTGATATTATATCATTAGACAGGATTGCTTCACCTGATGAACTGCGGTGAATCCCCCTCTAAGATTCTTTGGCGTTATTTCTGCTATATAAACTGGTACCTATTACACCAAGAGAAGCATTCATTTGTATTCTTTCGGTAACTGAACATTGTTTTAATTGCAATTATAACAAACAACATGTCACGAAAAATTACCACATAAGATAGCAGGCCAATCCCACATCCTACCAACAGTCTTCCAATGTACAGCCACCAAGCATCCTTTAAACAAGTACCACCAAAGGTTAGATAGATATCAGCAACTGAGCATGTGGACACGCTGTGGAAATTAGAAAAACATTCAACTGATAGAATCTTAGTACTCCATATTTTGTAGCCAACTTTATCTATCGGTTTCAAAATGTTTTAAGAGAAACAACAACTCAACGGAAATGATTTTAAATCTTCTTATGAGATTTAATAGTTGTCTTTGTCAGCCAAATAAGCTTTGTTGTTGATCAAGGGGGGTGAATATGTCTAAATGATACATATATTTATTTTTTGTAAATGACATTGATGTCCCCTCAATTACACTCAGTGAAGGGTGTCATTTAAACAGAACTAAGGGGAGGGGAGTGCAATTTCATCAACAAGGTGTGAGTATTTGTTTCAAAAAATAGAGGAAGTGTGTGCATAACGAATCTCAGGGGAGCGAAGTGCATAGAAGTCCTTCCCCCCTTCCTTGGAATTAATATAAATTATATTAGACATGCTCGATTAGTAAATACTCAATCAACATAAAGAAAATGTTATAAATCACACATTCAGTACAAAAGAAAGCTCAATGCGGTACTTAAGCTATGAGATTCTCACACCTAATTAACTAGTCTTTCAGGTTGGACTCTCCTTGTGGGCTTAAGTCATACATAGCATAAAACTACCGGGATTCGTGAATAAAATGGAAGAAATGAATGGCAGACCTTTGCGATTGTAATGGCAAGCCATCCCGAAATGCAGAATAGCTGCGAGAATCCCATGGCCTGCCCAGCATATTACAAAATAACCAAATTAATTAAGTTGAAAAACAGAAACATTGAGTTTAAAATAAAATGCAGACATGATTGAAACTTACAAGACGTCGACCAGCGTAGTCTGCTATTGTACCACTAACAATGGCACCGATCATTGCTCCAATGGTTAATATTGAACCGAAAATTGAAAACTACATAAACGCAAAAGAGTTATGAATGTGCTAAGTAGAAATTAAAAGGAAGTTTTATGACATTCATTGAAACCTGTGCGACAGTAAGATTGAGGTCAATCATGATTCTAGCTTGAGTAGGGGATGAATATCCGATCTGTAAAATGAGCGATGTTGTTGAATGTTGAGAATTGTTATAAAGATAGAAAGAAAATGGTGAAAAAACTTACAGCAGTTCCAAAAACGTAAGAACCAAAAACAGCTACAAGGGTGGTAAATGTGAGAGTAGGAGGTGGTATAGAAGAAGAAGAAGAAGAAGAAGTAATCTTTTGTTTGTGTTGTTCGTCGTTGGAAGCAACATCATCGGAAGAATCATACTGTTGTGATTGTGATTCAGCGTTTCCTCTGAATAGAAGAGGACTTGAAGAAGAAGAAGAAGAAGATTCGATGATTCTTTTACTGTCCATGATGATTATTGATTTTTTTGGTAGAAATTAAATTAAATGGTTAGTGTATACTATATGATTGATTATGAATGATTATTGAATATCAATGGTGGTGTTGACCAAAATAGGATATTGTTTTTGTTTTGAACAGATGTTGCATATCGCATTCTCCGGCTGCGCGGGCTCTGGCTGTAGATATATATATCTAAGTCTACAAACAATTGTCACGCAACTGGATCTTGTCGTTGTACGGCTGCGCACGCTTTTCCTGCGTTACAATTTACTAATAATTAAAAAACAAAAAATCTCAAATAAACTAAATAATAAACCGGTGCACTTTGGAAATTCAAGTTATGCAATATTTTTACGAGTTTTTATAATTACACCGTGTTTAATCCTAAAATGACAAAATTATCCTTTCAAAAAGCATCTTTTTTTTTTTGTTACGCCCTAAAATTCTTCTTCAGTTTAAGTAGGTCATGTAAACTTAGTTTCAGTAGTTCATGTAAATTGAGTTTAAGTTTAAGTGTACATACTTAAACTCAGTTTAAGAATGTCATATAAACCGAGTTTAAATGTTCAACATTGTTCAATGATTCTACATAATCTCAGTTTAAGTACGTACATGTAAACTTATTTTAAGTAGGTCATGTAAACTAAGTTTAAGTGTACATACTTAAACTCAGTTTAAGTAGGTTATGTAAACTAAGTTTAAGTAGATTATGTAAACTAAGTTTACATGAACCTACTTAAACTGAATTTAAGTTAACCTCAACAATGTAAAACTGAAACTGTCGTACAGTGCAGTTGAACAAGAAGAAGAAAATTGAAACCAGCGTTATTGAAAAAGAAGAAAAAATTCACTTATTTATATGCAATCGAGTATGAATGAAAGATATTTTGATTCACTCTTTAATCTTCCATAGATATTAATTAAACATCAGAATTGTTTGATCGTTGGTGGGTGAAAAAGAGTGAAATTTTAGAGTGACAATGAATGAAATCAAGATTTTAAGAAAATTTATATAAAAAGACAATTTTGGTATTATCAAAAACTTTTTAAAAAAATTGGGTGTAACCAGAAATATATAGGGTGTGAATAGGAAAACTCTATTTTTATCAACTCAATTAAGTTTACAATAGAGCCGTCAAAATGAGCCGACCTGCAAAACCAAATAAAGCATTTCGATTGGTTGTTCAAATAATATTCATCTTTTAAAAAAAAAATCATAGTTTTAAGTTTTAAGGTGAAAGTTGATAAACTTCAATGGGGTTCCATGACTCCAAAGTTATTTCTTTTTTCTCTTTTGTATTTTTAATTATATTTTTCCATAAAATAAAAAATAATGCTTATAAGACTTTTTTGCTAATTTTTATAATATTTCATAAAACTAAAATTAATTATGGGCTGACCCGTTTAACCTACGACCTATAAAGGGCAAGCCTTGAGTAGTAAAAATTGAGCCCATATCTAAATAATAATTAATCCTTTTTTAAGGATATAATAACTAAATCATATTTACTAAAAGTGTCGGAGAAATAACATTTCATTTTTATAAATTTATATTATTCTTAACAGTGAATATTGATTTCTTTTAGAAGAATAGGGAATATTGATTATTCGTTTTTTTGGATAAAATGTAGAAAACTCAGTACTATATTTTTTTTGGGAAACAAAGAGGGCGTTCGCCCAAGAAAAGAGTTATAGAGAAATTTACCGAGAAGTAGTAACTCCATAAACATGGCAATAACCAATTGATTGATTTGAGCATGACATAGCTCAAAAAGCCACAGAACATTGTCACAATCGCATCCTATATTAGTAAGTGCGTCTGCACAACGGTTAGCTTCACAGTAGGAGTGACAAATTTTGATTTCTCAATCCATCTCCAACTGTTTTCGAATTTTTCAATCAACCTGAAACCCACAACATTGCTAGGTGAATCATATTTTAAATTCTTCATTACCGATTCTCACGCAAAGCTCTACCACACGAAAACTTAGCAATTTTAAGACCTTCAAACACTCTCAATTTAATATGATTATTATAAAACGATATTTTTTAAAATATAAAAATCGAGTTATTTATTTGATAAAAATGATGGTGAATTTATTGATTTTTTGAAGCAAATATATTGTTCGTACATCAATTGCTTTCCACTAAATTTCCTTTTATGGTAGGACAAAATTGTCCTCGTTCAAGGACTTGCTTGTTCACTGTCTTTACTTTTTACGTATTTTGTCTCTTCCAAAACGCTTTTCTTGATTTTATTTACATTGGAACAATATTATTTGAACATCAATTTAATTGACAACCATATTTTTACAAAGAAAAGTATATGTTGGTACAAAAATCAAAACAATAAAAAAAGAAAATAAAAATATAATGTGAATATGAGAGATAAAATTGTCACAAAAATTATTAGAAAATGATTGTACAAATATCATTTCTCTTTACATTGATCACATATCTAAAGAGTTTCTCGATTTTGTGTCACCTCAAATTTACAACTCAGAGAATCTTCCAAAGCTAAAAAAATCAAAGAAAAAAAGAAAGATTTACCTTTATCCTCTTGGACTGTCAGTCTATCACCTTTTAATGGCGAATGATGATCAGAAAGATTATTGTATATGGTATGCTTACTTGCGTTTTAACATCTTCCTTACGTGATTTCTACGATCAATTACCCAAATGGTCATGCTTGTTGCGTGCTTAATCATGTTTCACTTTTGCATGCGTTTCTGTCTAAACAAATGTTGTGGACGTGTTTTCTTTGTAAGAGGATGTCGTAATCTTATGTGGTCCCATTTCATTCTGGGACCAAACAAATCAGTTCAGTTAGGGTTTTCCATAGGTTCTCACCACCGGAGGTAATACTGGTTAACTCCGGAAGGATTTGAACTTTGATTTGCCACGTTGTGAGATTCTAGCCCCGCTACCTAGACCCACTTGTCAATTTGACCAAGCCTTGAATTTTGCCTTGTATCAAAAGTGTTTTGAGGAAATTCAGTGATAGTATTAATAAATTTATAATAATTGAAAATTTGATCAGATTATGTGTTATGCAGGGACCCTAAAACAAGCCCTGCTTGCAGACTAAAGAAGATCTCAATTGAAGAAGCTTTTTTTAATGCTAAACACAAATCTGCTTCTGCCAAAGATTGCTTCAGTGGCTTGGATGGTAATAAACAATCTGAATTGCCTACCAGTTGTAAAAACTTGAGGGCAAGATTTCAATGGGACAAGGCATTGAAACTGTTGAAAAAAAGATCAATTAACAACACATCCTCCTGCCCTCCTTTTTGTGTGCCGATACCAAACACAGACGATCCTACTCTATCTAATTTAGACAACTTCAAATCTTCTTTGGTGAATTTCACTCTCTCTGAACTCAAAAATGCAACCCACAATTTTAGCAAAGGTATGTAATCTCCGCTGGAATATAGGCCAAGGCCTTCTATTTTTTAGTTAACGAGTATACTCATTGATGTTATGGATACTTCTTTAGCAAAAGTATCATAATTTACCTCATAGTTCAAAATTATGGTCCGGAACCGTAATTGCGACTTCAATGCTACAGTTTTAGAGGACTATGCATAAGCATCGCAACCACAATCGCGCAAACATTGGCTGTGTTTGTCTGTATTTTATCGCAGTGTAAAGGTTTGCAGCATAACTGCAGCCATGGCCGCAATTATAAAATCATTTAATTTCAAATCTTTAATTATCTTCAATTGTTTTTTAAGAGTAGTTTCCATATTATTACTGATTTGATTGTTGGCAGAAAATTTAATTGGGAGAGGAGGATTCGCAGAGGTTTACAAGGGTCGCCTCTTAGATGGACAGCTGATAGCGGTTAAGCGGCTGAATAAAGGGACTTCAGATGAGAGGACATCAAACTTTCTATCTGAGCTAGGCATTATTGCTCATCTAAACCATCCTAACACTGCCAGACTTATTGGATGTGGTGTAGAAGGAGAAATGCACCTTGTATTTCAACTATCTCCATTAGGAAATTTAGATTCTCTTCTTCATGGTGAGAATTTATTTTCAAATTAAAATATTCTTGTGCCAATCTTGTTAAATTAGTACAAAATGCTGGCAATAGCAGCTTTCAGCTGCACAATAACATTGTTCTGTAGCAGAATTTCAATGAACACTATTTTCCACGATCCATGGTCACAATGCTATCTTGTGTGAAAGCTCGAATTGAGGTTTAAATGTATTGTCTATAACTATTATGCTTACTCTTTCATGACGTATACATTTACGTTCAAATAAAAACAAATTAGATTAGAGTAAAAGGTATAAAATTAGGGAATATTACATTGACCTCCCCTAAAGTCCTCTTTAAATGACACAAACATCCCGTCTAATTTTAAAATAAACAATCACCTCCCTTAACTGTTTAACAAATGACACGAACCTCCCTCCAAAACTAACGTGTCATTGACGGAGGTTAATTTAAGACCAAACAAACAAAAAATAAAACAGGAAAAGAGAAGAAAATCAGCAAAAGAAAAAGAAAAAAAAGGGGAAGAGATATTTTCCACCGTCGATGGAAAACCGTGGTGCCATCATCAGGGAACACAACACTGACCTAAACCACTAGGCAATCTCAGATGCGGTGGCTTACAATTGTGGTGGGAGGCATATCTCTATCAGTATTGAAGTTAAAGGCTAACAGTTTGGCTGGACAAATAGAAACAAAGGAGATACGACACGATGTGGTTGGTCGCAGATTTGTTGAAAGCCTTGTCCTCTTTGTTTGATTAAATATTTGGGCACTATGAAAAGGGGCTAATAACAGTATGGTCAACATTATATGAGATTGAATCACCAACACATGTGATGAGGTCAGTTGGATGATTGAACTATCAAATACAGGAAGAAGATCTTGATGGCGGTGAGTTTGTTCCGCTATCAGAATTCAACTGGCTTGTGATGGGAGGCGCAATATGTGTCTCATATTTCAGAAGCAATGTTTTATTTTTTTGGACATTACAAACCATGTTTTTCTTAACAGAAACATAACAGAGTCAACGGCAAGGGAGGTAAGTGTTTAAACGAAAATAGAGGGGGTGTTAGTGGCATTCAAACAAAACTTGAGGGAGGTCTATATAGGCAAATAGCAGTTTTAGAACGCTGTAACATTGTTGTGTAGCAGAATTTCAAGGAACGCTATTTTCCGCGATCCATGGTTGACAATGCTATCTTGTGTAAATGCTCAAATTGCTGTTTAAATGTACTGTTTGTAATTACTATACTTACTCTTTCATGACATATACATTTAGGTTCCAATAAAAACAAATTAGATTGGACTAGAAGGTACAGAATTATTGTGGGGATTGCTGATGGACTCCTATATCTTCATGAGAATTGTCAAAGGCGAATCATTCATAGAGATATTAAAGCAGAGAATGTTCTTCTCACAGAGAACTTTGAGCCTCAGGTATCTATTGATTAATTGTCATTATACAGAATCATTGAAGAATAAATTATGTATACTGTTACCTTGACATATGAAGCAGTTTCCTGGATGTATTTTCATGCAATGAAGTTTACTACTACTTCTTGCGGTTAAGTATCTAAAGGTTTGGCATTATGGGACCAAAATGACACTTTTGACAACTATGTTTTAAAATAAATCTACTGAGGAATACTGATTGTTGGATTTCGTTAAAACAACATGATCATGTATTCCGCCAAAAACTGTTATATTTTAATTTCAATTAATATTTGTAAGAGTAAAAAAGGAACAGATTCCACGTTTACATTCTTGCATTTTATGGACAGATTTTCTTTGTAAAGAATAGCATTTCTCGTCAACAAATGATTCAATTGGAGTTTTGACAAATATCATATGGAGTATTGTTGACATTGAGAATCTTTCTTTGGTGCTATTTACCACGAAATGTTTCTTCACAAAAAGCTCATGAATTATAGTTAACCAATCAAATTAATTCTTGGCCAAAAACATGGTAAGTATTACTGTGTCAGATTCTAGATTCTCAATTACGTGTTCGTGATATTGCTGCGAGTCGTGCTCTAGATTCTCAATTACGTGTTCGTGATATATCTGCGAGTCATGCTCTAGATTCTCAATTACGTGCTCGTGGTATTGCTGCGAGTCATTTTTTAAGTGACAACTGACACAAGTAACATTTCCGTTTCTCAAAATAAACAAATAGGATAATGCTTCTTAGTATGAATACAAACGCAAGACATGGATATTTCACCTGTGAACAACTCTTTGCATTAATTTTATAGTTTAATTTTAATTATTTCTTTTGGAAAAATATATGAGAGCCATGTGAATAGTATTACTCAAAAAAAAAATCTTTCAGAAGTCTTGAAATAACAGCTTCCTGCATAAATAAAATAGACTTTTCCTTGTCTAACTTCTATATAAGATGTTATAGACGACTATATGTTTAAATTCCCTATATATTATTTTACTTAATTCACCACTCTGATTAACTGAGAATATTCTTCAGATTTGTGATTTTGGACTTGCAAAGTGGTTACCAGAACAATGTAGCCACCATAATGTATCAAAATCTGAAGGAACATTCGGGTACGCAAACATATATTATATATATAAAGTACTAAAACTACAGAAGTTTGGGAATGGTGACATTTTCATGATTTACTACTACTTAAACCCCCTTATTTGTCTGACAGGTATTTTGCTCCTGAATATCTTATGCATGGCATAGTCGACGAGAAAACTGATGTTTATTCTTTTGGTGTCCTACTTTTGGAGATTATAACTGGCCGTAGGGCATTGGATCATTTGCACCAAAGTCTCGTGTTATCGGTAATTAAGTTTATCATTTTCCTAGATAGTAGAATGTTATATTTTTCATCAATGTGCAAGTATATATCACTCAACACATTGTGATTTCCTATATGGTAGGCAAAACCTTTGCTTGATGCTAATAACATCAAGGATCTTGTTGATCCTTCTCTTGGAGATGATTATGACCAAGAACAAATGGATCGTGTTGTTTTGACCGCGTCTCTATGTGTTGAGATCTCTCCTATCTTACGCCCTCGCATGAGTCAGGCAAGTATGCAATTAATTTAATGTTGAACTAATGCAGTTAGTTGACTATTCCTTATAATTTTTATGGTTGATTATAATGTATGTGGGGCCCTTTTTTCATAACTTAAAATCAAATCTTGTTTCCTTTGATATGCCTTCTCTATTGCAGAAGTAAATTATTTTGATTAAGCGAATCAACATTACGTAGTCCTTGAAATAATTGGGGTCAAACAATTTAGATCTTGAAAGCAATGCTATTTTAAAATCATTTATAATACTTAGAACACTCAATCAAATTAGTTATTTTGAATAGGTTAATCTAGTCTCTGAAATTGTTTTGAAGAGACCAACTTAATGGAATATCTTCAATTTTATGGATCATTTCAAAATTTTGTTTTCAACACTAAATATTTCAACTTACAATTTATTAAGTCAAAAAATAATAAACTCTTATAATTTCAGATATCATTTTAGTGATGCATTTTTCTATTCTTGGAGTCAACAAAATAAAAAATAAAAAAAACTAAGCAGTGAAGTTGCACTCTACTCCATTTGGTGCAGGTTTCAATACTACTAAGAGGTGATGACTTTTTCCAGGAATTTGCAAATGAATGTCCAAGGCAGTCCCTCCAAAGAGCATACTCAGAGGATTATTGAGAACTAATAAAATAGCATTCAAACATGTGAATAGTAAACAATAGGTTAAACTATGTTTTTCGTTTTTTACTCGGAATTTATTTTGGTGCTTTATCTTTTTTGAAAGAGTCATCGTGGTCTCATTTTTTTGTGTTTAAGTTATACTAGTCCATTATGTGAATAATTAACAATGAAGTCGTTCAATTTTGTTTCAAATTTCATATTTTACCTTTTGCACCCTACCAAGAGTATGTGCATTGGTCTCCTCAAAAAAGAAAAAAGGTACTACATTGGTATTTTTTTTGTGCGTGGATACTGGATATGTGTATATAATATTCATCAATGAGAAACAATGTTAATATACTGTCGGATTGAAGTAAATTGTGTTGGGACACTTCAGTAGAGGGAATCGAAGTACATTTTTATCAACAATGCACATTAGAGGGATAGAATTTAAGAGGACATTATCATTCCAAAAATTTAGTCCAAACAAATCAATTTCTTCTTAACATGGTCATATTGACCCAAAAGAAAAGGTGATCCCCAATCTTTAAACCCATTAAATTACAAATATTCCGACTTAATTGTGATCTATTTGACATAATTTTATATTAATTTCTCTTGAATTACTTTCAGAGATCTCATGCACAAAAAAAATGTACATGAATTAGATACTCTTTGGAGGGATACTCTGAGTCTGCTTCATAAATTAGATACTAAAACTTTGTATTAATTCTTGAAGCATGAAAAATTCTTCAATGATATGAAGACTTTAGGTGTATCCACACCGAGATCAATTCTTACCCTCAACCTTTGAGTAGTGGAACTAGAAAACTAGAGCATATTTCTATTTTGTATTCTTGTTGTTATGTTGTGTGTTTTGATCAAATCACTTAAGGCCTATTTAAAAGATACACACACTACTATCAAATAGAAGGTTGACTCATCTTAATGATCTTTTTAATTTTATATGGTCAATTATTGTAAAGAGCAATTAATCTTTCTTAAAAAAAACAAAGGTTAATGCTAATTACTTAAAAGAAAGAAAATGGACATTGTCGACTACATAGACATTGACCATTTTAATTTCATATAATTGTGTATAATATACATAAAACCATTTCCATATATATATATATAATTGACTATATGAATTAATTAAGATGTTCAAGGTACAATTGACCATTTTCATGTAAAATCAAAGACGTTTCTTCAACGTACAATTTATTTAATTTAATAAATAATTATAATATGCTCAATACTAAACTGGTAATAGATTAATCAAATTAGTATATTAATCAAGGTAGGCGTCTAGTAACACTCTTAACGTTCAGGTAGTATGAAGTATTATTTTACTTTTAAGAATCAAATAGAACGACATAATATTTTTCTTCCGTCGTTACAACTCTTGTTAACTCTAGAGCATGGTACAATTGTCAAACTCTAATAAGTTAACATATATGACTTAAGAAACTCATTTCTTCTTTCATTTAATTTCCCTGGCCGGGGTTTTGATTTTATCATAGAGTTCAAACTCATTACCAAAAGTTGAAGGATCCCATCTTGATTAATCATTAGTTATACAAGCATTTAATCGTATCCAATATCCTTTCAACTAGCACCCTAAGGTATTAGGTGTCCAGAATCAAAATACAATAAATAACATGTTAATTACTATGACAATCTCAGGTCAAAGAAAATTATTATATTCTTTATTGAGAACTTTTCTATTGACAATTTAAGGTAATATCGGCCATTAGAAATTCTGAGTTGAGTCAGTTCAATGATCACGTCTCTATATGCATCATCTATATATGTAATTTAATAAATGAGATTTATTAACCTTTATCCAATAAAGACTATCACATATATTGATCTATCCGAATTATTGATGTCCTATTCACAACAATCATACGATCAAGAACAATTTAGATTAAAAAATAATAAAAGACTTGTTTATCATTATCATAATCTCTATCATGATAGACTGGTGCTAGTCACACCCCAAAAAAAATAAGTTACACCCCAGAATGACTAATATATCCTTTAACTAAAATAAAAATTTCAAATTAACTAAATTTACATTAACGTAAATTGAACGTAAGTAAACTGAATTTACATTAACCTAAATTGAACATAAGTAAACTTAATTTACATTAACCTAGATTGAACGTAAGTAAACTTAATTTACATTAACCTAGATTGAACGTAAGTAAACTGGATTTACACTAACCTCTTATATACATACGTAAACTAAATTTACATTAACCTAAATTGAACATAAGTAAACTTAATTTACATTAACCTAGATTAAACGTAAGTAAACTAAATTTACACTAACCTAAATTGAACATACGTAAACTTGAATTTATATTAACCTACATACGTAAACTACACTAACCCCTTTTATCTACATACACGTAAACTTAATTTACATTAACCTCTCAATTAAAATCAAATTGACAGGCATATCTCATACCAAAACAAACAATAAACAAATAGAAACTCATCGAAAATGAAATTCATGAAATTCACTAACCTTTATGAATATAGTACAGATCAATAACAAAGGTGTTGATTCAGATATTGGTTGCACATCTATGATGGTTTGTGGATGAAAGGGGGTAAGGGTTCAGAATGATCATAAAAGATGAGTTTTTAAAAATTTACATGAAGAGGACAATTTTGATATTATTGTAAAATTTTAAATAAATTTGGGTGTAACTTATTTTTTTTGTGGTGTGACTAGCACCGGTCATCATGATAACAAGTCTATAGTTTTAATCAAGGACATTATCAAATTAACTATTTCACTAAACAGTAAACAAGATAATGAATATTTATTAATTCTAAAATTGGTTACATAATTGGTTGGATCTTGGGCATCTCCAACAGTATGCTCCTTTCAAGTAAAGGTAAAATGCATGGTTGTTGTTGTTACAAATATTTTAAGATACTTGATAAAAAGTTTAATGAAAAAACTTTTTTTTAAAAATTGTGTATTGATTGCATTAAAATTTTAAAAATTGACTTTTGTTTCATTAAACTCATCAATTATTTTTATTTTTGTCTTCTTGTTAGCATAACCCTTTTATTTTTTATATTCTACAACTTACATATATTTTATCATAAAAAAAATTACATGTATTTGAAAAATATGCATAAAAGTAAAAAAAAAAAAAAAAAAAATGTATTTGATATAAAAATTTAGACGAAAATACCATTTCCCATCGTTTAAGAGTTCCTTCTACAAACCTAAAGATTAAACAACATCACAATTTTAAGTAAAATAGCTATTTACAAAACGAACGAGAGGTTACTAATTGCTTGTTTGATTTGTCATTTGTGCCATCCAAAATCGAGTTTGCTTTGCTAAACGTGACTTTTTCCTTTTCAATGATGTTTGGATAAAACAAAAAGCTATTTGGAAACGTATGGTTTTGAGCTAAACGTGATTTTCACAGAAGCAGCAATTCCAAACTTCTGCTTTTTCTGTAATCAATTCTACAACAAATAAACTTGATTTACCGATTTTGCCCCTTTTATGTCCATCTGCAGTTATGTAAGAATCTTCCTTTTGTATGTTTTTGCAAAATCTGTCACCTAGTTGAATGGCCATTGCTGCCGCAGCTTGAAGAGCAACAAGCCAAAGACATCTCACACCATCACCATGGACAACATCTTGCAGCCGCCATGTTTAATTCTCTAGGTTAGAGATGAAACATTGTAAAAAAACTGGCATGTTTTGTTAATGTTTTAAAAAAAAACTAAAAATTTAAGTGACCTACCTAAATAGTTTTATTTATTTATTTCGGTTAAAGAATATCAATTTTTCTAAACTGGCATGTTTTGTTAGTGTTTTTTTTTACAAAAGAATATTAAAATAAATCTTATAAATTAATATTTTTTTAAATGAATTTGTGAACCAATAAAATTCTATATATGATTTTGAATAAATTAAACTAATTATCTAAAATAAAAATTGGGTATTTACTTTTAAATACAATTAAAATGATAATTTGGTCATTGCACATTCAAAATCAATTTTCATTCAAATTATCCAAACAACATCAATTCGTAAGAATCACATCTAGTAAAGTGTATCCAAACATAAATCAATTCACTTTCAACTTACTTTTAACCAAAATCAATTCTCTCAAACTCAATTCTATCAAAATCAATTATCCCCACCATCATACCAAACACACTAAAAAAGATAAAGTTTTGGATATAGATTGATTGATTGAGTAGGAAAAAATGAGTTTGGCCACTTTGAGTCGTGAAAGTTGACGCACGCATGCATGTCATATTGTTTTCTCTGGGTCTTCCCGTGGCAAGCTACAGTAATTATTAGTACGAAATCAACCCAATAATGGCTATATATATGGTAGTTGTCCAGTCTCACTGTATCATGGATCGATTGTATTATTGGAAGAATTTAACTTTGATTTCTTAGTTTCGCATTCATTTTGAAGATTTTTTTTTTTTTTTTACAAGTATGAATGAAGTTAAAAAAAACTATATGTAAAACATGTGACTTACATACCAATATCAGATTATGAAGACTTAGTCATCGTGCATACTACTTGCTGAACTAACAGCCATTCATAAAGGTCTTTGTGTAGCAGTGGACATGGGACTAGAAGACTTAGTCTGTTTCTCGGACTATCAGCTCTCAATTAATCTCATCACAGGAGACGCTTCAAAATTTCACGCTTACGCGGTGTTAATCCAAGATATAAAGGACATTCTTGCAGCACATAATTTCTCTATCCAACACACTCTAAGGGAAGGAAATTAATGCGCCGATTTCTTGGCCAAGCTAGGAGCTTCGTCTAATGTTGGTTACTTGGAGCATTTATCACCTCCTCATGATCTGTTAGACATAATTAAGAATGATGCTATGGGAACTTTCTTCCTAAGAGCTTGATTTTCTGTTTTCTTTCTTTCTATTTTTTTCTGTTTTTTTTGTTAGCTTTGTAACCAAAAAAAGATTATGAAGAGTTTCATTAGAATCAGCAAATACCACATACTACAAATGTTACTCTAACGGGGTGTTTGTTTGGGAGATAGTAAAAAATATATTACTGAGAATAAGGGTATTAAATACAATATTCCTATATTTGGTAGAAGGGAACAAAAATAATATACCCAGGAATAAAATGATTCCCAGAATCTTATTAATCCGTTGACTCTCTATTTTTATTCTCGGGGGTGGGGGCTGGAATCTTCAATTCCTGGAAATGAAATCTTCACATTCATGCTAAAAACCCACCCATACCTCTATTTTACCCGCGCTTCTTCCCTCCTAATTTTGTTCACTCTTGCTCTCTCTTTTCACTCATCTGGATCCAGATCCATCCATAACAGGTTTGTGTCTTATGTTTTGTTTTGTTTTTTCGTTTTTTTTTTAATTTCTCTATATTTATTCTTTTTTTTTTTTTTTTAAAGGTTTTTGTCCTAGAAGGACCAGCGTTTCATCTATATCTCTCCAATTTGGCTTTGGAATTTGCTCTACTATATATGGAAGGTATCCATTTTTCCAGATTTGATGATTTTTTTTTGTGTTCTTATGTGTTCCATTATCATTTATGAATCAAACACACCGGGCACACTTTTACCGGAAATTCGACACAGATAATAATTTTATAAATTGAATGTAGTTACATGTGTCCAAGTTATTTTGATGGTATATATTGCAGTTTTGGTTTGGGATCGGTCCTGACTGCCGAAGCATTTCTGTGATGTATTATACTACTTGTTGTTGTGTTGTCTGTCGATTTTCTGGGTGAGTTGTAATGGTTTGATTTGAGGTTTGTTCGTGTTAAGAGTTAATTTGTACTCTTAAAGAATTGATACTTTCTGTCAAGTAGTCCCTTGAGAGAAAATAAAGTGCCTTGAGCAGTGAAATAATGAAACTGGGCACTTTTTTTTTTTTTTTAAGGAAAGTTCTTATAGCATATCATTAGTAAGAAGAGTTTCGATACAATCGGATATTTTAAAATAGACATTGGAACTAGCTGCAAAATGCATGTGCTGATGCGATTCAGAATTTGTAGGCAGAATTGCAGTTTGCCGGCTTGCTAAACCAGTGGGACTTGGCTGCACATGTGATGGATTCAATGGTTGAATATTCCGCGCGCGGCTGCTAGCCATTTGCTGTTACGGTGCTGAACTGCTGGACAGATTCTCGGCTTGCCAGGCTGCTGTACCAGCAGAGCTGGGCCGCGCAAATGCGAGTTTCGGTGACTGATATTCGAGCGCGCATCCACCACTCTGTTGCAGCTGCATGTCAAAGGTGTTGGGCAGCTTGCCAGCCTTCAATTAAATGGCGTGCAACAACTTGAAAGAGGGTACTCTTGTTATGTATTAAAAAAAAAATAAGTATATACCCTGACCAATACTTTTGTTGACTCACATAATTTACTTTGCTTTATTAAAAAAAACATGAAAATACTATTTTTCATCTATTGAATGTAAAAGGGTATTTTAATAATTTTGACATTTATTCCTGGGATTATACATTTTAAACCAAACATATTTTTAGTATTCCCAAGAATTTAGAAAGAAAGTTCCAAGAAATTCAAATTGGTAACCAAACACTTTTTTAAAATATTCATAGAAATATAATTCCAAGGAATATATTCCTGAAAAAGTTATTTCAGGAAATAATTTTTGCATCCGTGAAACAAACGCCTCCTAAATAACTATATTTATTTTGTTTCATTTAGTCGATTTATATTTCGCTATATATATTTAGGGTAACATTTGCATTATGTATTTATTATTTGTTCATTATAAATGAAACTTTAGTTATCTTTTGTTGTTTTATTCTTTCTTTTCTCAGTTTTTTTATATATCAATGATATAATTTGATCATTCTTAAACTACTGGTCGCTTTCACTGTTAAATTCTCAAAAATTTGAAAACGTGTTTGTATGATCAATCCAACATGTCAAGAGGTCTAAAATAAATTTTATAATGAGGTCTTTCGGAATAAAAAATAAAAATAAAATAACACAGTGTTTGTTAAAAACATAATAAATCAAGTTTTTGAAAAAAAAATTTGAATTTATGATCAAATGGATTTGAGACCTTAAAATTGATTAGATAAATATTTATTATTAGTATGTCATATTATATATTTATAGCTAAATTAACTTACTTTTAAATCTAAAATTCTTGCTTGGGTGGCTTGACCCTTAAGCTGGTCATGTGTGTTGTTTGTGTAAAGGCATATGGGTTGAGCAATCTTGGTTAACCCGTATAACTTTGTATTATCGCATAAATTGTACCTCAACTTAACTTAGAACCCAAGGCATAGCAACCAAACCTTATCGTTGTTGTGTTCTTACTTTAGTAACCAAGTATAATGTTAAAAGCCACATATTGAGTAGAAAAGATGAGGTACATAAACTATGAAGCTCTCACACCAAAACCCAAACACCAAGCAGCCAAACCAAACCATATTGTTGTCGTCCTCTTACCTTGGTAATTACGATAATGTTAAGATTCATGTATTGAGTAGAAAAGATGTGGTGCTTAATAAATGTCGGTCATGTCATTGATATTGGCGAGTCGCTAAACTAGGGCATTTTTGTTTATTTTTTCCTTTTTAAACTGGGGTATTTTGATATTTCTTTTTGGCAACTAGGATATTAAAAAAAAAAAAAAAAAACTTGAGATTCACCACCAAATATTGATATATTAGTGAAGCCACCAAAGGGAAAATAGTTATCTTCAAGTAAGGTTTAGTCTTGATAGAGTCAAAGTTGTCTCGTCCTATATATCAATGCTTAAAAGAGTGGCAATATTATAAGGTCCTGGGACTAGCCCATCTAACAAAGATTGCCACTCTTTTAAGCAGATCAAACACTTTATTAGAACTCTTGTTTGTCTTATACGAACTTTTGTAGATAAAAGACTATTTTAGTTTTTGAATTTATATTTATGATAAAAAGTTGTGATGTGGTTTAGTAAGAGACATGAATTTCAGTTTTTGTTTCTTTCTCTTGTTCATCGGTTTGTCATATCTTTGAATAGTTTTACAACTAAAGTTGTCATATCGTGTGTTTCATTTTTAATAAATCAAACACACATTTAAAGTTTTTTTAATAACAATTGCTAATAGTTAAATTAATATTTACCGCTTCGTTAATAGTTTCAATTTTTTTCTTTTAACTCAAATTAGTTGAGCAGTCCAACTCTGGAAGAAGATGGATGGTACTCGATCAAAGAGACAGCTCGTGCTTACATACTGATGCACGCTGAAGTATGACACTAATATTCGTTGCCGTTCAATTCAAAGATTGCCCCCCCTCTTCAATCTCCCCCACCTTCACTTCTGACACGTATGCAATACTATAATGCAATCACAACAAATTTGTGACCAAACCAAATGTTGTATATGGACCTAATTAAATCAAACATTTTATAAATTAATGGAATGATCATTGTATCATTGAAATTGATTCTTAATTGTTATGGAGATAGGGGATACTACTGGATAGCATCTATTATACATGTTTGCCTGACATTGCCTGCCCAACAATTAATCGTTGTTCATAATAGTTTAGTTGAGTAGTATCATTTAAGCCTCATGTGTTATGCTTAAGTTTAGTCAGATTAGGATAATTGGATTCTACTACTATTAATTAAAAACAGCAAGGTATGCTTATAACAAGAATTTACAGCTGTGTGAGGTGCATACTTTAAAGATGTCACCACCCCAACAGACAAGTCAGCACCTTAAGTTGCGGTATGGAATTAAAAAACAAACTAGGTTCAAGAAAAGTAATGGATGGAAGTAATATCAAACTATATAAAAAGAAATGCAATGATTCCTTGGAGAAAAGGATGGAAAGGTTAATTGAACATGACACGAATTTTGGACATAGCCATCGAATAAACTAAACAAGTAAAATCATTGAAATATTCAAACTTATTAGGCACACAAAAAAAAAATCAAACGTCGTTCAAAAATTGAGGCTAAATGTTTAAATACATAATTTTTTGAATGAACGATGCAACGAATTTCAAGTCGGACAATTGGTGCTAGAAGGAGAATCTAAACCATGATAACAATAAAATGGTAAAGTCCAATAGTATCTAAGCCATGGTAACATTAAAATGTGTTCTTAAATGATTGGTTGATGGGGATGTTAACAACAAAAGCACAGGACGTAACAAACATTAAAATGATTAAAATATACTCAAAGGCAGAGACTTAAAAGTTATCCACTCAACAGGGCCAAATATCTATCCAAGCATAGTAATTGCGAATTGAGAACAAAATTTTTATTATATATACTTGTTAGCCACCCAATGAATTGAGTAGGCACTAACAATGTATAGTGTGGCTCAGTTGGTTGAATACACTTCTTCCCTCTTTCAACAGGTAACAATTACTTTCAAGTTTTTACTCTTTTGCATCTATTTTCTTTCTATCTTTCTTTTATTTGTGGTGATATCTTTGAAAAGGGATTCCTAGATGATCAATTTAACCAGCTTCAACTACTTCAAGATGAAAGCAACCCTAACTTTGTTGTTGAAGTGGTCACTCTCTTCTTTGAGGATGCAGAGAAGCTTCTTAATCAATTGGAAAAAGAAATGTAAGGACGACACATACTAATAATTAAATTCACTCTTTTCTTTATAGTTAATAAATATAATTCTAATTAATCTCAAGCAGAGGCCAAGAAAATAACATTGATTTTAAAAGGGTGGATGCTCTTGTTCACCAGCTGAAAGGCAGCAGCTCCAGGTAATATATTAATCTTTTGCAGTATAAATACTGACCTCGTTGACTAAAAGATTGATTCACCTTTCCTTAATTATTCTTGAAATAAGATAAGAAATCATACAAATTAAACTCACTTATTAATTCCTCAAAACAAGATATGTTGTTTCTACAACTTGTATAATTTTGATAAGTCGTTGAGTTATTGGAAAATACAGCATTGGCGCTCAGAGAGTTCAGAGAGTCTGTATTGCCTTCAAAAACTACTGTGAGGAGAAAAACATAGAAGGGTAAGCTTCAAAATATCATGTCTAATTTTCTTTATGTTTTGAAAACTCTTTGGCAATACAATGTTCATATTCTGATAGGAAAAAATATACATGTTTTTTTTTTGTTGCATTTCAGGTGCTTTAAAAGCCTGCAAGACATAAAGCAGGAGTATACCTTAGTGAAAACCAAGTTTGAGACACTCTTTAAGGTAAGGAGATGAAGATCCTTTCATATATGTATTAAATTAAATAACTATAAACTATTTTTGTCTTCTTTAAAGTTGGTAAGTTTCTACTTCTGTGATTGTAGATGGAGCAGCAAATTTTTGCCGCAGGGGGTTCAGCTCCTAGATAGTGAATGATAAGGCGCAGTGAAGCATTAATCTTTTCCAATTTGCATACAAAGCAACCACTTTTATCATGTTTGGATTTTACTCATGAATGTGTCCATTCCTAAATTCTCAATTGGTTTGAATTGAATTTATCATATTTACGCAGTGATCCATCCATATTGGTTTGAATAACCCCTGCTCCTTTGGTTAAAATGGAAGTTGGAATATTGGAGTTGGACCTCTACCAGTTGTTCAAGAATACTAGTCTCTTTATCTTTGTCAATTTATCAAATCAAGCAAGAAGATGGCATCACGAGTAATGTCTTTTATCTTATTATAGATAATCAGGGGTGGTTCTAGTCAGAATCTGAAATAAAAACGAATTAATCTTACTCATTTGAGGGGTAAACTTTACATATTTAATGCTACTATTTTTTTTTTTAGTTTTTGTAATTTAATCAACACGGTGCAACTCCTTCTCTCCCTTGTAATATGACTCACTTTTAGATTTTTTGGTCCCTTAATATGCCATTATTTTCAAAAATTTACATGTGTTAATAATTTTTTTTTACAAAAATACCTCTATTTATTTAGAAGGACTTTCATTTAGCCTACCTCAGTTCAAGAAAACACATGCATGGAAGGGTAGAGAGTGAATCCCACTTGGCCGGAGAAAATTTCCTCGAGTAGACAAAGAAGAAGCCAGCACAAAGGAAACGACAGTCCGAGAAAAATACACAGTATACAAAGAACAGAAGCATTCAAAACACTTAGTGCATACAAGAAATATTTCAAAGTCGGATACATACACAGTGGCCACCAAAAGACACGAGGCACCGAGCCCTTGTTCAAAACAAATTACATCTAGACAATCTCCCATTCGTTAAACTCCTTGCAGCAATCAAGCTCGTCCAGCTTCAAAACCACGCCAGGATTGAATTGTTGGATCTGGGCAATGGCGTTATTAAAGGAGTCCAGACGTACTTTGCAAACTTGGTCCACCAAACCGTCCCTCTCAACTTTAAAGCAGCAAACTCCTCTCTTTCTTCACGGCCTCCAGATCCTCCTCAGATAGGATTGACTTCTCCATTAATGAAGTAACTCTTTTGTGGCCAGCCTTAGCTCTTCCTCCTTAGCACCCTTTTCGACTAACATAACCTTCAACCTTCTTTCTAGGGCCGTAATAGTCCTGGCCTTCTCCATTAATGAAGTTTGGATTGTGTTAGTTGGTTACATAATTTACCATTGTGTTTGAATATTAAAACTCAAAATATTTCTTTGTTTAAGTCCTACATTTTACAAAGCACATACTTCATATTTGATTAAAAAATCACACCAACAGATTAGTTTTCTTTCCATTATTTGTACATCAAATTCTATAGGATGGTTGAAAGCTAAACTGTAAGCAATTCACACCAATCAAAGCTGAGAGTTAATCATAGGTTCTCACTGATAAAGTGCAATTCAGTGCAAGTAATTACTCAAAAATGAGTTAGTTACTAATAGAGGATGTGACAAAGTCAGTTGCACTTGCATATAGTTAGTTAAAAATCAATTTTGAGAAGAAAGAAAAAAAAAATCAACTTTTAAGATTAATAAGTGAGGAACACAGTGTTTGAACCTGAATCATGCATATATATAATATGATATCGTTAGCAATTGAGTTATAGTCATCGAAATAAATAGATACTAATTCTATATAGATAAAAAAAAAATTATAACCAAATTTAATTTGACAATTGGTTTCATGTATCATAGTGTCACAACCAAAAATGCTTAAATAAAATGGTACAAGTCTCTTGTAACTTAAATTAAATCTCAGTGTAAATCTAACATTAGATATGAATATAAACATAAAAATAAAATTATTAACTCTGGTTTGTTTTACTTACTCCAAAAATTGGTCCCACGTCAAGAATAAAAACAGTTGAGCATATTCAAGAAGAATAACAAACCATAGAGAAAATTTTAAAGAATAAATATTTTTTTCGAATTAACTTCTCTTGGTCTATGGACCTTGACTCCTCGATCCATTGTTTTATTCCATCCATGCATTTTTGGTTTAATTGTAATTTTGATCCCCTAAGTATAAGAAAGTTGCGATTTTGATCCCATAACAAAATAAAATACAATACAACCCTCTAAGTACTGCTTCTTTTGCAGTTTTGACCCAGACCAATTTTGACCAAGTCAATGCTGACGTGGCCGCCACATGTGTAATTTTTTAATTTTAAAAAAATATAAATAATTATTATTTATTTATTTATTTAATTAAAAAATTAAAACAAAATATTAAAAAAATTACAAAAAAATACACATGTAGTGGCCACATCAGCATTGACTTTGTCAAAATTGACCTTAGGGACCAAAATTGCAAAAGAGGCCGTACTTAGGAGACTAAATTGTATTTTATTTTATTAAGAGTCAAAACGCAACTTCCTAATATTTAGGGAGTCAAAACTGTTATTAAACCTACATTTTTTTGGATATTCCATTCATACATAAATCCATTGTTTCACATTTTGTCACTCCTATATAGAGAAAAGAGCAAGGTAATTTTACCGTAAAAAATAATTTGCGCTGCCGCATCGACATGTAGATATGGTTGGGTTGACCCAACAAGACTGATGTATGCATTTTACTAATGACCAAAATGGACGTGTTAGGTCGACCATGTAAGTATAGATGAACCAAATTACTACTATTTTGTAAATGAAAAAAATATTCTAAAGCATTAGACTTACTGTATGCAATATTAGTGATATACTGATATTTCACGTTAAAAAGAATATATGTGATAGAGACTAAAGTCCCTTAAAAAGTTTATTGAAAATTATGATCTACAAGTTTAAATAGGTATATACAAAATTAAAACAATAAACTTTTGTGTATCATGAATTATGTATCTATAATCTATAACAGTAAATCAAATGAAAAATATTAAATTTATGTATATTGTTTTTATATTTCAAAAAACAATTTTGAAAAAATCACCTAAAATATTACTAAATTGATTCTTGAACTAAGAAGGGTGTATTGAATTGGGATTTTGAAGGATTTTAAAAAACTTTTTGGTTATAGAAAAATCTTGAGATATTCAATCAAGATTTTAAAAAATTATAAATAATTCCGGTGGTATTCAATTAAGATTTTCAAGAATTTTTAAAGAGTTCAACCAAATCCAGTGGTATTCCATCAAAAAATTTCACAATTTAAAAATTGTCTCTTGGTATTTAAAAATGTATAGATTTCAATGAATTACTTAATAGAATGGATTTTGTAAAACTTTTTAATTATAAATTTTAAAACTAACAATCTCATACAAAGACTCGAGATTTCTTGAGACTTTTTACTCCTTCTGTCGCATCAGTCATCAACGTGTGTTATATATGTGTTTTGAGGTTCTAACGCAAACAAAGCTTCTGCAGCTTTTATAGCAAGTTCCAAGTTTCCATGAACTCTACAACCACCCAACACTGCACCCCCACATTGCAATGCGATTAAAATCTTCAAAATCATCACTTGCTCCAGCATGAGCACTGCTTCCTAAACCATCAGTAACACCGGAAAACAGATCATCTTCGTCAGAAAGGAGATCCCCTGTAGTGTCAGTGTTGATACCACTTTCAATTTTTTGTTTCTCTCTCTGTCAATATTTCATGTTTGTTTTTCAGAATTTTTCCTAGTTTTATTTTTTTGTGATCCTTGTCGTTTTATTTTCTTCAAGAATTGGTTGTTGATCACATTATTTAATTTTTTTTTACATAAAGATCATGTTAGTTGATTCTTTTTTCGTGATCTTACATGTTTATTTTATTATTATCAATGAGATTCTTATTTCAAGGAGTAAGTTTGATTTTATTAAGTAATTATTATTATATTATATTATTATTAAGTAGTCAATTCCATAAAAATTGAGTCGATTTTATTTTTTATCATGCAAACCTTTGATTTTTTATTAGCATCTCTTGTAATTTTGAATTATTACTAAAATTTGATAGTCATTTCAAATCTTATGAATTATCATAAAATACTTTCAAAATCTTTAATGGTTTATGAGTTAGAATCCCTCAAAATCTTTAAAGTCTTTTAAAATTCCTTGAAAGTTAATACATTCCTCCACAATCTTTTAAAATCTTCAAGACTTTATTTATCAAAATAGTCTTTTAAAATCTCAATCCAATCATAAGTTCTCTTTAAGACATCTGGTGTTAATGCTAAAATTGTGCACAATAGAAAAATCAATCTAGAAATCTTAAGCTTAACAATGTGTATGAATGAATTAAATTATGTTAAAAAATCATAGCAATGAAAAAACCGTGGAAAATGCAAATGACATGGCGCGGGGGTGGTTCGAAAAAGAAAACGAAAACGAAAATGAAAAGTTTAGCGCGAATTAGTGAGAATGCCACGCTGGAGATCCGTGCCTTACTCTCTTAACCAATCAGAGAAAAGGATAGGGTCCTATATAAGAACATTCCACCGATTAAACCCTCAAATCTATTATCACTTTCTCACTCTTCTTCTCTCAAATCCATTTTCTCCCAAAATCAAGTTTTCATCCGATCAGAAAATGAGTTCCACTGGAACAACCAAAGGTGGAAGAGGCAAACCAAAGGCTGCCAAATCAGTTTCCAGATCTTCAAAGGCAGGTCTTCAATTCCCCGTCGGAAGAATCGCCAGATTCCTCAAGGCCGGTAAATACGCCGAACGTGTTGGTGCCGGAGCTCCTGTCTATCTCTCCGCCGTCCTTGAGTATCTCGCTGCTGAGGTTTGTTTCTTTTCTCCAATTTCCCTTTCACTATTATTTTTTCTTTAATTTATGGTTCTAGATCCAATTCGATCGATTCAAATTGTTTTTTTTTTTTTTTTAGGGTTTTATATGAATCTGATAATTTAAAGTTAGAAACTAAATTTTTTATTGATTAGGTTTTGGAATTGGCTGGAAATGCCGCTAGGGACAACAAGAAGAACCGTATTGTACCAAGGCACATTCAGCTTGCTGTTAGAAACGATGAAGAACTCAGCAAGCTTTTAGGAACTGTGACCATTGCTAATGGTGGTGTTCTGCCCAATATTCATCAGACTTTGCTTCCTAAGAAGGTTGGAAAGGGCAAAGGAGAAATTGGATCTGCTTCTCAAGAATTTTAGGGTTTCTTAGTTCCGTTCTGAGCAGTTATATCTTATCTTTCTTCATATGTAGCATAAATGATAAATTTCTATCTCATTACTCCGATAATGAAAAGGATAATATTGAACAATGAATTCGTTTTTTTCTATCTCATCTCTCTCTCTCTCTCTCTACAACTTAACTAAACAAGTTACCATGTATTCGGCAATGACAACATAAGAGACGTCATAGGAAAAATATGGTCTACTTAGCCTATATCTTACTTGAATCAACCAATCCAATATCTTTTGCATGTTGTTTGTGGCCGAAGAGAACTGTTACATATCAATATCATACCTTTGGCTTGTGTAGGCTTGGATCCACATTAAGGATTTGTTTGGATTGATTTATTTTTGAGCTTATGAAAAATAGTTTTATGTTAATTCATAAGTTAGTTTTATCATAAACTACCTCGACAAAGTTATGAATATTGCATAAGCTCAAGTTAATCCATACGGGATCTAAGTAGTCTCCCAAGTTTGCCAACATCAAACATTATCATTGTCTTAAAAGTTGTTGTTCTAAAAATAAAAAGTCAACATTTTTCACCAGACATGGTAAAGATGAATTTGAAACAGCCAAAAATTAATAACAAGACTCAACAAACGAAGTAGAACAGAGAAGCCAAAAATTGATGAATCGTTTTGTAAATTTATTTGGTGGGTGGAGGAGAAATCTGCTCCAATTGAGAAGAAACCATGGTAGTGAGGGATTGTCGCTCTGAGATAACTTTTCAGTGGGATCTTGACGGAGGAGAGGTTATTATCGGAGAGTATGGTCAGATGTCAACTTCAATTCCGAGAGTTTTGGCTAAATAATGGTGAGATGAATGTCATTGAGTTGTTAGCAACATTGAAGAGTAAAGATGAATGACCTCAACACATATATGATAATCACTTAGGCTATCTCCCACCTAGCTATAATTCCATAAGAACTACCCTGAACACTCTTACTAGGGAGCGTGGATCCATGCCTACACAAGTGAAAGAAATGATATGAAACCTAATGTCATTAAAAACTGTGAATTCCAATTACCATATATGGAAGATATTGGCTTAGTTGATTCAAGTAAGATGGAGTATGGGCTAAGCAGAAAAATATTTTTCGTATAATGTCTCTGTATCAACGTCAAGTACCTGGGTAACTTGTTTATCTATGTTAGCTTTGAATTGTAGATAGAGAAAGCCCTAAGAAAATAATTTAGTTTAATCATACTAAAATTTGCTTTTTGATTAAATTTGTTAACAATAAGTTCAGTTATTCAGTTCAACGCCAAGTAGCTTACTTTTTTTTTTCATTTCTATTTTGCAACATCAAATGTATTTCTTTTAGCCACTTCTGAATGCAAGTGGAAGAAAATAAAAATTTAAAGTTTTTTTTAACATGTAAACTTATTAATTATTTAACTGGTCAATTTTTAAAGCACTAATAATTAATGAATAAACCATCAATTAGATCCTTAAACTTTCATCTTCCCTCCCTCCAATTTGATACACAAACTATAAAAATATTTTTATAGTTGTTAAACTATTATTGTTTTGTCGAAAAAGTCCCTAATAAAATGTGATATTTCAGAGAACATATTATTGCTTTACTCAACTATTAATACAATCAAGCAAATTAAACTTAATGGTTAATAAGCTCAAATAATGATGAATTGTTGAGGAGAAGCTAATTTTGATTCTTGGATCAAACATTTTTTTATCATACTAGTACAACAACTGCTTTAGCTCTAAGATTACACCATCAAATTTTAGTTTATGACATAACTCACTTGATTGAAACCAACGAATTCATTATTCAATATTGTTCTTTTCATGAATGGAGCAGATAGAAAGTTACAACTGCGGCATAAAAAAACTGAGAGCTACTCAAAACAGATCACATAAACCCTAAAATTCTTGAGAAGCAGATCCAATTTCGGCTTTTCCCTTCCCAGACTTCTTTGGCAGCAAAGTCTGATGAATGTTAGGCAAAACACCACCATTAGCAATGGTTACAGCTCCCAAAAGCTTGCTTAGTTCTTCATCGTTCCTAACAGCAAGTTGAATCTTCTTGTTGTCCCTAGCAGCGTTCCCAACCTAAACCAAAAAATCAAAAACAAATCAATAGATCTGGAACCCTAAATTAACATTAACGAAAAAGAGAATGAAAGGGAAACTGGAGACAAGAAACAAACCTCAGCAGCGAGATACTCAAGGACCGCAGAGAGGTATACCGGAGCACCGGCACCAACACGTTCAGCGTATTTTCCGGCCTTGAGGAATCTTGCGATTCTTCCAACGGGGAATTGAAGTCCGGCCTTTGAAGATCTTGAAACTGATTTGGTAGCATTTGGTTTGTCCCTTCCACCCTTAGTTGTTGATCGGATTTGGAGAAATTGGAAATTTTGAAATTGAAAATTATCCGAGAGTGAACTGAGAAGACGAGCACTTATGTTTTTTTGGTTGAGAGAGAGGGTAAGAAAGGGATTGCAAACATTCGCGGGAAACTATCATTCTTTTCATTTTCCAAATTTTCGAACTACCCCGCTCCATCTTATTTTCACTTCTACCATTTTTATTTATTTATGTTTTTCAAAGATAAAAACACTTATTATGTTGTTTGCATTTTTTTTTTATTTCATGTGAAACTTTATTCATTTAAGAAAAAATATTAGAATCCATTCCAAGTTTATTATAAACTATAAAGTATAGTGAAAAAATGATATTTGTATTGTACTAGTAAATAGTCTAAAATTCGACGAAAATGTGTTTTTCATCATTATATCATAGATTTTATTATATCTTGTTTGATTAAATAGTGGTATATTGATTCCATTGTGAAAATTAATTTATGCATGATGCAAGATTAGTTTTACTTGTGAACATATACAAGAAAAATAATTTGTTATTATATCCACATAAACTTCAGTGGTATAAACGTCGTTCAGCGGTGGTTACACAATTTTAAGTTAAGGGTTGGTTGGTTTTGATTTATAAGTTTTGAACGAAAGAAAAACAGTAAAGTAATGTAAGTTAACAAAGGGTTAAATATGTTGGAGTTAGATTTCATTAATCACTTTTTCAATTATTCTAATGATTAAACATGCATATTCCATCCTAACATCAATATCATCAACATCACTAATGATTTTATGACTACTGAATTTAAACATATTCACAGTGATTAACCCCAAAATTAGATGATTTATCTTAGATCTCGATTCGAATAGTATTTTCCAATCAAACTTGAAGTCTAAAAATCAACTTATAGTTGGCTAAACTATTATAGCCAACATAAAGATAAAGCATTTAAATCGATTAATAGAGAGAAGTATTTTAGAAACCTACTAAAACTTGATGAATGGATATTCTATTCACAATTTCTCAAAGAAATTTCTCAGTCCCTCGATATATAACTCATCTTCATAAAGAATCAAACAATGTAAGATTAAACATTCAAACTAATAATACACTAACACAAAATTAAGCCATGACTACTCTGATTTTTTATCAGAATACTCATTCATGATAGTCCCGGATTTGAGGATCAAATGAAAACCTTAAACCCCAAAAAGGTTGATTTAATTTATTTTATTTTATTTTAATTTTTAATCAAACAAGCTTAAACTTTGAGCCAAAGGTCTTATTGATTCAATCTTCCGCTCCAACAACATTACTTCAAAGGATGTATACCTATATGTTTAATTTTAAGGGTTAAATAAGTTTCCAACAACATTATTTTTTTTCTTTCTCTCATGTGCATGCATAATGAATAATAACCTGAATTTTGAATGCAATGTCATCGCAGAGTGCAGTAATTACAGGTTTTAAGGTGGTTGCAGTCACATGTAAATAATATTTGTATGATTGTCTGTCCCTAAAAATGTAAGTATGTCTATGCGTTTTTTGTCTCATAACTTGTTCACCTACTGGTGTTGGTGTAATTCGGAAGCCATGTAGACAATTGTTGCTTTATGCATGCAATAGTTGTAAATTGCTTTTAAAATAGAGAATGTTGTATTGTAGACAAATATCTAAATAAAACAATTTTCACTTTATCAAAGTATGTGTTGTAAAATAGTGGCGATGTAGTACCATAGCATAGTGGAATTTTAACAAACCGTTTTTGTTCCATGATTTATAATTATAAAGTGTTGTTTAACAGTGGTTATAGTAGCGCTCCGCGATTGATAACACTGACCAAGGTCAATTTTTTGGTGATTTTTTAATATGTCCTAAACAAAGACAATTCATATATATGTTTCTCGAATTGGAACTGACATATTTAGGAATTAATTCTCATGTTCTTAGTAGTCATTGTTTTCTTGTTTAATTTAATTTACTTTGAAATGTCACAATATTGTTGGATAACCCCATTAGTTAGTTTACAGTTAGACAGTTGACCTTGTTTGGATGAATAACTTGTTTTTAACATAAAAGCACTTATCATATAAGTGCTTATGTGTAAACTATTTCAATATCAATAATTAAAATAAAATCAAACTACTTTCACATAAATTATACTCCCTCCATCCTATTTGTAAGCCCCCTTTATATATATTCAAGTTGTTATTTATCCCTAAAAGTTGCAATCAATCTCATTTATCAACAACAATGGCAAAATTCTTCTACATAAAGCTCAACACATGTGATTCATGGTTAGTTAGTTATACACGTACATTACCTCTCAATCTGATTAACAATGGTTAATTTATAGTTAAATTTATTTTTACATTTGTTTTCTATCTAGCTCATGATGCATTAGGCGAAGAACCTTCATTCAGAAAAACCATAAGGAAGCGTCCTACTTCTGAGATGATTTTTGCATTTTCGCAAACTGAGATAAGAAGCTTCCTTAAAAGGGGTTTTCAACATTCAACACCACTAAAGATAATTAGGAAGCGTCCCTGGTTAAATGGATCTCACTTAATTTTATGTATTATTACAAGTCTTAGTTATTAAAACAATTCCGCTGTATTTTTTGAATGGGCGATGCTAGATATTGAACTTATGTTACACATATGTACAGACGTCCTTTTATAGAAAAAGATATTGAGCTAGTTCTAATTATATAATCCGAACTAAACTATTCATCATTTTAGATTATATAACATGAAACTGTTTAAGATTGTTCATCATTTCAAGAGAAACATAATTTTTTTTAACCTATTTCTAATCATATCGTACCCACCCTTTGTTACTTTTATCTTTAGTTTTTGGTGGGTTAGAATTATCCTATCATGATTAGCATTAAAAATTTAAAATCCTTATTTTACCCTTTCTCTCAATTCATCGTTCATGTTTTCTCTGATCTCCATCCATCGACCTCAACCTCTTCCTCCATAACTCTTCAACACCATCTCTTCTATTTATCACATATCTAACCCCAATTCCAACCTACGATCACTTTTTTTCTTTCTTTTTCCAGCTGCTTAATTTTTTGTCTGTTTCTTTATTGATTATCAATTTTGTATTCGTGTCAATTTATCTTAGATTTTAAAACACCTTATGAAATACAGGGCGGGTAGTTGGAAAATGCCCAAAAACGAAAAGAAATGAAATAGTTGAGCGCGAATCTGAGTGAGAATGCCACGCTGGCGATCCGTGCCTTACTCTATTGACCAATCAGCGCAGAGGATACAATAATAACATTCCACCGATTGAGCCCTCAAATCTATTCTCGCTTTGTCACACTTCTCAAATCCATTTTGTCCCAAAATCAAGTTTTAGGTTTTTCAATTTCTCCAAATCCGATTAGAAAATGAGTTCCACAGGCACAACTAAGGGCGGAAGGGGTAAGCCAAAGGCTGCCAAATCAGTTTCAAGATCTTCAAAGGCAGGTCTTCAATTTCCCGTCGGAAGAATCGCCAGATTCCTCAAGGCCGGTAAATACGCCGAACGTGTTGGTGCCGGAGCTCCTGTCTACCTTTCCGCCGTCCTCGAGTATCTTGCTGCTGAGGTTTGTTTCCTTTCTTCAATTTCCATTTCACTCTCTTTTTTTAGGGTTTTATATGAATCTGATAATTGAAAGGTAGAAACTCAATTTATTTGTTGATTAGGTTTTGGAATTGGCTGGGAACGCTGCCAGAGACAACAAGAAGAACCGTATTGTACCAAGGCACATTCAGCTTGCAGTGAGGAACGACGAGGAACTCAGCAAGCTTTTGGGAACTGTGACCATTGCTAATGGTGGTGTTTTGCCCAATATTCATCAGACTTTGCTCCCTAAGAAGGTTGGAAAGGGAAAAGGAGAAATTGGATCTGCGTCTCAAGAATTCTAGGGTTTCTGGGTTCTGTTCTAGCAGAAATGAAATGTAGCACTCTGATGAAGTGAATGGTTTTGTACTGCACTTAGTTGAATATGAATGGAAAACATTATGAATATATACATGTAGCTTCTATTAAGCTTTTATTGTTCATTCGCTTTAATCTGTAATCTGTGGTTGTTGATACTTGAAGTGAGTCTGAGCTTTGGAATAAACAAACCATAATTTATCTTTAGAGTTAATTTTTATGTAAAAAGTGTATATGTCCCTTAATTTTTATCAAGAAGTTAGGATCATCTGTGTGTGAATATTTCTTTCTTCACGTGGTTGGTTATGTACCCTTCTGACAAGTCCTTTGTCTGTTTCTCTGCACGGCTCCTGCAGTTCCTTTGACGTGTAGTACTTTTTCAATATACTGTTAAGCTGGAAAAATAAACTTCACATCTTGATTATAGTGACAGTTCAATGTTGCGAATTTGATGATTATTCTCAATTCAAATTGTTAGTATTTGAGAATGCTTTTTAGCATCAATATAGTGATCTCTACTTAACAACAATGTAGGGACGGACATATTTATGTTTTATTGAATAATAACCGTACTATTGATGGTGGCAAATTTTTATCAATTTGATGGAGGATTATTAGTTTCATGAATCTCCAATTTTGCGTGAATTGATCTCGCACCATTAACAACTGCAGCTTCCACTCTGCAATACAAACATAGTACTTTCCTAGATATTTTAACTGTTCCAATAGAATACTGGTAGGCCTAATAGAATTTTGTAGAGAACTAAAACAATTTTGTAATTTGTTTTTGGGCTTTTCTACATTAATTGTTGGGTTTTGTAAATACTACGTATATAGTTCACCAAATTGCAAGAGACTAGTTAGACAGAACACGACCTCTGGTTAAAAAGAAACTGCTTTTGATCATTTATGAGTAAAGGTGCAAAAAGGATTTATTTTTTTTAAAAATGATTTTATCTTTTTGTTTGAGAGAAACCATATTATATCTTAAATTTTAATTTTGCTGACTAATGAATTTATTTTTAGGGTTAATCGCTTTGATAATCTGAAATTCGGGTGGTAAATAAGTAAAGTCCGACCAATATAAATAATTTTTATAAAGGAAATGTTAACAAATGTCTTTGACACTAGTTTAAAAAATAAATACGATATATATATTTTAGAAGAGCATTGCTAAATATAGCGACACATTTTGTCCCGAATGCTTCAAGATTTTTCATCAATCAATCATAATCTTGTATTGCCCGGAAAACATGGTGGGAAAATAGCAATAATCAATGCCAATCAAATTGATTTAAACCTTCGGGAAGGATTCGTGAGTAAATTATTCGGGAGATATATCATTTTTCATTTTAGAACTTGTGTAACCAAAGTCTTAAAAATATAAAAATTGATATTTGTTTCAATGTAAATTTTTCTTCTTTTTATTAGTGAAGTTTTTTTTTTTTTGTGTGTAACAAATGGGGTTGCAGATTAGGAAAATTGTTTTCCTTGATTTTAGAAATACGATTATGTCTCCTATTTTATGTGGTGGAGAACAAATTGAATGGAAATACAACAACAGACTTTGACAGGCATGGTCGCATGGCGTGGAAAACAAAATAATACCATGATTTTTATTTCATTTCATCCAAATATTTGATTAAATGATTGGTTTGAGTCTGATGCATGGTGTCTGTGTCGTGGGCGTGGGTCTCCCATCATCCCTCGGGCAACCTAAACTTGCAAGGGTGAGAATCCAATGCTCCACCAAGGTTTCTAGCAGCAGACAACAATTGCTTGAAAGTGTAGACAAGGAGCTAACTAAAGGGGATGATAGAGCTGCTCTTGCACTTGTTAAGGATTTACAAGGCAAACCCAACGGGCTTCAGTGTTTCGGTGCGGCTAGACAGGTTGGTTAATTAAAGTGACACTAATGATCCTTGATGTTAGTCTTGAGTTATGAAGTTAGGAATATAAAGATTAGGGACTGTATTTGTAGCTTGTTTCATTTGTTGTGTGAATTACTGTGCAGGTTCCTCAAAGGCTTTATACATTGGATGAATTGAAGCTAAATGGAATAGAAGCTATGTCTCTTCTATCACCTGTGGATACAACTCTTGGTTCAATTGAGAGAAATTTGTTGATTGCTGCTATTGTTGGAGGGTTTGCTGCTTGGAATGTCTTTGGAATTTCCCAACAACAAATCTTTTATATATCTTTGGGATTGCTGTTTCTGTGGACTCTGGATTTGGTATTACTACTTGCACCTGGACTCAAATTTACTGCATTCATTCCACTATATGTTAAGGATTTGTTTGGATTGACTTATTTGAGCATATCTATTGACATTAACACTTGTGAGACTTTTTGTGAGAGCTTATGGATGCAGCTTATCATATGTCTATTAGCTGTTTTTAGCTTATTTTCATAACCACTGCTTATTAAAAAACTTTTAGTTTATATGAAAAAAAACTTGACTTTATTTTATATGTTGGTATAGAAATATCATATAAATATTCGCTTATCCAAACAGAATCTTTGCTGAACAAAAGCATTAGTTTACTTTTGTGATAACTATGATACTCTATTTGTCTATTTGGCTGAGCTTATTCTCTTATCCCATGCTTTTTCTACCCCTGACTCGTTGGAGTGTTGGTCATTTTAACCTCATCGAAAAATGCTATTTCAAATTTGAATGTTTCCAGTTAGAATGAAACATTTTATTTTCAACATCCTTGTATGCTGATTTGTCCTTATAAAACAACATCATAACTATGAAAATCTTGACCAAGTTTGTTTATCAATCATCGCTAGCTGCTACTCAAAGTCCCGTTACTTCTATGTTTGTCCGCTTACATGCTACTTCAGTAACTAGTGCATGGATATTTTTTATGCTCATCAAATTGATTGTTTTCAGGTCTCTTTTGGTGGAGGTCTTGGTAGCTTGGTTGTTGATACAATCGGTCACAAATTCAGTCAGAAATACCACAACAGGGTTATTCAAGTCAGATTCATTTTATTGTTAGTACTTACAATCATTTTATTTCTTATAGCTTACATCATGAAGTAACTAGAACAAAATTTAATTATGCAGCATGAAGCTGGCCATTTTTTAATTGCTTATCTGGTTGGAATACTTCCTAAAGGATATACACTTTCTAGTTTGGATGGTATGATGAAGGAGGGTTCTCTCAATATTCAAGCAGGCACAGCCTTTGTGGATTTTGAGTTTCTCGAAGAAGTTGGTTGCTTTATTTGTTCCGTATATTTAATGCACTATTTTTACTTTCAAAGGTACTAGAAAGAGAGAAAAAGTATCCACTAGGAATGTGTCCTTTGCATGAGTACCTGTCTTAGTAGTCTAAATTTGACCCTTGTCGCAATTTAGCAGCAAGACCTTGTCTTTTCGCGTCTATCAAGTAGACCATGAACCGGGGTTAGTTGACAAATATATATGTTGATTGTTACCTTTGGTGTCATGCAGGTTAACTCGGGGAAAGTATCAGCTACAGTATGTTTCTGCCTTACAAACATCTAATTTTAATTGCTTTGTTTGCTTTAATCGATGTTGCGCAGATTATGAAGATAAGATTGATTATGTGACAAAACCTTGTTTTATGTTGTTAGACATTGAACAAATTTTCATGTATAGCCTTGGCCGGGGTATGCACCGAGTATCTTATATATGGATTTTCTGAAGGAGGTTTGGATGACATAAGAAAGGTAACTTGTTATTTTTTGTCATGAGAAAAGGAATGCTCGCATGGTATTGACATTAGTAATTGTAGTTTTCTTATTTGTGTATAGTTAGATTCTTTGCTCAACGGACTGGGCTTCACACAGAAGAAGGCGGATTCTCAAGTTAGATGGTCTGTGCTAAACACAGTCTTACTCCTGCGTCGGCATGAAGCAGCTCGGTCTAAGCTTGCCGAGGCCATGTCTATGGGAAGTTCTGTAGGATCCTGCATTGATATTATAGAGAATTCTATCAATGTTTCAGATCTATAACGGAAGTTGGATATACTGTACATGTTCCTGCATCCTGGCACATTGGTTCAAGTTTCGGAAAAAATTCCATTCGGTGTTACCCTGGTCAAATCTTTATGCAAGCAGATTGTGAATGGCTTTTGTTACACTTGAACGGGTTAGCGATCTCCGAGACTGCGTGTGTGAAGGATCCTTTATGAAGAGAAAAAGGACAAGTGATGTAACCCTGCAAAGTAGGTTTAATTTTTAAGGATAAAGTAAACTTGTATACATAACATAGTTGAGGTATGCTTAAGTAACTCATTTGAACATATTTGTATGGCTATGCACCAGAAAGAGGTTGACCATTCTCTGAACTTGTATATACAGTTCATGACTCTACACAGGATAATTCAAGTCTTTGACCATGTAGCTGAGGCATTGTCACTACTCACTAGCATAACGGTCATATGTTAGATAGGTGTTTTTAATTGAGACTACTTGTTGTATCCAAGTTTACGGAGAAGTCTCGTAAACGAGGAATTCCTAATAAGCGCAAGTCATTTGCCCGCGTTAACTAAGTCCATGCGTTTTGTACACACCACCCAAATAAAATAATTTTTTTTTTTTTACTGAGAAGTTAAACGATGACAGCAAGAAAAGAAAAGTTTTCCTTTATTTTTGAAAGAACTGTTGTATCTACACTGCATGAAAAGAATTCCGCCCATTAAAAACATCACTGGTTAACGATATTGAATTCTAATCACAAGGCATGATTGATAGAATTGGAAAAACTTCTTGATTGCATGTTGGCCAACAATATTAGATTGTGTTTTCAGAAGCTTTACCAAAAGAGTCATATAAAACTTATGCAAGTAGATAAATTAAGTTAATCCAACTGAATTAAGCTCAAGAGGACTTTAAAAAATATCTTTAAAACGCTCGTTAGCATTTCCCATACTTATTTTTTTAAACTTAAATAGCCTATTAAAAAAATACATAAACTTAAATAAATAAATTCGTAAGGCTCTAGAAATGAATTGTTTCTCCTGTTTCTTTGTAGATGTAAAAATTAATAATATTTAATTTGTTACTTATGTTATTGACAAAAACATACTAGTAAGATAAAAATGAAAGTATTAATTATTAATTTTCCCCTTCCTTAATTTTTTAAAAAGAAACAATTAATAATTAATAAATAAATAAATGAATGTAAAGGAAGGTAAGATAAAAATGGTTGAGTTTCTTCTAATTGGAATTGGGGAGTGGAATTGGTAGTGGAATTGGTAGTGATGGGGGTAGGTTTGTTATTGGTATGCCATGGATTGGTGACCGCTTTGGTTGTGATCTCTTTCCTTTGCGGTCGATGGCCAATTTTCGAAGGCACTTTCATTCAACGCATTCACTATTTCCTCACTTTCGGCGCTTACGATTACTTTCTGTAACTAACTCTCTCTCTCTCTCTCTCTCTCTCTCTCTCTCAATCATTCATTTTCAAGTTGTTTCACTATTCCTCAATCTCTCCCTTTATAATCTCTCTCTCAGGCGTTTTGTTGGCGCTGTTTTTGGCTCTAAGTGTACCAATGCTGTTCTTTCTGTTGAATATTATTGCTGCGATCGTCCCAATCCTCTCTTACAGGTTTCAATTTTGATTTCACCTTATTATTCCCATTCTTTCAACTATTGATTGTCAATTGTGATCATAAATTGGTATTAATGTATTCTAAATCTCAAGATTGGTTTTCATTGTGATTCAAACCATCAATCAATTTATTTACTTCTAAAGTATCACACTCTCTCCTATTTAGTACTTCAAGTATGTAAATCCTTCTCAAAATTAGCCGTTTAATGTTTCGGAAATGATTAATTGAGTTGATTTCAATGTAAAATTAGTATCATTTCCTAAAATACCCTTATTAATTGTAGTACCCTTGTTAATTGTGGTTAGTGTAGTAGTTAAGTTGGATGAAATTCAACAAATAAGAGTATAATAGTGGAAAAAAAAAGTTGCATTGGTATTCTAAAGTGACAATTATTTTGAGATAGAGAAAAAATGTTAAAGACAATAATTTTGAGATGGAGGGAGTATCTATTTAGTCCTACTTAGTAAATATATCTATGTTAGTCTTAGAGTATGAACTATGAACAAAGGCACAACACTATATCCGGTAATAATTTGAGAAAATGAATGATTTGAACGAAATCATATGTGCCAGTGTTGTGTCCGTGTTGAACACACCTTTGATCAGGGGTATCGGTGCTACAAAGGTCTTAGATACTAACATGATGAATTTTCATATACTTTAGTGACTACTTATCTATTTTCACATATTGTTGGGACTGAATTGGAGAGAGAATGATACTTTAGGGACTGAATTGACAGATTATTCGACCAAATTGTGTGACTCAGGGGTCTGTTTGGATTGACTTATTTGTGCTTATCTACTGACATAAACACTTTCTGAAACTATTATGGATTTCTTATAGAAATAGCTTAGTGCATGTCGTAACCTATTTACATATTATTTTTATAATTTCTCTAGGATAGCTTATGAAAACAACTCGGAGCTTATATGAAAACAATTTGACTTTATTTTATCCTTTGTTGTAGAAATAACATACTTATACATAAGAAGTTATATGATCAACGCTTATACCATCAGTGTTTAATTAAGTTGTTTATCCAAACAGGGGCATTATACTGCATGAATTTGTTATAAGAAAATCTTAGAACATTTTTTTTAAACATCATTTTGTGGCGTTCTCTGTTGGTTTGATAAATAAATTTGTGTTTATTGCAGATCATATATCTTGTGATAATCAGCTTTACATATTATTTTGCCGTCAACTCTTCCTTTGCCTATATCCCTGGATACTATTTAAGCGCAACTCACAAGTAGGGTACCCGACACGGCGTTATTGTACTCTTTCCTTGATTTATGTATTCTTCAGCATTATGCATTATTCTATCCTGAATTCTGTTAGACCTTAGGTACACAAGCTTCTTCGCTGCTGCTGTTGGAATTCTGCTCTTTCTTTTGACCAGCTTTACTGATCCTGGGACAATAAAGGCTGAGAATGTTTCTCAGTATCTTGCTGCTTATCCCTATGATAATATCATTTTTTCAAAGAAAGAATGTTCCACTTGCAAAATTCCAAAGTGAGTTTGCTGCCAGTGTTAAATTTGGTGAAATATTAGTTAAATCTATGTATAATATTGTCTTAATTTTGTTTGCAGACCTGCTAGATCAAAGCATTGTAGCATTTGTGATCGATGTGTTGCACGATTTGACCATCACTGTGGATGGATGGTTAGTAATCGTTGAAATTTTCCTTCTTTATAAGGATACTTAAGCGACTCTTAATAAATAAATCATCTGTTTATTTTAGATTTTACTAAAAGCTGTTTGACTTGCAGAATAATTGCATAGGGGAGAGAAACACTCGATATTTCATGGCTTTTCTTTTATGGTGAGCTCTATATGTGGTGCATCTGTTTGTTATTGATATGTTTTCTATCAGAAAGTGGAAACTTTTTAGAACTTCGCACAATGAGTGCACAAACGCACAGATTGACATAACTGTCCTCGTCCTACCGCGGACTGCCATAATACACAAACGCACAGATTCCCTTTTTGTTGGGGTTGCAATTGGGATTTTATGTGATGGGATGGGAGAAGTTGTAACATAATGTGGGCGTTGTTTTATGAGATGGTTTCAAGACGCAAACTTCCATAACTCAGTCTCTTAAACTCTGTGCTCAGCTTTCAAAGATAATGAAATTGTAGACTTAAATCAGAGACATGATGAAATTTGAGAGTTTTCCATCTCCTTCACATTCACTCTGTCTGCGCTCCCTGCCTCTGTGGTCCGCAATATCTCTACCAACTCCCTTGCAATTTTAACCCACACAATTTGGTGCACCTTTTATGGAGAGCCTTTTTTTTTTTTTTTTTTTTGAGGAAGCAACGAAGAACCTGCTATAACCGGTCATATTAGGAGGTCCGCGTTGGACCTTAAAGAAAGGGGACCATACTAGGGGCTCTTGTGAAATTCAATTTTAGGTGTGAAACAAAAATCCCCATAAATTGTGTTTTTACTTAAACTGTTTACCTTCCATATATTAGGTAAAGTAGATATTAAAAATCTAAGTCATTTTTAATTTCTCACAGTACTACAAATTTTAGTTGCTGATTTCCGCTCTGGCATTGATATCCAATACAGTATGCATTTTCATTTTAGGCTCCATTCTTATTTGTGATTTTTTCGTGTCTTGTAGGCATTTCCTTCTATGTATGTATGGAACAGTTCTCATAGGTTTAATTCTCGCAGGAAGACTAAAAGAATTAAAAGTTGTCTATATTCTAACAGGTAATATAAATTTGGAGGTAAATATTTGTCTGAAGATTGAATTGTATCTTACTGTTTTTGATTCTTCTTTTTTTATCGTAACTTTGCAGTTTATTATGGAATTGAAAATTCGTTTTGGGATTTAGCTCCCCATGTTGTACAGGTGAGGTTTTTCTTACTTGTTGATTGTCATGTATTTCTATTTTTTTTCTTCCTATTTTCCATTTTGTGGTCAATGATATTTTATTATCATGCAGTGGTTATTGGGATCCTACAACACTCAGATTCTGCTTATAGTTTTCGTTGCAATTGTTGGGATGCTGTTAGGTGGATTCTTTGGTTACCATGCAAAGCTTTGCCTTAGCAACACTACCACTAATGAGGTACTTTCTACATCTGGCCTTGAAATGACCGTGTCAGTAAATTCTAGTAAATTAGGAGGATCCAGAAAGTAGCAAGCCATACCCTCTTTTGTTCATGCAAAACAAAAACCCCCATAACATCAGTGATCTCATTACTATGCCTATAATTGGTTTGAGTTAAACATGTATGGATACCGCTGTGTCCATTATGTGTAAGAAAATGCTAAGCATAATACATGATTTGGAAGTTGGGCATCAACCGAGATTATAGAAAGATATTTACAGTACAACAAATTGACAGCTTTGTTGGAGCTTTCCAGTTTAAATCCTGCTGCAATTTGATGAGAACTAGATTATTTGATCTCTGTTTATATGTATGTGTGTTTTCCCTTTCTCTGCATCTTGTTTGTCCAATAGTAGCAGAATCCTTACTTTCACAACCCTACACAAACTGTGGCCACTTGAATTCAGATAGAGCCATTTATACAGTTTTGCTGGTTTGTGAATGCAGATTTGCGTAAGTACCATTGCTCTAGGTATTTTATCATTATCCAATATACTTTGTGTTAGTGGTTTATTTAGAGGGGAAATAGCGCTTATCAGAAGCATTAGTTATACCATGGACATGGAACTCAATGCAACTAATGGCTTTTTTCTGTATTGCAGACCTTCAAGTGGCAAGACTACATGAACTGGCAGAGAAAGTTAAAAGAAGCGCAGGCTAGTGCCGCAGCGCTAAAACAAAGTATCAGTGGAATGAACAGTGAAAAACAATCGTTGTCGAGCAACAAATGGAGAGCATTCTTTCGAAGATCACCTCTAGAGGATGTGGTAGTTGTTAAGAATAATGTTTACAATAAAGGTTTCTTGCACAATATTTGGGAGATTATTTCCCCTCTCTCTACAAGGCAGTCTTTTACGCAAACAAAGTTGAAATCCAACTGAGTATGCTCCTAAGATGCGTTTCCTTTTGGCTATTAAAGGTCTTGGTAGCTGGCTAGTTGCACATAAATTTGAATGGGCACGTCTCTCTACTGTTTAGACTGCCCTATAAATCATTGTGAAAGCCAGAAATATGATATTAATTTCATCGAAGGAGTTCAGGACTAGTTGTAGATTGATTTTTTTTTTTTTAGTTCTTGTGTCTGCAGATGTGTTGGTTGTGCTGTAGCTGTACTGTTTCATATTAGCAAAAGTAGAAAGGTTTACATATGCATTTTATACCTGTAATGATTGATTTGGCTTATTTCAAAGTAAAGGTGCATTCTAAACAATAACTGATAATGTCAGTGGAGCTATCAGCTATGCACGGTCAATTGATGTTATGACGTTTACATTAGATTATAGTCTTTTTTATTTATAATAAAAGAAGGGGTGGTAGTGCTAGAATGGTAGGATCATGAAGGATTCTGATTTGTAATTGTCTTCCTTGCGGAATTATCAATGAGTAAACCTTATTCAGAGATATGGCTCCATACAGAGGATGTGAACATTTGCGAAATTGTCATTGAGCCCTTGCGTGAAAACACGATCATTGCCTCGGGATTTCCGAACTGCTATATGCGGGTATTGCAACAAGAATAAGATCTGCAAGAGGGCTGGGTTAAAAATTGCCGATTTCATCACATATTATCAATTTGGTGAAAAATGAAATGATTGAACAATCTGCTTGTTTAATAGAATACAGCTGATAGTGTATTTGTCAGATTATTTATTTATTTATTGGTCAAAGACTAATATTCCATTCATTCAAACTGTTAAAAGGCCAAACGTTGCACCATGTGTAGACAACTTCCCACTTTCAACGCAATGTACATAATTACTGCAAAATCAAAAAGCTTTAAGCACTAGACTTACTCCTGCCATATACAACGACAATATCATAAGTACCTTGGAAAACAAAAGAATGAAACTAGACGTCATCAAAGGACACCAGCAAGCAAAGTACATTGCAACAATAGCATAGAAAGTTAAACTGTGATACCAAAGAGATTAGCCAAAAACCTAAAGCACAAGAGAAACATCGAAGACTAAAAAGTTAAACTAATATGCGCACTACATGGTAAAAGATTGGCACTTATGTGGCACGCATGACCGAGAATATGTGGCTCGACGAAGCTGACAAAGGCAACGTTGTTGCAAAGTGATGCACTTCCGATCGGTTTTGAGACAAAATATCATTCAATCTAAATAACATGGGGTTGGTTTGTTTGCATGTTTGTTTAAACAATAAACTCGATATGATCAAAATATAAGCGGTCTAATTTGAATTGACTTTTTTATATCCAAAGTACAACATGTATATCCAAACTTAATTCAGCGCACACACAAACCACTTAATTCGAAATTAATAGTATGATTATTACATTACCAAATTAAAAATAAGTTTAAAAAGTAAACAAGTTGTTGCTCCAATTGTGGCTCTAGCTTTCACATGGTCATCAAATCTTATCTTATATAAAGACAAGTTTTTCTCGTCCTACTACAACTTCGTCTTTGAGCTTTTCACCCATCCTTTCACGCCCTCCTTTAAACCACAGAGGATGAGAGTTCCAGCTAAAGCCGTCAACTTCTGTCCAATAGGGACTCAACACTATTTGCTCAAGCTTGTGGGCACATTTTAGAACATTCTTAACAAACTCAATTTCATACCAATTGCCAACACAACCTCTCAATTCAATAACCCTTATATCATCATGAGATAATATCTCAACATCCCTAATATCTTTTTGATTTTCAAAGAACTCTGGAGCTAAAAACTGTCAACATTAAAACAGAACATGAATGATATTAATGTACCATCGAATGCAAATCATAACATCTTACAAAGTTATATTTGGAAAGATATTGGGTGGCAAAGTGCAATAGACACAAATTAATTTTGAATATAAGGATGTCCAATTGAATTGTATGTGGCTGTCAAAAGTGTAAATTTATTTACTGAACCAAGATCAAAATCAAAACAATAGCCATACATAATAAAAATAAAAAGCAAAACATTTGTCTTAACATGTTCACTCACCATGATTGAAAGTTTCTGCAAAAGAGGAGAAGCTTGAAGCATGTTTAAAATCCACAAAAGACCATAGCCCATGTCATATATAAACGAATCCGCGAAAAGGACGAGGTTTAGCTGTTTAAGACATTTGAATGGTTGAGTAATTTGTATGGAAGTTTTGACCTGAAAAAAAAAACTGTAAGATTCAAAATAAGGAGAAATGTAAGAATAAAAATAAAAAATATCTTCTGACTAACCATTGGAAATATTTCCACATGCAAAATCTCAAGTTGTGGAAACGTTGCACAGAGAGCAACAAATGCTTTAAGATCTTGTTTTCGTGAAATGGAGAATTTACCGCTCTTTAACATAGGAGTCTTAATGCTTAAGGTATCCAATTCACACTCTAATGAAGCAAGTCTTAGGCAATCTACTAAAAACAAGTTTGCATCCACCTTGAGATCATTGAATACCAAATCGCAGCATAAAACCTTGAGATGACATAAGGATGAACTTACTATCACAGGCAATGATTTGAGTTCACAGCAAATTAAGAAAAGCTCTTGAAGCCGTGGGCAATTAGACAAGAGACTTTCAAGGAAAGTTTCATCTAGTTTTGCACTTACAAGTGATAGAGATCTCAGATTTTTGAATGGAATAAAATCGAAATTGATGGGATTGTAAACAAGACAATTTTCAAGAGACAAATGGTTTAGAGTTGAAAGATTAGTCTTGGAAAACAAGGCAAGGTCAAATTTATAAGGATCGCGACGAGTGGTGCAATGTTTATAAGGAGTACCTAGAAAGAGTAGATCCATTCTTCCAACTCCCCTTTCAATGGCAAAACTTACCCATTGATCAATAATGTCGCTATGTTCACAATCTAAATAGAAGTTGACGAGGAAAGAATCGATAATTGTGCCCTGAAAGTTCTTGATAAACTGATCAACTCTCTCTACAAAAACACCCGCACACTTATCCAAATTGACTTGTTTATCCTCCGTATCAGAAGCATTAACGAGATAGCCGGATTGTAGCAGATCGTGTTCAGTGGTTCCAAGCATGAAGATGTCAAAGAATAGATCTCTCCTTACAGCCCAAAGCTTACACCACCTTCTAGAAAGTATACTGGTTTTCAACAAATCTTTCACAGATAACACTGTGAGGATATAAGACAAGATGTCATCAGACAACTCACTAATGCGATCATCCATTTTATTTATTTATAATCTGCAACGCATCAGCTTTTGTAAACAGATTCTTCTCGAAGAAGCCGAATGAACGATTGCAGTGGTCGGCAGCAATATTGTGTACTCCTAAACCTATTCTATATATGAGGAGGGTTTCTTTTCAGGTCCCTCAAAATTACAAAATTGTCCTTACTAATATATCCGGTAATGTCATTTTTTTAATTTTTATACATCTGCTAGATAATTACATCATGTTAACTTTAAAAATTTCGATTTTATTCCTCCGACCAGAACTGCTTTTTTAAAATTGTGTTTGTTACTCAGCTAGATAACTACCGGAAGTTCATTTTTAAGTTATAAAGATAAAATAAAAAATACACCCAACATCAAGAGTTAAACTACTCTAAAGTTAAACTAATATGCGCGCTACATTATAGCAATAACATTGATAAAAAAAAAAAAAAAAAAAAAACCAACATCAAAACACTACCACAAATAAAAGACACCCCATCCCAAGCATACTATACAATATACTACCCATTGCCAAATATGGACTTGGATCTCCCACAGTTACAGCAGGGTGTTGTAACTGATCTGGGTCGTCCGATTTTAAATGGGTGGTTAACATCACTTTCACTGTAAAACTGTGTTTAAATCTTAACCGTCAGATCTCAAATCTATGGCTGAGATCCATTACAGCGTGTGACTGCGTGGTATCTTTACAGCAGGGAATCTTGGTCCGCCAAATATCCTATAAGAAAATAATAGTCTAAGAGTCTAAAACTTGCGACGACGGTTGGAAATCATACCAAAACAAACACTAATTTAACAAGCAAACAACTACACCATCACTACACTAAACACAAACCAAATTAACCCCGAGAACAACTCTTAACACCGACTAGAAGAGGGTGAAAAGATCAACTAACCACAAATTGGGATCCTAAACTAAATCTGGACTAGAGCGAAAAAAGATAAACGCAATATCAATAATCAGGTAAAGCAAACGATATAGGATCCTAACCACACTGAATTGCTCCCTAGAGACGAAATCACATACACAACACATCCTAACCCAATGTACTCTAAACCAAAATAAGCAGAGAGACACAACACAACTGGGCATAGAGACGAATCTTAGCGCAACAAAATCACAACTGAAACAAAGAGAGAAAGGGAGCAAAGGCAAAGAGACACACGAGCCAAGCTGGAAGAGCACACACTCTTCTCTAAGAAGAAACTAAACCCTAACAGAGCTTAGGGAACTTAGACGACGCTGAGTTATGAAATTCTAAGTTTCTAACCAATGTTATCTTCTGAGAAACAATCACTAAGCTTTCTCCAAACATTGGCAGCTTCATCAGTCTACAAAATGCTTGTGGCAGCGCTAGCTGACACGCAATGACCGACTCACAAAAGCACCAACAGGTTTCATCTTTTCCATTTGTCCAAGGTAGAGGCATCATAGTAAAGTTCCTAAATAGATTATTTCTACTTTATAGGGACATAGTCATGGCACATGATCAACACTAAAATTTTTAACCTTGAAGCATTGGAAAGTAATTAGGAGGGAATGGTTTTCATCTGGGTGAGAATGTAGAGAAGAAAGGGGACGAAGGTGATAGAAGTAGAATTATTTACATCTGATACCAAATGAAATATTAAAGCAAAACATTCTTACTCTCAACCATGAATCGTATATCAACTTGAAACTAAAGAACCTAAATGCAAACTAACACAGAATAAAAGTAACATAATTAACTACTTTCAAAGGAGATTAACACTTCTGTTTATAGTTGATTTTGAATAAAAAATGCAAATATATGGTGTGATGCCTTAAATTCCATCTTCACCCAACACTAAAAAAGTGGTACTTAAAATCTAAGGAGCTTTGTGGATCAAGTATCTAAAGATAGAAAAGGCTCTAATTGTAAAATCTAATGAATTTTGGATGCTTGTGGGAAATGGGATTGGGAAGGAAGTGGTTTGATATTTCTACTTCGCATGAAAGACAAAAACTGATCAGGTAATTCTTCCAAAAGAGCTTGCACAACAGAGATCTGTCCTTCTGCAAAAACACAAGAATGAAATTTGATCAAATGAAATGATAAAAAATTGTTACCATGTTAAATATGTAAAGTAAAAAGTTTATTTTTATTGAAAAAGTATTTATTACAAAATAATGTTAATATATTTGTATTTTCAACTTTAAATTGAATGGTACATGGGCCGATGATAATATATCTCTAAGGGACAAAATGATTCTAAGAACTGAAAGACCATTAAACAAGTTACTTGAGAAGCAAGCAACTATAGTACTTACTTTGTACTTCTCTCATGGGGACAAATTGTACTATATCTCGTGCAGCTACACGACCAATAGAACTTTTTAAGCGAGGTCCATTATCAGTATCCAGTACCTGAAATAATTAAACCAAAGCACATGTTATTAGTACTCTCATACAACAAAGCATAGCATTGCCATGCTAAGGAAATTAAAGAAAGGAATAAGACCTCCATGCTGGTGGAATCAGCCCAACACCAACTATAAGTATCGACAGGGGAAGATCGGAAGCATTAACAACAGCATTTATTGATTCATGAAGATCCGTAACAATTCCATCCTATTAGAAGAACACCATGGACAATAAATTAGTATGCAGTTGTGAAAAACACATTTGTGCATGATGCTAGACAATTTTACTTGGTACTTATATCATTTTTGTAAGTTTCTTTCTTACCGTTATGATAAGCAATACATAGTACTTAGAGCTGTTATATGATGAAAGGGAATCTGCAGCCAGTTGTGCAGCCAAGTTTATAACTGGGCCAAACAAAGTGGGTCCTGATAGAGTCACACTTCGTAAAGCACTACCATAAGCATCCATTATGCCTTCAATTCCTTCCACCTAAACAAAAAAAAACTATATTTTAACTTTTTAAAAATAATAATCTAGCAAATTCATGATAAATTAATATATAATTGGTGCACAATTTTCAACATGCTCCAGTGAATAATAGAGAAATAATTATTGTACCAAAATAATAAAACAGAGAATTTCCCACCTCAGAGCTACCTGGAGCTCCTCCATTCAGATTAAAACAGTGAGATACAGAACCACCGTGTACATTTCCTCCAAATCCCCAAGCAGGAAACAGCTTATCAGAATCATAGAACTGAATAACTTCTCCAACCTCCATTATAACCTACACAAATTTTACTATGTTCATTAGGCAAGACACTGATAACATGAAATGTAGCCCAGATATGCAATGCGGACACTAGTTCTATACGACACAGATACTTGGATGCAGCAAACAAATCATTTTGATCATTACGACCAGATAGATGCAAAATCTTGTAAAGAAAGAGACATTTTGATCATTATTTATTAATGTGTACTCTGATAAAAGAGACATTGGTCACACTTCACTCATATAGAGCTATAATGCTTATATGAAAAAATTTAGAACTATAATGATGTTGGTGAATTGTGATCACAATATACAAAAAGATACAAGAAGTAGTGATCACCAGGGGAAGAATTTATTTTCTTTCAACGAAGACGATTATGTCATGCCATATTCATGATGTATCTCAGTATCTGAAAACCAATTTTTTTAAAAACAATTAAAATAATCAATTTTTTTCTAGAAATATCAGAATCCAATATGCATCCATACAGGATAGATCATCCATTTTAGAGTTTTCAGGCATCATAACATCACCTTATGTTATTCACTATAGAAGAAGTTAAAAAGATGCAAGGTCATGATCCTATAAAATTATCTGGAATAATTGTAAAATCTTGAACGTGATTAATTTATGTTTCACAAGTTGATGATTAAGAAATTAAGAATCTTCCATGACAAGTATCAATCTTACCTTTTGGTATGAATTTAACCGACCAGATTCATCGATGTAATGCAAAGAATCTGACTTTTGAGGATCTCCATTTGAAGCTGAAAAAACATTGAAGCTTTTCACAAACTACAAAGATGAAATTAGTACTAATTACTTCAGTGAATAAAACAATTGACACCTACCAGTGAAATCTATTGCCACCATGAAGTTCAGTTCAAATCCACTAGATATGTAATCAATAAAGCTGAATTGTTCCTTTTCTCAATATTGGTCCACAAAGAGTTGACCCTTCAGAACCTATAATGAAGAAATAATTCTATCAAGTGTCAGATTATAAGCAATAAGCATATCAAAACCAAAACTTAATTTGATATCATGGATCAATCAATGAACACCTTCTCTTGTCCTTTGCGTTTGGATGGCATGACAAAATTCACACCTTTTCTCTCATTGCATAGCTTTTCAAGGTCTGCTATTGTTTTCTGCATTTTACTGATGGCAACAAACTTTGATGTCACTTTAAAACAAAGACTTGAGAACTTTAGGCTCTACAAAAATTAAAGCAACTATAATTTGACATTACCCGATTAGTACATGATTGCCGCTGATATTGAAATCAAAACACTCGATAACTAATGGAGTATCCTGCATAGAAGTTGTTGAAATTTTTGAAAACTTGGTTAATTAAGATCTCCTTACATGAGAAAGTAATTAAAAATTGATTTAGTTGATATGCACCAACAATGTAAAGATATTTTACTTTGTGAATTGATCATATCGTTGGATTATTAAAAATATTTGAGTTGTGATTGGTTGGCAATGTAAATAGTTTTACAATGACGGTGCACAAAAAATAACCTCTAATGTTATTGTAATGCATATATGATTTAACATTAGACATGTTGTGTTCAAAGATCGCAAGCTTACTATACTTCCAAACTGCTGGAAATTAAGACAAACTGGTTTCCATTTTGGATTTAAATTTGTTGTCTATAACTTCAGTCTTGCAAATAGGAACAGAACCTCCACTCTCAACCATTCTTGATATCCTTAGAAAAGGATCCTACAAGAAAAAAGAAAATGACGAGTTTTAAAAATATAAATTATATATATACACTTAAGGATTTAATTCGTGTACACTAAGCAAATTATAACCGTCAAATTGTAACTACTTTTATAGTCATTAAAGTGATTGGTTGTAATTTTCTGACAGTGTAATCCTTTTACATTGTCAGCGCATACAAATTTAAATGTATACTTAAATATGGAACGTATATATATGTAGCAGGGTATTGAATATGTACACTTTTAGAAAAAATGTCTTTGTTATCCAAGCGAGAACAACGGAAGATAATCTCAACAGCACTCCTTGAAGCAACAGTCTCTTCAGCAAGAATGGTAATAATTCCAAGATTTCTTCGAACATGATCCTCTTTGTAGCTTTGAAGCTTTAAGGTTAAGCTTCGGCTTGGTTTGGTCACTATCTGTTCCATAGCACACACAAACAGAGACACTAATGTCACACAAAGTCCATAATCTTAATTATGCATGCCGTATGAGATTATTTATTCAATATACCAACATAGAAATTGCAATAATGAGAAATATTTGGGTTTTTTTTCAATTTAACATGGTTATCAATTGATGCTGATCTCTGATAAATTGCAACTGGCCTCTCCAATGAAATCTTGATCTTGCAGTTTTAGTGTCTGCAAGAAGTGACATGACACATTCAAGCTTTAGGTTTTCAAGTATAAATTTCACCATCACAATAATTATCTAATTTGATTGCCCAGAGAAAGTGAACACATATTTTAGAGCCATATCTAAACTTTTCATGTCTGCTTCGTTTTACCACAAATCTTAATCATTTCTCAATAGTCAGTATGAATTAAAAAAAAAAAAAAAAAATGAAATCTAAACTTGGATACGAGACCCCAAATAATATAAAGAATGAGTCCTTTTACTTGTAAAAGACTGTAGCTAAGTTTTTCCCAACTTAGATATGCTATTGTTATTACCCAATTATACACAAAAATATTAGCCACACACACATGTATGATTTACTATGAGTAAATACCTTAGTACACGACACAATGTTAATCAAGTCCGTCCCTCTGTTAGGATCTATTATCATATACATCTCGTACATTGTTCACTTAGTTTCAAATTCATATTCAATATTACTAACTTATTATCCAATTATGTCCCTCCAAATACCAATGAAGAGACTGATTTGATTAAACTTTTACAATTACAATGATCAAGCATTCCATAAAAGTTTTTATTGCAAACTAAATTACCCTGTAGCTGAAGTTATTAAAGGTAGAATTATTATAAGGTTGATAAACAAACAAACCTTAGTGGAAACGCCATAATATGGTGTCAATGTCATACACATGAAATCTGAAAGAAAGCAAAATAAGGGGGAGAGAGAGAGAGAGAGTTACATATAAATCAAATCAGAAAGAAGTCTTGTAATCTAATAGCTATATACACATGAAACCTTAGGAAGATGAAGGATAGCTTACACAAGTGGTTGCACAATCTCGAAATGAAATGCAATGTTAATTTTTTCTATCCATTCTGGATTCAAACAATTCGTTATGACTTCAGTGCTTCCTAATTCTTCAAATTTCCCATCTTTTTTTGCATATAGAACAAGCATCAGGGGAAAACTGTTTTTTGTTGTTGCAATTTAACCCTCGCCACTTTTTTTTTTTTTTGGGCTTATTAGATTCAATGGTCCCCTAATTAATTTTAAGTTTTCATTTTGGTCCTACAATTAATAAAATGTACGTTTTGATCCCTCACTTTTTCCTCCGTTTGCCAAATAAATCCTGACCGTTAAGTTTAACCCTCCAAAAGTCTATGGTGGAGCAACCTTAAGAGTAGCCCACCATAGACCTTATTAATTTTTTTTTAATTTAAACCGTTTGATCTGTTTATTTAAAAGGATGACCATTGGATTACGCATGTGTATTTTATCTTACAGTGAGTCAATAACACCTGATTATTTCTCTCTTTCTTCATCTTCTTCCTCACTCTTTATCAATTCAACTAGATCTGAAACAAAAATAAGTACAGAAGAAGCGTCAACGAACGAAGGTTTGGGGTCAACGAAGCAAAGGGATTGGGAAATGTAAGAGGGGGAGAGAGGAACGAAGGTTGGGTTGCGAGGGTTGAGTCTTGATTTGTACTGAGTGAGGAGATGATGAATATTGAATTGAGGGTTGAGTCTTGAATTGAGTTTATTGATAGAGATGAATTGAGGGAGAGAAAGAGAGAGAGGAACGAAGGTGGAAATTCAAGAAGCCATGGTGTTGCAACCTCAAGAAACAGTGATGTTGTTATACAACCTCGAAGTAGCAAAACCGTTCATTCTTCTAATTCTTCTTTGAATGCAGGACAAGGACAGTTTCATAGTCATGGTAACAAATCTTCATTACCTATGAATGAGAATTCCAAAGGTAATTTTAATTCTTATTAACAAATGAATTTGAGTGTTTGATTGTTGATAAATTTCTGATTTGTTGTTGATGAATTTTTGAATTGAAGGATTGTTGTTGTTGATTGTTGATGAAGATGAACAAGAACATGAGGGGAAAGATGAAGAAAATAAAAAATAAAAAAATTGACAGAAAGGGAAGAGAGGGACACGTAGAAGAGACTTAGGGGTAGAAATGGTTATGCTTTGTGGAAATTGAGTGGGGCTTAGAAAGATTGGAATGGCATGGACATGATTTTCGAAAATTGGAATGAGGGCGGGAAACATTTTTGGTCTGCTGGGATCAAAAACCCCAAAGCCTAAAGGTTCATGGTGCATGTGTTGTTGTTCATGGTGATGGAAGTGTGGTGATGAATTTTTCTTGAAGGTTGTTGTTGATGTGTAGTGAAGAAGTTGAGGGAAGAAGATAAAGAAAGGGAGAAATAATTAGGTGTTGTTGACACACCATAAGATAAAATACACTTGTGTAATTCAATGGTCATCCTTTTAAAAAACAAATCAAACGATTAAATTTTAAAAATTTAATAAGGTCTATGGTGGACTATTCTTAAGGTTGGTCCACCATATACATTTGGTGTTAAACTTAACAGTCCGGATTTATTTGGCAAACGGAAAAAAGGGTGAGGGACCAAAACGTACGTTTTATTAATTATAGGACCAAAATGAAAACTTAAAATTAATTAGGAAACCATTGAATCTAATAAGCATTTTTTTTTTTGCCAAGAAGTCTCGCCACTTTCTATTAGTAGATACAAATATATTTTTTTAAAGAAGATACATATATTTATTATTTTTATAACTTTAAATTCTTGTCTTTTAAATAGTTTTACTAAAATAATTATTTAATATTTTTTAGGTTGGCATATTATCTCAATCAAGAAATTTGAGCAGAGAAAATGAGTTTCTTTTTTTGTTTCTGCCAATTTTCTTCACACGTAAGAATAATCTTAGATCACTTAAAGGGTTTAAATCTAGAGAATTATTGTTGACATATTTCATAAGGCTGAGGCATACAAGTAAAATACGTTTTTGCCCCCTCGGCAGTTAACTGTCGAGGAATTCAAAATCGGCTGTAGTTAACTGCCGAGGAAAACCTCGGTAGTTAACTGCCGAGAAATATGTTTCATCAGATGAAACAGCCACCTCTTCCTCCTACACACTATTTTCATCATCAACTTCCATACCACTTCCATCCAATCCCCAAATCCAATATTTTTTTTCATCAAATATTGATCCAAAATCATTCAAGCATCAAGCATAGGAGGTATCAACACACTTTTGACGTAAAAAAACAGGTATTGAGCATTTTAATCCGTTCATTTTTTGGTTTTGTTATGGGTATCTACGTCAGTTACGTAGAACTCTGTCATGGGAATCCTAACTGCCGAGGAAAACCTCGGTAGCAAGGTACCGAGGAATACTTGTGAAAAATTTTCACAACGAACTGCCACTTTTTCAAAAAAAAAAATCTTTTGTTTTTTTTTTTTTTTCCGTTTTAATTCATTATGGCATTGATGTTTATGCATTAGTTAGTTGTTAATTCATATTTTTGTGTTGTTTAATTATAGTAATGGTAGAGAACGTGGAAGATGTTCAGGGAGAGACAAAACCAAATTTTGTTGAATTTTCCGGAGATGTCAAACCGCCTAAGGTTTAAGCGAAACCAAACATTAATGGAGCTTCAAAATATGTTGACTCCAGTGTCCTCCCACTTCAAGCCCACGAAGTTGACAAGGCTAGGTTTTTTTCAGACGACGTTAAGTCGAAAGATAGAGAAGAATTGCTTGAGTGGGCACGTCGTCAAGCAAATAAGGCGGGATTTACAATTGTTACACAAAGATCAAGCTTGATCAATCCAATGTTCCGCCTAGTGTGTGAAAGGAGTGGAGCTCACAAAGTGCCGGAAAAAAAAAACTGAAGCATGCGAGGACAGACTCAAGAAAATGTGGGTGCTTGTTCATGATTAGTGGATATCAAAGTAAGCAAACAAAGGAATGAGGATTGAACATTCTTAATGGAGTTCACAACCATGCGATGGAGCCGACTTTTGAAGGACACATTCTTGCCGGTAGATTAAAGGAGGACGACAAAAAGATTGTATGTGACTTGACCAAGAGCAAGATGCTTCCAAGAAATATTTTGATACATTTGAAGAACAAAAGACCACATTGCATGACAAATGTGAAGCAAGTGTACGATGAACGTCAACAAATATGGAAGGCAAATAGAGGTTGACAAGAAGCCGTTGCAATATCTAATCTCGAAGTTGGAAGAGCACAACTATACTTATTACTCAAAACACAAAGTGAAAGTACTACAATTGAAGATATCTTTCGGGCTCATCCAACATCCGTTAAGTTGTTTAAAAAATTTCCAACGGTTTTGGTTATGGACTCCACCTACAAAACCAAAATGTACAAGATGCCAATGTTTGAGGTAGTTGGGGTCACTTCGACCGATTTGACATATTCGGTTGGGTTTGGATTTGTGACACATGAGAAAGAGGAAAACTTTGTTTGGGTTTTTAAAATTGTTGCGTAAACTTCTTACGTCAAAGATGAATATGCCTACGGTGATTGTGACCGACAGGGATATGTCTTTGATGAAAGCGGTTGCAAATGTTTTCCCCGAAAGTTATGCAATGAATTGTTACTTTCATGTGCAAGCAAATGTTAAACAAAGGTGCGTCTTGGATTGTAAATATCCTTTGGGAAAAAAGGATGGGAAAGAGGTGAAACCTCGCGATGTTGTGGAGAAGATAATGAGGGTATGGAAAGCTATGGTTGAATCGCCCACTCAAGAGTTATATGCAAATGCATTAGTGGAGTTCAAAGATTCATGTAGTGATTTCCCACTTTTCAATAATTATGTCATGACCACCTTGAATGAAGTGAAGGAGAAAATAGTGAGGGCATGGACAAACCATGTGTTGCATCTTGGTTGCAGGACCACCAACAGGGTCGAATCGGCTCATGCTTTATTGAAGAAATATTTGGACAATAGTGTAGGTGATTTGGGTACTTGTTGGAAGAAAATACATGACATGTTGTTGCTTCAGTTCACTGCGATACAAACAACTTTTGGTCAGAACGTTAGCGTGTTGGAACATAGATTCAAAGATGTCACTTTGTACTCCGGCTTAGGTGGTCATGTGTCTAGATATGCTTTGGACAACAATGTTTTGGAAGAGACACGTTGTATGGAAACATTGTGCATGGACAATGACATTTGTGGTTGTGTTCAAAGGACATTTTACGGGCTACTATGTGCATGCGAAATTGCTACTAAACACCTTGAAGAGAAGTCAATTTTATTGGATGAGATACACCACCATTGGCATAGGTTACGTATGGCCGAAGAAAGTAACGAAGTTGATTTTTGTGTCGAGGTTGAGTTGAAGGCTATTCTAGAACGTCCAAAGAAACTCCATTTCCAAATGAAGCTTGAAGTCAAAGAGGGTTTGCGGCAGTTGGCATTTCCTGAAACCACCATGATGTCTCCACCGCCACGAAAAGTACCAACCAAGGGAGCCAAGAAAAAAGTGGACATTGCGAGGTCTAAAGGAAAAATTACATCGACTAGTCGGATCCCTTCTTCGTGGGAGATTGTTGATTTCCAAAATCCAGATAGTCAACTGTCACCATCACCAACAACATCATCATATAAAAGGAAAAAAGGTGCTCGTCTTGGTAAAACATCACTTAACCCACTTCCACCACCTTCTCGGTATCCAAAGCCTAAGGCTATCTCGGCTATGAGGCATATTGATTATATGTCACGCTTCATGCTTCCATTTATTAAAAAAGTGGTGGATGTTATTGGCGATGGACATTGTGGATTCCGGGCTATAGCCGAGTTCATGGGCTTGATCGAAAAAAATCATATCATGATTCGTACACATCTTATTCAAGAGTTGAAAGATCATATAGATGATTATGTTTAAGTATTTGCGGGTGAGGATCGTTATAACTACATTTTAAATGGCTTACATCCTCCTGCAAATACAAAAAGTTGTGCACATCTTGTTGATAAGTGATTGAATTTTCCGGACAGCTAATTATTACAAAAGGTGTGTGGTCGTGTTGACAAATCTTGAAGTTGGAAACTCGGAATCTTTTTTTCCCACTAAGAGGGCCACCACCGCCGGGTAAGCAAAATACTCTCATCATGTGCTTGGGGCAATTCTGAATCATTTTGTGCTTATTTATTTGAAAAATGGTTGTCCACTACCTCCATCATCTACGAAGTGGCACAATCACAAGAAAGAAGATGCGGTGACTTGGGAAGATGAGTATTTGGATCAACATGAGTTGTTCCGAAAGCTTACGGCTATTGAAAGTGGAAACAAATCGCCGAAACCACAAAATGAGTCAAACAAAGCGGCGCCTATTTTGTAGGACACTCCCGAAAAACCAAAGCAACAATTTGAAGTTATTGCGGAAGATGAGGAAGATTCTAATTCACTTGATCTTCCCCAATCACTTGGTCTTTAATGAGTGATTTTTTTGTCGGTGTTAGTCTTTTTTTTTGTAGAAATTACACCGACGTATATTTTGGGGTCGAAATTGTAACGCCAATTTTTTGTGGCCAATATATAATTAACATTATGTAATTTATATTGATATTTATGATAATATGACTTTTATGTGGTGAAACTAGTGCAATAATTATTTATTCGTTATTAATGTTTACGCATTTGATTTATTCGTTATTACATTTCATTTAATTTTGTTCTAATTTATGCTTCTTTTCTTAAAGCTTTTGTCAAGTGAAACATGTTCGAGGTTGCAAAAATTGAAGGCCGTGTTAGGTACTCCGCTTTTAAAAAGACAATTAAGGTTATAATAATGCCGACGGACTCTCTTGATGATTTGAAGACACAACTTAACACTTATTTTGAGTATCTTGGTGAAAATCAATATACACGTCACTTGTTTGGTCAAATGTCATGCATAGACCTATGAGAAGATAGAGATGAATACGCATGGAAAACGGCAAGCTATATGCCTTGGTTTATTAAAGATGATAGCGACGTCAAATTTATGTTTCGAAATATGGTGGAAAATAATATATTATATATGTATGTTCGTTCCATATGCAATTGTGATGAATGTAAGTAGGGATTTAATATAATCATGTGTAATGAGTTGTTTAATTATGGACATTTAATTATGGATACTTTGTAACATTTTGATGAATTTCAAACTTTTGTGTAATTTAAATCAAATGTCGGTTTGATTTAATTATGGACAATTGTAAAAGGAGTTTTTCTATTTACACCCCATGTTTTTCTGGTTACACCCAAATTTTCTTTAAAAAAAATTATAATACCAAAATTGCCCTTTTATATAAATTTTCTTAAAACCCTAATTTTATTCATTGTCAGTGAGTTTCACCCTCTTTTACCCCACAAAGCGATTGATCAAACAATTTGATGTTCAATATCAATCTCCATGAAAATTAAAGAGTGAATCAAAATATTTTTCATCCATACTCAATTGGATATAAGTGAGTGAATTTCTTCTTCTATTTGCTAGTTTCAATTTTTTTCTTCAACTGCACTGATGCACTGTACCATTACGGTTTTAATTTACATTGGCAAGGTTAACTTAAACTCAGTTTAAGTAGGTTCATGTAAACTTAGTTTACATGAACCTACTTAAACTGAGTTTACATGAACCTACTTAAATTGAGTTTACATGAACATACTTAAACTGAGTTTACATGAACATACTTAAACTGAGTTTACATGAACCTACTTAAATTGAGTTTACATGAACCTACTTAAATTGAGTTTACAAAATCGCAGAACTGTGAATCGCAGAACAAGGAAAACACAAAATCAGAACTGAGAACCCATAACAAGAAAAACACAATCGATTGAAGAACAACACTTGCTAACCTGATTTGCTTCGAATTTTCTTTGAAATCATGAATGGACGTGAGAAAGTATGGTTTTGAAAATCTTCGCAGAACACAATCGATCGATTGGAGAATTATGGTTTTGGAAGAAGGGTTTTGGGGTGTAACCAAAAAAGAAGGAATAGGCTTTTTGAAAATCAAATTTTATGAAAGGGTAATCTTGTCATTTTGGGGTGCAACCATGATTAAGTAGGGTGCAAGTAGAAAAACTCCAAAATTTATTTAATTTATTAAGATTTATTAAATAGGTCCCACGAAAAATGAAGATAGAGATGGTGCTTCCATAGACACTCTTCTCCATAGACACTCATATTTTTTATTCCATATTTAATGTGGTGTTAAATAGGTTAAGCATCCACCATTATGAATGGTCTTAATACACTTTAGATGATTAGTTAAGTTTTTTTTTGAAGGAAAGACGATTAGTTAAGTTAAAAATGTAGCAAAATTACTCACATTAATCTAAGTTAAGTTAAATATGTAGCACTTACCGTAAAATAAAGAAGATGTAGTAATGATTTTATTATTTTGGATTGAGAAATTTTCCTTTTTTTTTATTTAAATAGGTCGGTTATCAAAATATTTTTTTAATAAGCTATTCAAAATGACTTGTCACTTGGAGATTATATTCGGTCATTTTTTTTTTAATTGTAACATATCAATGAAAACTCTAAAAGTTATTATTAAAAAAAAAATCCTTTACAAAATAAAATACTATAACAAATGAGTTATTGAATCAATTAAACTACCTCTATTGTTAGACATAAACGTTTAAAAACATAAATTATTAATTTAAAAAATAAATTAATTAAACATGACTAATGTATTGGATTAGGATTCTATGGGATTTAAAAAGACTTTTTAATTATGAAAAAAGTCTTGTGGTATTCAATCAAAACTCTTTGTCATTTTAAAAAAGTCTTGACGTATTCAATCAAAAAATTTCATCACTTAAAAAAAAGTCTTGTGGTATTCAAAATCATTCAAATTTCGAAGGATTGTTTAATAAATTGGATTTTGTAGTGTAATTTTAACAAGAAAAAATATTTCATGAAAAGATGAGATTTCTTGAGTCTCTCTCTCATCCCCCCTCTCTCCCTCTCTCTATCTCATACAAAAATAAAAAATTGTATTGAGAATATTATGATAGATAGTATGTCGTAATCAAGGTGACAACTAGGGTACCCATGAAAGAATGGTGGGTAATTTACCCCAACCAATACACATTAGCCACATAAGCACATTTTTAAGTGGTATCCATGAACTATCTTGACCCCACCAACAAATTGTTCATTTTCATTGGTTGGTGGGTAAATTACCCACCATTCTTTAAAGGTAATCTAGAAAAAACCCGTAATCAATGTTCCGCAAATCGAGTGTTAACTCTGAGATAAAATCGATTTCTGGTAAAATTGAAAGGTTTAACGAGTTTGACTGAGTTAACACTCGGTAAACTCGTGTAACTCGACCGATTTGTAATAGCTGACCCAATATTTTTTTTTGAAAGATTTGTAAGTGCTGACATAATTTTAAATATGTACAATTGAATTTTGTGGGAATAACATTTTTAACAAATAAAAAATGTGTATTGAGAATAATGTGTTAGAGTGTTTTTTAGTCCCTTAAAATCTTATAAAATTCTTAAAATTTGAAAATCAATAGTAAAATAATTTTTTATTGGTTTTATTTTTCTTTATTCAAACGCTAGAATTTATTTGTTAATTATTTTTATCATTCACGTTTGTAATTTTGTTCTTTTTCCCCTAAAATTCATTGAATCCTTTGAAATTTTAAAATTATATAAAATCCTTTGAAATCCTTAAAAGTCAGTGTGATAAATCCTTTAAAATCTTGAGTGTATAAAGTCTTTTACATAAAAAGTCTTTTAAAATCTCACAGAATCAATACAATCTTTTAAAATTTAAAGATTTTTTTTTATTAAAATAGTCTTTTAAAATTCTAATTCAATACACCCCTAAGATTGCACTTTTGCCTACATGTTACTTGATAGCACGACACATGGACAAAATATTCCGTACCCTTTGAAACCACTTGAATCCCTTCAATTTGAGGAAGAAACTCCTCTTTGATCTTATTGTTTTTATGACATTTGTTCGTATATTGTTATAAGAGTTCAATTCAATATTAAAAATGATTTTGTTATTAATACATTTAACAAGTTATTGAAGAGAGGATAAACACATTGATTAACACCTCCCATTGCCTCTTTCGCTCCTTTTATATCTGAAAAACACCCTCCCATTCTATTCTAATTTATTTATCAATAAATCCTAATTTCAACCTTTTTCAATCTCAACAATGTAATATAACAGTACTGAGTGAATCACTGATTGATCGATTGATCGATCGATCGATGCCTTTTATTTCTTTTCTCTTCTTATGATTTATGATTTATATATATAGCCATAGCCTAATAATAAGATTTATTTTTTCCTACGAAAAATGCTTCATACGTAACAGAATGATCTTATCCATTTTCAATTCCATTACATGAAATAACAGCGTAGAAGTGTCGAGGAAGGTGCGTATTAAATGAATATTTGTTGACCATTATGACCTTATCTTACATATCTGAGTAAATTCTTTTTCTAGAGGGGGGAGGGCTATAAGACGTGTGGCAGAAGAAAACTCTATTTATAAATATGTGGAAACAAACAACAATAAAGAAGAATAAAACAAAAGAAAAAAAGCTGAATCCTACTAATTTCTATGTGTAAATTCTCTTGTGCACTCTCCCATAGAATAAGAAAACTTCCATACATGAGACATGAGAAATACTAAGTAATAACCCATGAAATTGGTTAGTTTTGACCCGTTTTATGACCCACTTTTGGTCATCCCAATACCCATTATATTATACTATTTCATTTTATTATTCTTTTACTTGAATATATTTAGCCAACTCAGATTGGTATACATTTGGTAAAAGTTGGTGATCACACTCCTTTATAAGTACCTCTATTAACACTCACAAATCTATAAACTTTTTGTAACGAGGGCAAACAAAATAAAAATTAGAATGATAAATAATTAAATTTATTAATTTACTCTATTGATTCATAGAACTTTTTTTACATTTATTTTTATTAAAATATATATTTACGGAGAACAAATAACAATCATGTATATTTAGGAAATTTCTATGGTACACTCACAATCTTAAGTGTACCGGTACTCTTGTTTCACAAAATTTAAAATTAACGATCACTTTAATGAAATAAAAAGGTATTTATTAATATTTATATTTTAGAAAACATCATTTCATAAGAAAAACCATCATTTCATTGTTTATAAGGATTAAATTAAAAAATTTACATTTTATCATAAAAAATAATCAATATTCATTGTTATGAGTAATAAAAATTCTTAAAAATTAAATTTTATTTCGTCAAAGTTTTTGGTAAATAAAATTTAATTATCTTAGTTGTCAATGATAGAAAATAATTATTTTTCTTCAAAAAAACATCCCATTTATTATTAATTTTATGACTTGGTGTACCGATACATCCAAATTTATTGGATGTACCATAGAATTTGCCATATATTTAACCATCTAAATTGGTTTGATGATGTTGACTTGAATTTTTAGAGTATATATAAACTTAAATACCTTTTTACAGGACACTTAGCTATTAGGAGTGTGATAATCACTTAATAAAATTCAAAGATTTTTCCCATTTCTATTTCACTTGAAACGTACAGCATCGAGTTTTTCAGATATAAAAATGATTGACTCGAGCAAAATTTGGGCATGTGTTAGGTTAAAAGAATAAGTCTCAATTAGGGGTGTTCGCGGTGCGGTTTGGTTCGGTTTCAAGCATAATAATCATCCAAACCGCGAGAGAAAAAAGCATGCGGTTTGGTTTGGTTCGGTTGATTTTTAAAAAGTCATCCAAACCAAACCAAACCAAACCAATGCGGTTTGGATTGGTTCAGTTGATGCGGTTAATCGCGAGATAAATAAAAAAATTACATTAACTCTAATATTGCCAACTAGTACCAAACAATTTTAATTATTCAAAAAAAGAACTTGAAGTTCCAAAATAGCATTACAATACCAATAAAAGTTATTTATCTAAAATAACATTACAGTACCAAAATAATATTTAAGAACCAAAAAAGAACAACTTGGGCTTGGGCTTGGGTTCACTTTGGTATTGGGCTAGTACAGTACTTACTTAGTTTAATAACATTGAGTATTTTTGCGGTTTGGTTTGGTTTGGTTCGGTTGCTGAGATGCAAACCGCAAACCGAACCGAACCGCGCGGTTCAGTCTAAAAGTCATCCGAACTCATCCGAACCAAGTGCGGTTTTTTGCGGTTTCGGTTTGGATTGGTTCGGTTTGCGGTTTTTCTATTGGGTTGGTTTGGTTTTGAACACCCCTAGTCTCAATTCTTAACTCACTCATGATTATTAGTTTTTTTTATTTCTAGTAGCTTAGTGGCTAAAGCTCACACAATTAATTGTAGAGAAGTGGGATGTTCAGGGTTCGAACCCCGGTCCCTGTATAAATTATGCAATGTCCATACCAACTGAGCTAAGCTCACGGGGACTAGTTTTATTATGGATTGGAAGAGAGTAGCGAGTAATGAATAAGTTAGTTGAAGATTTTAAAAATTCCGCATTGTTGAGATGATTTTATATATAGAAATCGAGAAATACTTATTTAGGACAAACCTAAATTTAAAAAGTTTAGCCACACTCACACAAATATTTTTCTTTATAAAGATAAAATGATTTTTTTTTGTGGTGGTCAGGAATCGAACTCGGACCTAATAAATTTTATGCATTGTCTCAACCAACTGAGCTAAGCTCACGATGACAAAGATAAAATGATTTAATGATGTGGTCAATTTTTTCATCATTTAATTTTTGTCATTGTTGTGTGTGCTCAAATAATTTTATTTGTATTTGTGAATATGTAAGTCATTCTCATCTAACTTACCCAACCAAGAACTATGTCAATTGCCAAGTGGATGGGATGAATTGAATGGAACATGGATGGGATGAATTGAATGGAACATGGATGTGAATTTGATGTCTCACATGGAAATTCCCAAATAGGATAAAAATTTGGAATAAGTGAACTTCAAATGTTTGTGGTACCAAATTTCCAAATATTTATTTTTGCTTGTGGAATTAGACATCTAATCAGTGACGTCCCTGTGGTAAAATTTGCTGAAGATTTCAAAGAGTTCGATGTCATTGAAGTTCCGAAAAAATACATATCACTAAAAAATCATTTTTCATCACATATCAAAACTTTGCTAAAAGATTAATAAAAAAAACCTGGTTAAAAGACATGTACTCAAATCTCAATTTCAAACTAGAGTACACATTAGTACCAAAGACCTAAAAATAAATAACATTGATAAAGAACGTGTTCAATTTTTTTTTGTTGTTGAGGAAAACGTGTTCAAATGTTGTAATTCTCCCATTTATCTATTTTAATAAATACTTTAATATACAAAGTAACATATAAATAAATAAAATTAAGTAAAATATCAACTAAAATAATAATAAGAATAAGAATAATAATAATAACATGTGATAATGATCGTTATCAACTCATTGTTACGATGAGTCGACTAAATAATTCATTGTTACAATGAATCGACTAAATTTACTTTTCAACAACTACCCGAGAAGCAAACAAAGCGATCAAGGAATTAATAATCATTTCAAAATTTAAAAAATTATTCTAGAACCTTAATAACTATAGGTAACCATAAAATCATGTACTATTTAGTATTTACTCTTTTTTTTTTGGTAGTGATTTAGTATTTACTCTAATCTTTATAATTAATTTCCAAAACCAAACTACATATGTCCAAATATGCATTATTTGGATTATAGGTTGTGTATTTACTTCAAAAAGTATCCACGAACAACTACAAGGGGTGGGTACTCCTCTCCTTCCAAAAGCACTTATAGAACTAGGAGAAAAAATTGGTTAGATGAGCAATTTTTCTCATGAGTTTGATTTATTTATGGAAGAAAATTTGTGGCTTGGAAAAGATCAGATGATGAAAAATAGAAATGGACAGTAGTGTTGAAATAGAGGAGGGAAAAAAAGGAACATAAGGAAAGTGAAGAAAAAGTGGGGGGAAGTATCGCTTCCAACCTTTTATTTATTTACTTTTTTTTTCCTTACAAAATTGAAACGTTGCGTTTGAAAAACAATAATGATGCAAGGTGATAGATGAGAAGATCATGAGAGGTTTTTTGACATTCAGGGTTAGTCATGAATGAAGGTTTGCTAACAGAAAAAGGTTTTCAGAGAAGAACAGATGAAGGTGGTAGAAGTAGAATTATTTGTAACTGATACCCTATTATGAATATGAAGCAATGGATTCTTACTTTCAATAATTAATGGTACTGGGTACATCAATTATATACATTTTGGAAGAAAGGAAGATCAACTTGAAACTGAATCAAATAACATAATGTAAACTAAAAGCTAACTAACATGAAATAGAAAGAGCATAAACTACTACTATCTAACTTTCATAATCAAGATGCTACATATGGCAGAGATTCATGCTTCAATTTACAGTTCATTTGAATGAAAAAACGCATTTGCGACCTAAAATTTCGTCCGCATCCAACACAAATAAAATGTACCACTTAATATCTAAGGATTGTTGATCAAGTATCTATACAGAGAAGAACGGTTGGCTGTCTCTAATTGTAATATCTATAGAATAGTGGATGGATGAGGGAACTGGGAAACAAGTGGTTTGATATCTCTACTTCTCATGAAAGTCAAAAATTGATTAGGTAGTTCCTCCAAAAGAGCTTGCACAACAGAGATTTGTCCACCTGTCAAAAACACAATAATGGGGTTCAATTAAATGAATAAAAATTGTTAGCAAAAATATAAGAGTAATAAATATTATATTTGTCCACCTGCTAACTTAATGGTACATGGATTGGTGTCAATAAAACAAAAGACACAATAGTTATAAGAATTGAAAGACTATTACACAAGTTAACTAGAGAAGCAACTAGTACTTACTTTGTATTTCTCTCATGGGGACAAACTGCACTATATCTCGTGTAGCTATTCGACCGGTAGAACTTTCTAAGCGACATCCATTATCAGCATCCAGTACCTGTAATAATTAACCTTAGTACTTGTTATTCTCTCAGATAAAAAAGCATACTTAGCAGGAGCCATGTTAAGGAAAAGAAACTTAGGCAAGGATATAAGTAAACCTCCATGCTCTTGAAATCAGTGCTTCCAACACCAACTATAAGAATTGATAAGGGAAGATCAGATGCTTTAACCACAGCATTTATGGTTTCTTGAAGATCCGTAACAACTCCATCCTACGGGAAGATCATGGACATTTGATTGGTTATTTTTAAGGATTTAATTTATATGCGCTGTTAGTGTAAACTTTTTGCATACTGTCAATCAATTTTAATCGTCGGATTATTAAAATGTTTGACTTTAATCAAAACTATTTGAAAGTCACATAGATATATGATTGACCGTGATTGTTTGACAGTGTAAAAAGTTTTACACTAAAAATGTATCAAAATTCTATTCTTAAATCATAGTACTTTGTGTCTTTCTCACCGTTATGATAAGCAATACATAGTACTTAGAGCTGTTATATGATGAAAGGGACGCTGCAGCCATTTGTGCAGCCAAATTTATAACCGGGCCAAATAAAGTGGGTCCTGATAGACTGACACTGCGTAGAGCACTACCATAAGCCTCCATTATTCCTTCAACTCCTACAACCTAAACACATAGGAAAACTATATGTTAGTTTTTTTTAAAGAATGTAACAAGTTCATGATTGATGAGCAAGAGTCCTTCCCTGAACTGTATGCATAACAAATTGTTATTATTAACTTATCGTATTAATATTAGGAGCTGCTACCAAAATTGTAAATGAGAAAACATGGTGATGCAAGTTTTTTAGGAAGATTTTTTTCTGCAAATTTTAAAACTCATGCACTCCATTTCATCACTCATAGGATCAGTAATCGTCCAATCCAACTATGGTCCATAACAGGCTCAATGACTTGTAATATAACTTATAGTAGTATATAAATATTATTATCATTAGAGTTGATGAATGAGGTAAAATTGAGTTTATTAAAGAAGGAAAATAATAATTAGCTATAGTTTTCTAAGTTCTCTAGTGAGTAATAGAGAAAGAAGTCAAAGGACCATTGTACTAAAAAAACAGAAGAGAGGTTCTCACCTCAGAGCTAGTTAGACTCCCATTCAGATTAAAACAATGAGATACGATACCTCCAGGTATCTTTCCTCCAAATCCCCAAGCAGGAAACCGCTTATCAGAATCATAGAACTGTATAACTTCTCCAACCTCCATTATAGCCTACATAAATTGTAGGGTGTTCATTAGGCAAGATAGTGATAATATCACACCAAGTTACTCAGAACCAAAAAAGAAGTTAAAAAATTGTAGGGTGTTCATTAGCGATTGATTTCATTATGTTTCACAAGTTGATGATTAAAAAAGTTGGAATCTTCCATTGACAAGTATCATATTAAGCTTACCTTTTGATATGAATTTAACCGACCAGATAAATCCATGTAATGCAAAGAATCTGGCTGTTGAGGATTTCCATTTGAAGCTGGACACATAGTGAAGCACTTAACAAACTACAGATATGAAATTAGTACTATTATTCACCTTAGTCAATAGAAAAATAGCTACTTACCAGTGAAATCTACCGCAACCATGAAGTTTAGTTCAAATCCACTAGATACGTAGTCAATAAAGCTGAATTGTTCCTTTTCACAATATTGATCCACAAAGAGTTGACCCTTCAGAACCTATAATGAAGAAATTTTATTAAGTGTGAGGTTAAGCAGAGATCAAATCCAAAATATAACACAAATTCGATTTCAGGGACCAATGAATACCTTCTCTTGTCCATTGCGTGTGGATCGCATGACAAAATTTGCGCCTTTTCTCTCTTGGTATAGCTTTTCAAGGTCTGCTACTGATTTTTGCAGTTTACTGTTGCCAACAAACATTGATGTCACTATTTTGCATCTATAAAGTATGAACTAGAAAGTGTAAAGCCTAAAGAAGTTTAGGCTAAACAAAAAGCTATATAATTTGACATTACCCTATAAGTGCATGATTTCCACTGCTATTGAAATCAAAACACTCAATAAGTAACGGATTATCCTGCATAGAGAAAGAAATTAAAAAAATGTCAGAGTAATCTATATATGAATATGATGTAACATCAGACATGTTGCAAATAAAGATGGAAAGCTTACTTTACTTCCAAACTGCTGGAAATTAAGACAAAGTGGTCTCCATTTTGGATTTAAATTGTTGTCTTTAACTTCAGTCTTGCAAATAGGAACAGAACCTCCACTCTCAACAATTCTTGATATCCTTAGAAAAGGATCCTACAAGAAAAAGCAAGATGAGTTTTAAGAATGTAATAAATAAAACGGATATGATGGAGCTTGGTATTGAATATTTACACTTTTAGATAAAATGTCTTTGTTATCCAAGTGAGAACAACGGAAGATAATCTCAACAGCACTCCTTGCAGCAACAGTCTCCTCAGCATGAATGGTAATTGCCCCTTGTTTTCTTTGACCACTAATCCCTCTTTTGTTTTGAAGCTTTACAGTTAAGCTCCGGCTTGGTTTGGTCACTATCTGTTAACCACATCACACAAAAACAATAGAGACACCAATGTCACACAAAGTCTATAATCTTAATTCTGGATGCAACAGAGTTAGCAAGCAACTATAATTATGCTGACCAGCTACATGTGTGTTTATTTCATTGAAATGTGTATTTGTAACGTTATATGTATGCATAATTTTATTACTGAATGAAATTAATGGTGATCACACTAAAGAGACTGATTCATTAGTCATTTTAACATAGAAATATTTATTTAATATACTACCATAGAAGTTTCAATAATGAGAAACTTTGAAGACTGTACATATGAGATTATATTTGGGTATTTTTTTTTTATATTTCCGCAAGAGTTTGTATGTTACATTTTCTAAAAAATGTGAAAGTTAGAAATATGGATTCTCATGTTTGTTACAAACTAAAGAAATTATTCTCAAAAATAAAACATTTACTATAACAAAATAACTATCAATTTCTAATTTCTTGAAACAGATAATTCTAAGAAATTTCATTAATCAAACATTTATTTTAAAATAATTTTCAAAACCATGGAACGAAATTTCCATAAAATTCTCTCATCAAATTTTGAATTAAAAGATTTTTAATATTAAAATAAGTTAATTCATGAAGAACTAAAGAAAATGTCTTATTGCAGAATGTGGGCCACCCAAAAGTTGACTAATATATTTGAGGTCAATAGTCCATCACCAACGAAATTTCTAGCATTAATTAAAGGTTTCTTGAAAAGAAAGAAGAAAATAAAAAATAATGGCTTAATTCTATGGGATCGGATTGAAACATGGGTGGGAAATGGTTGTCACCTAGTAAATGTGAATGGAATGGATAGTTTAGGATAATAGAAAAATACAAACAAAAGAAATACTGTAGTGGATAATATATTATACTGACCTCTGATAAAGTGCAACTCGCCTCTCCAAGGAAATCCTGATCACTCAGTTTCAGTGTCTGCATGAAGTAACATAACATTCAAACTTTCAGTTTTCAAATATATAAACTTCACAGATACCATTACAACTTTTTATTGCAAACTAAAAGACCCTAATGCTGAAGTTTTTTCTTTCAAGAATTTAGCAGGCTATAAGTAGGCCCTGTATTTTACCCCAATCTAAAACAATTTATAGTGAAATTCTGATTGAAAAAAACAGTATAGGGAGAACTCATGACTTAATTAATCATAAAATGCTTAAAATGCAGAGTTATTATATGGTTGGTTTACAAACCTTGGTGGGAACACGATGATATTTTGTGTCAATGTCATACACATGAAACCTGAAAGATAGCAAAATGAGGGGGAGAGAGTTATATATAGGTTAATCAATCAAGTCACACAGAAGCCTCATAAATCTCATTGCTATATCTATAAACAAAGCACATCATTTATGTAGGAATAGGCACATGAAAGATAGATGGAGGATAACTTACACAAGTGGTTGCACCATCTCAAAATGAAATGCAATACTAATTTTTTCTATCCATTCTGGATTCAAAGAATTTGGTATGACTTCAGTGCGTCCTAATTCTTCCAATCTTCCATCTCCTTTCTTTGCATAGACTACAACCATAGGATCACTCTGAAATTTAAAAAAAAAAAAAAACATTGGATGTAGTAGTGGTTCTAGGTAGGGGCAACGTTTAGCATGGGGAAATTGACATATTTCCCTATCTTAGGTCAATTTATCAAGGGCCATTGATTTAATGTTAATAGAGATCAATGGATAAGATTGCTCTTAAATGTTTACCTTGAACTTGGATGGATTTTAATTTTAAAAAACTGATGTACCATTTTTTGAAATTGTACAAATCACCTAGGTTTGATATATTTATAAATTTGGAACATGTTGAAAACAGTCTTGTTTTACTTTCCGTTACCAAATTATTTTTTATTTTTTTTATCAAAATCAATATTTCATTTTCTTTATTATTTAGAAAAACTCGATAAATATTAGTATTTAAATTAATATTTCCTCATTCGTTCAGCTTGAAGTCAGAATCACTAACTTCTTTAACGGTTAACTCAAACTAATAACTCTCTATTCACTTTGTTTATTATAAATTTTTATATTGATATCATTTATTTGAGTTGTTGTTTGACGTAAACATGATATATTTTAGAATTAATTTTTTAATTACTTGTGTTTTTCAGGAATATAGTTGAACTTGTTCATTTCCTTTGGCATGTGGTAGAATTTGCCATGAACTTCTTGATTTTATTTTTATATTTTTTTATTTCAAAAAAAAAGGTAAATTTAGTATTATTAATGATGACCTTAATAATTTCACAAATAATATGAATTTTGACGATGTATATTTATTATTTTTTATGAACCAAGTCATAAAAAAAAAAAAAAAGGCAATCCGGTGCACTAGAGCTCCCGCATATGTAGGGTTTGGGAAGGGGTCCCACCATTTTGTGTATTGTACGCAACTTTACTCTATTTTACACAAGAGACTGTTTCCAGGACTTGAACCCGTGACCTTTCAGTCACATGACAACAACTTTACCAGTTGCGCCAAGGTTACCCCTCTTATGAACCAAGTCATATTCATGTAAAAATAAAAATAAATAAAGTGATAATATTTATTTTTGGAAGAACGTTTTTCACTAAAATCTGAAGGGTAAATAATTGAAAGAGTAGTGTTATTTGAACAACCAATTTTGTAACAACTTATTTGACAACCAAAATTTACAAAGAAAAAGTAATATTGGCACGGAAACCATAGCAATAGAGAGATAAAGTAAAAAATAATGTGAGTATGAGAGAGAAAGTTGTCATAAAATAGATGTTCAAATATCATTTCTCTAATTGAAATCTTTTCTTTTTTGAGGAGATTAAGGAAATAAAATCTGAAGTATGAAAATGGGGCTGGAAAAGGTTAGTAGAGTGTTAAAAAAATATTGTATCTCCCTCCGATAAAGAAATAAATAAATTAATTGGGTTCAAATTATAATTTTGAGTCAGGGGTACAAATTTAAATATAAAAGAATAGGGAGTACAACTCTCATTACAAGTAAAATAAAATTGATCTAAGATGGAGAAATTTGATAACTTGCCCATGTTAAAACTCGCCCTAGGTAGGTAGATAAATAAATAAGAAACATCGCAGGGAAAAAGGTGGCAACCGTTTCAGATTATTAAATAACAGATGCATTCTTATGTATAGGAATATTACCTTTGATGCAATGTCCAGATCAAGCAAGTTACAAGCTGAAAGAGATAGCTGCAGCAAAAGATTTGAAGACCATAAGTAATTGACCAAGGTTCCAAGTTACAAGTAATTGACCAAGGTTCAATAACAAATAGTATATTTGAAGTAAATAAAACAAAAGTCAAAAAATAGGATACCAAACAAATGAAACTTCAAAACACATTCTTCATTGACAAAAGTACTTTGGTAAAACTAGAAGTAGAATGAGAATTGGAATATCAAAGACTAAACATACCATGAAGACATCTTTATGTAACAATTAATTTAATTTATCATGATTATCAAATAAATATATAAAGCAATTTATATATAGGAAATAGTTAACAATTAATCGACTGGGGTGCCTGATTTTGAATCTTAGTTGGGAAAAATCTTTAACCAAACTTTACTTATCTTCTTACCAATTACAGCTGGATTTTGATGATTCAAAAATTAATTCCATACTTGTAAAAATGATTATGACATGTTTGGATGATGTCAAATGTAATTGATTTGATCTTTAGAATTATTTTATTTTGAAGTTAGCATTTTTGTATGCAGAGACTAATCTCTCGAATAATTGTAATTGTTTAGTTATAAATATATTATTCAACCCAAATTTATCATTCTCGGTCACTTATTGTCAGACAACACAAACTCTTACGAATCGACAACCGATAATAATATAAGAAAACGACGTAATTGAGTGTAATCACAATTGTCATGTCAGCGGTGTCTGACATTGGCATGGGTTGAATAACGAACAAATCTTCAATCAGAAGTGTTGGTGCTACATAGTTTCATTCACATTCAACTTATCTTAAAGTTGTTTTTACAAAATCTAACTCATTCAAAATCAATTGTCGAGGACAAAAGAATCAAAAACACACAATATTTAGTCCAAAATTTAAAATATTGGTGTAAACATTTGCAAAACAATCTGTATCAGCAGTAACAGTGATAACGATGATGATGAATTAGAAATGGTTGGTACCTCAACATGCGTGAACAATGGTTGAAAACCTTGAGCGGTGTAGAAGAAATCGACGGCGTCATTGTTATTGTTAGTGGTTCCAGTTTGAGCATTAACACCTCCGACAGCTTGTTTGGCTCCTTTCAAGTCAGAAAAACACGACCCCATTATAAACCCTAATTCGATCGATTTTCAATCACAATCAAACAGTACTTGGATGCTTTTAACTTGTGATTAATTTCTTATCATTTATAATAATGCTTTCACGAACAAACTACGAAACCGCCGTTACTGAACAAAAAAGCTGCTGTAAACAGCGAAAGAAATTGTTTCGTGTGTTTACTTCGCGATAAATACCTTTTTTTTTTTCGTTTAATAAACAAACCAATACTGGTACAAAATAAATAACAAACGAATATCGTGATGATTTAATTTAATTTCTGGAATGTGTTGTATCTATCTGGCTGCAATTTAAACTCATACAGAACGCGTGCGTCCCTTGATCTTATCCAATTTTACTCCATCAATTCAATGCAAAGAATTGGTAGTCACTCGGAAAATGCTTATTAATTCATAATATTAACTATTTGACCAATTCGAGATATCAAACAAATTTATATTCATTATTGCTTTCCATTATCAGTGGGTGGAAGGACTGTGTGTATAAGACTTTGTTGGAGGGTCAATATCTTCTCCATTTATAAATTTCTCCATTTGTTCTATTTAGAGAGATAGAGACACATAAAAAGTAAAAAAAAATAAAAAATTAATGATGGTGGGACCCGCTTAGTGATAGGACCCATCACTTGTTTTTTTGTGTCTATCTCTCTCCAAATTGCAACAAATGAAAAAATTTATAAATGGAGAGGATCTTGACCCTTTGTTGCAGAAGAAAGCTCTCTCTAAAGGTGTGAAAACAATAAGGGCCATACCAACTAATGGTCCGCCCGTCCTACAATAGATGACCTATTTAAAAATGTGTACTATTGATCTAACATACTATGACCTATAAGATTGTATTTTTCTACTAATATACAAAGATAAATAATATTATATAATATGTCGTTGGATTTGTTTCGATGAATATTTTTAAAATATCAAATTTTTATAATTTTTTCTAATAGATTAGTAAAGTTATTTAAGATCAAAATTATGCATTGCATTGATATGTGTGACAAAATCGACTGTTTCATTTAATATGGAACGGAGGCCATAAGTTTTAAGTAAAAATGACACTTTTTACATTTTTGACTTTTGAGTAATCGATTACACTTTTACACTTTTGAAAAACCGATTACACAAGTTACTAGTTACTCCCTCCGTCCCTAAATGAATGACCTAGTTGACTCTGACACACATACCAATGCATATGTTTTATCTTTGATATCTTAAATTCTCTACTAAAAAAAATTATAAAAATTTAATATTTTAAAAATACTCATCGAGACGAATCCAACAACATCTTACATGATATTATTTATCTTTGTGGATTAGTAGAAAAGTATGGTCAAAGTATATCAAGTCAATAATGCATATTGTCAACTAGGTCATTTATTAAGGGACGGAGGGAGTAGCATTTTTCAAACAATAATATAAATAAAATATATGATTTTTAGGGTTGAGTTTTTCATTCTCCTTTAAATAATAAAGTTATAACCTTAAATAAACTTGCTTTTAATAATGTTATATTGTTATATTATTGAAAAATAATAAGTTTTTTCATATTTAATATATTATTAATAAAAAATAAACATTGTTTAACATATATATATATATATATATATATATATATATATAATTTTAATCAAAATTAAAATTTCATAAAAAATATAGAATAAAAAAAAACACAAAAGAAAAGTTGTATCCAACTGATTTCTTCCTTTTTTGGTACAAGTATCTTTCCTAAAAAAAAAAACTATTGATTTATTAATTTTTATATAAAAAGTATCACATAGATTTTTTTTGAGGGAAAGATGCTTATAGCATTTCATTGATCATAATAGTCTCAATACAATTGGGTATATCATAATAGACAGCGGGACTAGCTAAAGACGTGGCCTCTCGTGCAAGAGCATGAGCCACCGCGTTAGCTTGTCGCCTAACAAACTCCACCCTAGAGTTGGAAAATAAAAGTATCACATAGATATCTATGTGTGCAGTGCATAATTGTATAAAGGCTTAAATAGGTCTTTCGTCCCTTCAAATATATGTCATTTGAATTTTCATCTCTGAAGTTACTAATCCTTTCAATCTGCCATTGTAAATATTAATCATTTGATTTTTGGTCTTAATTAGGTTTTTTTGCTGAGGTGGGTTGTCATTAGCGACGTGGTGTCAATGTGGTAAATGATGATTGAGCGAGTTGGTTGGTTTAAATAAGTCTTTCGTCCCTGCAAATATAGTTCATTTGAATTTTCGTCCCTGAAGTTATTAATCAGATGTAATTAGAATCATTTTTCAAATGATTAATATTTGTAGTGGCAGATTGAAAGGATTAGTAACTGACGAAAATTCAAATGGTCTATATTTTCATGGACGAAATATTTATTTAAATCTTGTATAAAATAAAATAAGAAAAAGTAGTTTGTCAGACATGAGAAATAACGTCTGAAATTGAATTGAAAGGGTTTGGTTGGTGTTGGACACGTTTTATGACTGAGTTTTGGTCATCTTTTTTTTTGTCATCTCAAAATGCCCAATTTTATTTCTTATTTAAATATATTTTTGGAGATTGAATTCAGTAAGCAAATGGCTATATCTTTCACACAAAAAAAAAGGTTGTTCGTCTGTAATAGACTTGATAAAATTACACATTGATTCATCGCGATTTGGGAAAAATTATAAAGGTCGTGTTTGTATTCACGGTGATGTGATGTCAAACCTCTGCCTACCGCTACAAGTGTTGCTTTGAAATTTTAAAAGTACAAGTGCATTGGAATGCAAGAAATCTTGAGCTACCACAAAACCAAACATATGAGAAGTGTGGCTTTTCTATGATATCAAACACACACTAAAGACAAATTATTCAAATTCCTACTAAATAATCATCGATCAATTTTTAATTATGTCTCGACCGAACTCTAAATTATTTCACTTGTTCCTATTAAAATTTCTCACATTCCTAATCCTATTTCACTTGAAACGTATAACATGGAGTTTTTCAGGTTTAGAGACACGCCAAAAAGAAATTATTAGTTCTATTGTGTTTGTTTTGAAGCTTTGATGAACATAATATTCAAGTTGGAATTCATCTTAGTTTAATTAGTAATTTTGTGGAAAAATACCATGCTAACCAAGTTGTATGAACCATTTTTAGATTGGTACAAAGTAGAATATTAATAATTTGACTACTAAATTTTAGTCATGAATAAATTATTATCATATATTTTATTGGGAAATGTTCACCGGAACACCGGTTAAGGATATGAAAAAAGAAATTATATAGTAGTTAATGTATTGAAATTGTGTAATTAATTGATAATAAAGTTAAAAACAGTTTCCTTTTATGGTAATAATTCCCTTTTATGATATGTTTAACCAATGCTCCGGGGCACCGGTTAGTAGAACCCTATTTTATTTCAATTCTCTTTTGGGTCAACTGCCTTATGCTTAAATAAACACGATCTTAATTTGACTATAGTAGAGCATCAAATGTGTATCATCAGAGCTAGGTGAGTTATTTTTTTGAAAGAGGTGAGTTATTTGTTTCTTGACAGGACCCAATCAAAATTTAGGGTCCAGTTAGAGAAATGTACGACCATTCCAAGATCACCTGTAGTAAATATGACTCTGGATCACCTATTACCACCATGATGCATTTGCAGCAGAACTTGCGTGGAGGAGAGGAGAGAGAGAATTTTGAGAAAAAATGGTAAAAAGGTATGGATGTGAGAGGGAGAAATCAAGAAAGGGGTGATAGGACAACAAATTTTTGGATTATTGTAATTTAAATTCCGATCAACAATGGTTTCATTAATGAATCATTGAACTCAGATTTTCCTTCACTCTTTGGTGGAAGTCAATTGTTTGGTTTGAGAGAACAACAATTTAAAGGTCCATTGAAATTTTCACCATCCATTAAAAATGAAAGAGAAAATAACTTATAAAAAAAATGAATTTTTTAATAATTCAAATAAAAAAACATGAATTTGTTTTTGAAAGAATCATTTTTCCAACAAAGTCATTTGCAATAGCAGAAAATCCTGATTCAATAATATATATTATTCAATCCAAAATAGGAAACTTGAAGTCCCGCAAAGACGCAACTTTCGCTAATATGTAGGATGAGTGGATGGTGTCTTAGCTCAATGTAAAGACATTCAAGCTCAAATATCACTTATAAAAGTGTTTATGTTAACACTAACAGTCTCGAATCCGAGACTTACAAATACAAGACTTGTCCTTTCGCGCCTACATAGATACTTGAGAACCACTTTTACGGTGTTAATCTCCTTTCTTTCCGATAAGCCAATGTTAATCTCTTTGAAATAGCTTAGTAGTTTAAAGTAGAAGTAAAAGATGAACTTAAAGAGAAACTCAGATTACTTTACATGCAGAATAGATAGATTATGGAATTGACTAGACTTTTTTAATATAAATAAAAATTGACCAGACTTTAAGGTCTTTTAGTTTTATCAAAGATCGATGTTGTGCCTGTGGTCATTATTAGTTATCAGTCTAATGTCAATGATTTTGTAATCAATTTTAGAAATAGATTAGTCTAATAGTTCTTCCCTAATATGTTAAGACTTGTTTTGCAAAATGGAAATTTCAGTATTGTTTGCTCCCGAAATTGAAATGTTTTTGGTTAGTGTTCAACACGTCCTATGACTAACTTTTGGTCATCCCAAATCCCAATGCCCAACTCTAGTTCATTTTACTTTTTACTCCGATATACTCCCTTTGTCCCGTCATAGATGAATTTCTTCAGCCGCTAGGCTATTTGACCACATTTAAAGTGAATTTCTTTAGTTGTTAGGTTACTTGACAAAAAAAAATTGTCAAATAACATTTTTAGTCCTTTAAGCTACATGATTATAACAAGTTAGTCCTTTAAGTTTTTTTTTTTGTTACAAATTGGTCCTTTAAGTCAAAATATTTGCACCATTATCCTAATTTCAACAAACTTAATCAAAAAGTGTTTATGTGGATGTTTAATGTTTAAGTTGGTTTGTCAAAATTCATTGATGTCAAATCTAGAGTTCATAGGTGTGTTATTCGGTATTGATTAAAAAAAAAGACCTATTACTTTTTTTTTTTAGGGAAAATTGACCGATTACTTGATTTATAATATTGTTGATCAAATATTTATATGTAAAACTAGGCCTGAAATTCAAAAACAAGAAGAAGAAAATGTGCATAAGTATCCATGTTTGATGTAATAAACATTTTTGAACCTACCATCTTAATGTTAAATGATTTACAAACACTTTTTAACGAAGTTGGCTGAAAAAATGGATGACAGTATAAATATTCTATGACTTAAAAATGTGTAACAAAAAATAACTTAAATGACCAATTGATAACAAGTTTGGTTCAACTTTTGATAGAATTGATTCTGATAAAATTGATTATGACATAATTGATTTTGAGAGAATTGATTTATGTTTGGATACAATAATGCAAAATTGATTAAATAGAGTGGAGGTTGTTTGGATAGTTTTGATCAAAATTGCTTTTGAATGTATAATTACTAAAATGGACATAGTTGAATGTATATGTAGACTAATACTAAATACAAATATATTATTTAATTTAAATAATAGAGTTGGTTGCTAAAAATGATAAAATATAGCGTAGAAGAAAAAATACAGTAAATCTGGACGGAAAAATCGTAAAGAAAAATCCAAAATTTGGTAACTCATGACCATAAATATTTTATGAGGTTAATTTGGTTCCATAAATTTTTTGATTAAATTTGGTTCATCAAATTAAATACAAACAAAAAAAAAATAGAGAATTGATAAAGGACAATAAAGAAAAATAATGAGTTGTAATAATTAAAATATAAATTTCAATGGAGAATTAATTCTAGTAAACTCAAAAGTTAGGAATTGTAACTTCAACCAAAATTGCTTTTAGAGATTAGAATTGATTTTGAGAAGCTAAATCAAACATGTTGAAATTGCTAATTTTCACTTTTGAAGCTACCAAAATTGCTTTTGAAGGATGTAGAAGCTGAAACAAACAAGCTCAAAAAAGATTAAAGGATTGATCTGTTATAAACATAATATAACTTAAAGACTGCGGGAGGTATTTGATCTAAATAAATTAATAATTCTCGCATCCAAACAAAAGAAATATCTTTAGAACTTGTTAATCCAATAGTGAATAAAGAAATTGTACATGACTTGACAAAAAAAAATTGTACTTGTACATTATGAAATATTATTTTATTTTATTTGTGCGCTACAAAATTAGCTTAATTTTTAACACACGTAATATCAAAGTGAGCGTGACTTCATAATATTCAAAAACTTGCCCCATTCTATTTCACTTGAAAGGTGGAGCATGCTTTGAGTTTTCCAAATTTAGAGACAAGTTAAGCTTGGGATAATCTCACATTTTATTGATAACTCATTCCTTTTAATTATAGGAAAATGCAAAAGAGTGTCTTTTTTTTTTTTTTTAGATAGACGAAATGGTAAAGCCATTATAAACTCACACACATAAGTGGAGGTAACAGGGTTCGAACCCCGATCATGGCATCCGGCCTAACAATTTCGACATTTTTGTCAGTTGAGCTAGGACTTATGGATACAAAAGAGTGTCTTTAAGACATTGATTAAGAGAACAAAAATAAAAATATTATGTAGGAAAATGGTAAAAAATGATGAATACTTTTTAAATTTTAAAAGTATTGTTTTCAATATAAAACTACAACTTTTAATTTCCTTAACTTGTTAGCATAACCCTTAATTATATTATGTTTGTCATAGAGCTTTGATCAACAAAATATTCAAATTGAAATTCATCTTAATATTAAACTCTTATTTATTTATTTATTTATTAATCAATGGTTTATAATACTCACTTTATACTTTAAAGTAAGTGAGTTGTTCATTTAGAAAAGCACTAGCACAAGGAGAAAAGATTTCAAACAATGGAGCATGGACGGTCATCACTTACAAGCACTGTGGTGTTGTTGGACCCAAGAATCAAACGTGCATTACCTATGTTTCAAGAAAATTGTTCTTCTCCCTCTTATTTTTGCTCATTTCCGTGCCCACGTGAGTTAACTCACGCTGAAAAAATATCCTACGTGAGTTAACTCACGTTGAAAATAGTTGAACATGGGTTAATTCACGTTGTACATTTTTAGGGGAATGAGCAATTCTAAATGGGTGAAGAGCAACTCTCTTGTTCCAATCTTCCCTGGATATTGAAAGAAATTTTACCCAGCACTGACATTTTCAAAAAACCTAACAAGATTTTAAAATACACATATAGAATAATGGTATTTTTGTTCAAAAATGCACATCCGACGGCACAAAAAAAATTGTTTATTGAGATTGTATTTTCCAATTGATTTTGGGTGGAAAAAGTTCCTCCCTTTTATAATAATAGACCGTAGCCTATCCATGTAACAGCGTGCCCAGTACCATTGTGACCCTCAAACATGTTAGTCCTACTAGAAGACGCATACTGTCAATCAACGATTCAATAATACAATTAGAAATATATCAAGTATGGAAACAAATTGCCATGAAAGACTCCCTCTCTCTTGAGAGTTGCAAGTTACTCAGTAAAATTGTTAAGGATAAATCTGAACATCAATATAAGTGTTAAATGCCAACACAAGATCTGGCATCGGAGCCAAATCAAGACACAGCAGCTTTAACAATAACAACTGACCATATGGAAATCTTTTCAACACATTTCCGCTACATTTTTCATACTTCAGAAAATAGCTGGTTAAATTGTACCATAAAACATAAGTTTACAGCTAACTAACTGAGACAGAGAATAAAAAAGGCTATACTTCAACTTAAGTGTGTGAAAAACCAGGAATTGAAGAAGGATCGGCCACCCAACACCCTCTGAGTTGAACATCGTCTTCCCCATTGTGCTTAAATACAGGAATCTGATGTGAAAATCTGCCAACGTCTTCTCTTAAGATTTCAATTATACTGGTCTTAGATCGCCGAATAATGGGAGGCTTGAAAATGGGCTGAGATCTGCTATGACGCACCAGAACAACAACTTGTATACTCTTGTCACTGTCTGCTAATACTTCTACTATATGACACTCACTTCTGCCTCTTCCCTGGTTTGAAGAAATGAGTTCGTAGTTCTGTTCCTTGTATAGAGCCCAAATCTCACCTTTTTTAGGGTATATTTCATATATTCTATTTCCCGTGGGCTCAACTTTTACTTGATGAGAGAATGTAGAGGGAGAGAGAATTAGGAGTTTGGCTTTTTTAGTTTTGAAGGAACCACAGGATATTGTTTGCTTCAAACCTTTTGGTGACGAACAGGGTTCAAGTTCAGATACGTGCAGCCGAAAATTAGTGGAGGATTCAATCTTCTTGATTTGAACATAAACATCAGGAAAATTATCCCTATCACCATATATTGCCCATATCTGACCACACTGAAACATCTCCCTGGGTTTTTCCTTATTGAAGTCATAATATGCTCCCACAACTCTCAAATCTTTTTTCAAATGTGCGATAGCACTTCCTGCCAACTGAGAAAACACGGTTTCCTTAATATTATTGTTAGGGTTGGAATGATTATCAGTCAAGTTGTCAGTTGCACAATCGCCGGCACCTCCTACATCATTTTTCTTGCTTAAATCTCTAGGTGACCTTCGAACTGTCAATACATCTCCATGATAATTTCTCTTCCTGGGTTTCTTTGATGTTTCGAAATTTTCATTGGTCTGGCATGCAGCAGCTTCACTTCCCTCCGGTTGACTGCAGTCCCTGTGGCTACTGTTTTTGTCATCCTCTCTAGCCATATAGTGACTAGTGCTTGCTTGACCATTGCCCATACTTTTTGTGTTTGACCTTGGTGAAACTCTTCTACTGATTTGTGGAACTCTTTCAGTACCATTACTCTCTCGTAACTTTGCTTTGTGAACGCTCTCATTCAACTTTTCATGTTCAACTTTACACTTGGAAGGTTCCTGGAAAGAACTTCTTACATTGTTTAACTTCTCATTGTCCTTCATATCCCCATGATCACCAACTTGAAAAACGCTCATAGGTAGGCCAGCAGGATCAAGTTCATACGATCCACTTGGAACGCCTTCCCTTTCTTTACCAGTCATCACAAATGAAGGAACCCGATGTGAAAACCTGTACAACTCAGTAGGTGGAATACAACATAAGCTAATTCCATTCTGCACAGTTTGCTGAAAGAGACTTACAAACCCTTTCACTTTGCTTAGATAACTAACTTTAACACCATCACTCTCATCAAAATCAGATAGGACTTCCACAAATTCAAATTGATATTCTGAATTCTTTTCTGGTTCGGAACTCCATCCTATATCCCAATGTCTGAAAATTGCCCAAGTTTCACCCTTCATGGGATATACTAGATAAGAACCCCTACCACTCCCTTTTATGCAATGCACCTCGTGAGAAAACATAACAATATCTCTACTTATCTGAGAATGACCGAGTCTGTACTTACCGCACGCAACAGGCAAACCTGCATCATGCCAATCAATTTCGTCTTTGCGAACTGGATTTGGTTCCAACCAAGTATATTCCAGCCCGAAAGGGGAGTGCACCTTCTTGATGCGAGCATAGAATCTTGGCATACAATCAGTATTATCATAAACAGCCCAGTATTGACCAACAGCAAAACAATCTTTTTTCCTAACCTTCTCAAAATCACTGAATTCTGGATCAGGACAGCAAATAATATCAGGATTGGATGTCTCCTTTCTTTGTGGATTCAGTTGCTCAGTTTTCATTTTATTCCTTGAAACTGTTTTTTCAGGTTGGGCATTTTCTTTATTTCTCATCTCTCCATTCTGAGCAGCCACATCAGCAGTGAAACTAGTTGGACTTGTGTTATTATTGAACAACCCACCATTTGCAGGCACTTTTCTTTTATCCACTTTAGTGGTCTTATCTTGCCGTTGCCTTTTGGAAGCATTCTTAAACTCACCATCTCCAGCAGTTTCTGTGAACGAAGCTTGCTGCTTTATCTTGGAAGATCTCCTAGAATGGACTCCAGAATCAAGTCCAGAAGGATCAACACCACTTTTTTGAACATCACTGTCTTTCATGCCATTGCTATTTCCATCCATGTTATCGTATCTTGAATCTGCTGATGCTGACTGCCTTGCTCTCTTACTTCCAATCTTTGTTGGGGTTTGTGATTGCTTGGCTTTGGATGTAGTACCATTGGAAGTTCCAGCACCAGCCTTCGTCACTCCTGCAGCTCCATTGCTATCTTTACTGTTTCGAACTTTTGAAGAGGCATCACCTCCAGCACTACATTTTGCCATAGGTACAGGACAAGACGGCACAAATTTGTCTGCCGGTCCTTTACCATAAGGTTTTCCACCATTACTTTTCGATGCTTCTTTTGGTGGCACATGGTTTGGAGGATCTTTATGACTGTTAAATGATGATGATGTATGTCCTGATGGTGCCCCCCAGAACCCAATATCATAAGCTTTAAAAAGTTTTGAACATTGTTGACAATGCAAGGTAGAATTTTCAACGGTTCTGTAGTACTCATACTTAGTATCACAATGTTGGCATAATGTCCAAAATGTTTGCGATGAATTCTGAGTGTGGGAGTGTGAATAAAAACTAGTATTGTAATTATTCCTATCTGCCTGATAGGGTGGACCCTGCGGTGCTGTAATTCCAACAAGACGGCTAATCTTCGCGTTATATAAAGAACGCTTTGTTTGGTCACTCAATACTCTGTTAGCATCCACGATCAACTTGAAAGCAGCCTCTGCCCCAGCAGATTTATTTTTATCAGGATGAAGTAGCAGTGCAAGCTTTTTATACTGCTTCTTTATTGTTGCTTCATCAGTAAATTTATCAGTCAGAAGAATTCCATACCAGTCCATATCAGACATAGAGAGTTTGTTCTGTGCAGCACAGTGAACCTCACAGGCAGTAAGGATCTGCGTAATGTTCTGTATCTCAGGAAACAGTCTTTGAGCTTTCTTAGCAAACTTCAGCGCCCCTACAAAGTCACCACTTTTCATTCTATCTTCAGCAATTTGTTTCGCCTTCAGAGCATCATCCTTGTTGCACTCCATTGGTGAAGATGAAATCAAAACTCAATTAGTGTTGTTCCCTCAGTCATACAACACACAGACAGGAAACTTCTGCCTTTTCACAAATTTGACACCCACACACAGTGCAACATTTCACCTGATTGACACAAGCCAAACCCCCCAATGAATCATTAAACAAATATGTCATGAATAACTTGGATAAACAAAACTTTGAGTGTTTCTAGCATTAATTTTAGCAGAAACAGGGATCTCAAAAGTAAGCCTGTAACAAGATTTATTCCATGTCCTTTTCAAAAAAAGATTTATTCCATGTTTGCGTCGATGTATTCTCAACCATAGTCCTATTAAAATACCAACAGCTGTGATTTTATGTAAAAACCATGTTGTTTGGATATTTTACTCTAAAATCAATTTTGGTCAGATCATCCCATGCTTTTACATTTAGATTCAATATTTTCAACTAAAATCATTTTCTATAAATAAAGGTATTGGAAACATAAATTGCATTTGTTCAAACTCGCTAAAATCAATTTAACGAAATCAAGATCTATAATGCTAAACCTTTAAATATTTACCCAGACATACCATAAGTATGAAATTCTCGAATCAACGCAAAAACTATTTTTTCACTTTTAGGCTCTGTTTGGTTATACAACTAAACTAGCTTAGTAGATTAGCTTATTCGATCCAATGAGAAGTATTTCATAAACAAGCTTCTCTTGCTAGCTTAATTTTATTTTTTTTACCCTATTTAAAAAATAATAAAACAACCGCCCCACCCCCCCCCCCCCCCCCCACATTGTTTTTTTAGGAAAAGCAACAACGCTTTTTTTTACTTGCTCATTATTTCTACCGACAGAATTTTTTAATGGAAGCATCTTGCCTTTTCTATTGTTTTTTAGTTGCAATTTATAGCATATTTGATTTTAGAAAAAACTTATAATTATGAAATTAAACAAGTTTACTTAAACGAAAAAAAAATTCAACTGTATTTATTTTCATATAGCTTCCAATTTTTACCCTATAAAAATTATTCATATAGCACATGTATTGTTTTAAAGACGGAAAATAATTTGAAATAAACATAATAAGTAAGAAAGTGTTTATAAATATAATTTATAAAATTTAAACAAACAAGTACTTTCAGTTCACTTCAACAACTGAGGTTACGAAGCCCTTTAATTTCATTGAATTAGCTTGCTTAAAGGGGTTGATTTTTGAATTGCAAAAGTATATTAGAACAACCAAGAAGTCACAAAGAGTACAAGAAGTACTCAATGTTATAAAACAAAGGAAAAGTACAAAAAAGATACAAATGTTACAAAAACTTATGGCTTAATATTAGTAAACAGACCCTTAGTCTAAAGTACAAATGTGACAACAGCTTAACCAAGCATGCAATGCAATAAAATGGGAGACAAAGTCAGGACCCGTTTGGAATCAAAAAGAATTTTTCTTTTATCTTATTCATTTTCAATTACAAGTATATCACCTTGCATTCAAAAAATTGTAAAGCAAATAGCGAGCAAAAAAATTGATTTCATTGTATCAGTTACAACAAATCTTTGAAAAGAGAAAACAAAATTAAAAATTAAAAATTCCCTCAAACCAAAATAAAAAATCACACACAAAAGTAGATCCGAACATGCAATAAATATAACACAAAAAATTGAAAAATTGAAAGAATTACATGAAAACCCAATGACCTAAAATCAAAATATAAACCCTAATTCAGTTTAAGAACTAATGACGATAATAATTAAAATGATAATAATAAATCGTAATTCAGCAACAACACAGCATAATCTAAACCCTAATTTCAAAATTCAAAAACAAAATCGACAAAAAGAAAAGTACGAAAAGAGAAACCCTAAATGAAGATCTAAAAAAGGAAGAAGTAGAGAAATTTATGGAACTTACTTGCGAGGGTCCTTCTTCCTCCTTCTCTGCGTAGATTTCGCCACTTGAGTTTTTTCTTCTTTAATTTACTCTTTTTTATTTCTTTGTATTTTTTGTCCCAAAAGCATATATGTATTTATATTTTTTGTAGGCATATATATGTGTTTATATTTTTAATTATTTAATGTGCTAAAGACAAACAAAAAGCCAATAAGCGGGAATTGGAAAAATATGGATTTGATTCAAAGGAACAAACGCTTTGAAAATTGAAATTTCCCCATATCTCAATGTTGAGAAAATTCTACATAAAAGCTTTTTTTTTTTTATTTTGAAAATGAATATTTTAAAAGGGTTTTTTTATCGTGTGCATGTGCAAATTTGTACATGTTTGTATTTTTCATATAAATTTTGCTTTTTAATTTTATTTTTTTACTTCCTTGAGACCTTGACACAAGTTAGTGTGATTCAAATAATTTGTCAGTTAATTTACTTTTGAAGTATTAAATAATTTTGTTTTTTTAAATGTATTAATTCGTGTAACTTTCTAATTTTTTAGGTATACATGAACATCTATATGTATTTCAGTCATCTCATGTCATCAATTCAAATCTCATTGCAGCGGAAAACATTAATTAAACAACGTAATGGCACAACTGCCTCAACATAAACAACTTATTAAAATTTCATTCTAGGTAGTTCCTCAACATAATTCATAATAATACGTAACAAATGGAAAACAACACAAATATCCCCATCATGTTACGTATCAGAGCGACCCTAAGACGACACGTGAGTGACTCACTCATTTAACAGCTAACCTTAATTATCTGCAAGTTACCCAATTGTAAAGGCAACATTTCCAAGCAGAAGGGGTGAGATTTCACATTCAATAATAATAAGCATATAATTCATCAATTGCATTTAGCAACTTAACCATCATCAATTAATAATAATAATTCTTCATATAGTACTTCATTAAATCATCAATCAACTTCTGATCATCATTAACATCATATTCATCACATCATATACATTCATACAATAATTCATCAATGATAAACAACATCATATAACAACATAATCATCACATCATAGACATCATCATATAACAACATAAACAACAACGATTAATAAATATTAATATTTCACATAGTTCTTCGTTAACAACTCATTGATAAATGACAACTTAACGACAACGACAATGCGACATCAGCGACTTCGACTTGACAATGCAACTACAACTTCTTAATCATGCATGTGGTACCAACCAGGGCATTAAGTCCTCAACATAAGAGCAAAAGCTCACAGAGCATCAAGCCCTCAACGTAAGAGCAAAAGCTCGCATGGCATCAAGCCCTCAACTTTAATGAGTATGCATGGACTCAACAACCAACAACTTAAACAACTTGTAACTTAGACAACTTCAAACTTAGACAACAACTTACACCTTAGTGACTTTGGCAATAACTTGCAACTTAATGACAATAATGATTTAACAACAGCAGAAACAACAACATAAACATCTTGCAACATAGCAACATCGATAACAACAACTTGAATGATATAAACAATAATAATTTTATATCATACATTTTTCAACACATTATATAAATATCTCAAACTAACCAACAATCATTAATCATTTGATTTAGACTCTCTGTAAGTCTATAACTTATTAACAACTTTCATTCATATCCCAAGATCAACTCACAACATAGGTTAAATACTCTTAAACACCTTAATTGAAATCATAGTACTACTAGTTTTGAGGTTTGGAATTATCCCATAAGTTTTGGATTAACTTGGAAATGGTTATGCTGAATTTTCATAAGATTTCACTAAGACCTCCTTGGAGTATTTTCATCATATCTCAAGAACCAAAAATCATTTTCACGTCAAATCAAAGCCACTGGAAAGCTAACTCAATTATCTACAACTTTCATGTTTACACCAAAGGTCAATTCAAAACAGAAACGTGTGAAAAAGACGCAAGAACATGAAACAGGACGTGCTGTCAGAGAGCAACTCGCCCCGGCAAGTAACTCCACTCACCATGGCGAGTTATGACAAATAGCTCTCGGGAAAACTCCATTTTTCACCCCAAAATCTCAATTTTAACTTCTCTATGCCCAAATTTGATCCCAAAACTTGTCTAACCATTCTATACATGTTAAGGCACTCAAAACCATATAAAACCTGAACCAAAACATTATTCAACACAAATCAGCATTTGACGCATTTTTCACAAAAGTTCTCAAGAACAACAAAAATTCACTTCAAGCTTTATGGTTAAGATTACCGAAGGTTTCAATCATTAAAAACAACATCTTATAACAAAAACAACAACAATTAGAAGTGAATTCATCAACAACAACATTATACTTCACCAATTTTGAGCAAAAACACAAGTATACATATATACATAACTTGAGCATATAAATTCATCATCAACAACTTAATTAACATCAAATTCACATACCCAAACATTGCATCAAAACATAAGCACAAATTTCACCAATTAAATCCACAATAATCACTTTATACAAATAGACACTTATGGGTAGAAGTAGAAAAAGAGTTTATACAAAAGATTATGAATGAAATTTAACCCTAATTTCTATAACATCAAACCTAACAACAACTACAAGGTTAAACCATTTTTCAGAATTATTCAACCCATTATTAGAGAAAGCTAGTCCCACCCTTACCTTAGATTGATTGACGAAGGACTCTACCGCTTTCTCTCCTCTGACTCTTCTCTTCTCTTGGTTTTCTCTCTTTTTCTCCAAAAACAGGTTTCACGTAATCCTTATTTTCTAATTCTAACTCTCCCTTTTATATAAATCACTAACCTATTTATTTTCTCTTATTTCCAAATCTGCCCTCCCAGTCTCAATATTCTATTATAATACATGTAACCTATATTTTCATCAAAGGATACAAGTTCTCTCTTAAGTACGGGGGTTTCCACTCGATTTGTTGCAGGTGCGGATGTTATGGTCACAAGAAAGAGCGTTGTGGAAAACTCCTTGGAGAAACAAACATTATTATGAAAAATACAACGGTGGTACTAGTGAAAGGCGAGGAGAAGACAAGCCCTAATTAAGTCATGGTAGAGAAGGTCCTTGCATTAAATAGTATCTCAAGTCTTTAAAAAAATTAACGGATTTTGACACATTAACATGTTTCTCAAATATCGTTTTATTATTTGTGATTTTTGTCCCAATCCAAATTTTGGCTATATATAGTATTTTATCTTCATATTTAAAATTGAAGCAATAAATTACCACTTATTGAGATAAAAAAGTTCACTTATATAAAGTGATAAAATTGAGGACAAAACTACAACTAAACATATAAAGTACTATAAATAATTAATATAATCTTAAAAAAAAAACATCACTCCCTTGTACATCACTCCCTTATTAGGGTTCGGTGGGGTTCTTAAAAAAACTATTAGTTTGATTGATTTTAATGGTAAAATCAACACTTCCTCCGTTTTTAAATATATGTCGCAATTTTATAAGGTATTCATATAATTTATTTTGACTATAATTTTAACTAATATATAAATACTAATATATAATTTCGTACTTTGTTTCATTTATTAAAGGTTTTTATTCCTTTGCACACCTTGTGCTAGGAAGACCTTTATGGTGGTAATATATTTCATTTTAACTTCTTAAAAAAAAAATATATATAAATACAAATGTGAACATGTAAGATGTTCAATTTATCTCAATGAATATTTTTATAATTTTTATTATAGATACTTATTGATATTAATAGTCAAAATTGTGTATTATCATTCGTAAAGTGATTGAGTGTTATATGTTTTTAAGAACAGAAGGAATATCATTTATTAAAAAATCCATAATTAATTATAGTTAATGGAATGATTAAGTGAGTGATCTCATTTCTCAAGTTTTGGTCTCTCTTGATTGATTGATTGTTTTTTTATTTTATTTGATGTGAAAAAGTTTTGGAGAATCCTAACCAGCACCTTCTGGACAATGATTAAGGATCCAAAACAAGTAGTAAAAGTTTATAAAAAAACTGTGTAACAATTACTTGATCAAAAGTAACTTCTTAGAGCACCTCCGACGGCTATAAAATTGAGTTACGTCCACCAGCTGTAATTACAAACATGGTTATTTTGCAAAAAAAAATTCCTTGGAGTTCGACAGGCTGGAGTCACCGTACTTTGAATAAACAAGTTATAAAAATTGTTACCGTTCTGAAAAATATGACAGCCATTGTGGATTTTTACTTATTCTCTTTTTGTTACTTTTGAAATTCTTGTACCTATAAATTGGGTTCATTTGCAAAAAAAAGATTCACTTTTTTCATCACATTTCATCTCGTTGCTTTTATTTTTAACCCACACGATTATTCTCTTATAATTTTAATTTCACAATTTTATCTCTTTGGTCTTCATTTGATAATACATTTTATTCAATTATTCATTTCTTCACTTCAAATTTATTTTTATTTATGTCAAATAGGTCCCAATCAATATAATTATCAACAATTTTTGTTGCATTTTATGCAAAATCAACAACACCCTAGTTCTCAAAATTCTCAATTTTTTTCACCACCAACAAACTCCACCGTGTTTCCATCACCACCACCAACAAACCCCAACATATTTTATAGGCCTCAAAAAGATACACAAGGTGTACAATTTACTCATTGCGAACTTGGAACATCTATTGGGTCTATGTCAGAATGTCAAGTTCCACAATTTTCAACTCAAGTTGGTCTTGAAAATATTTCACTTGTGGAGAAAAAAAGACGTTCAACTCAAAAAAAACCTCGGGAGCTATTCACAAGAGATGAGGATATACTTCTTATTCAAACATGGCTCAATATTTCAAAGGTTCTATTGTGGAAAATGATCAAAAAGCAGAAAGATTTTGGTCAAGAATCGCTACTAATTATAATCAGTATCGCAGGCAGTTGCGAGAGAAGGGGCCTAGTCAATTAAAATTTCGATTTAATCGAATAAGTGGTCCCGTTCAAAAATTTTTCGGGTGCTACAATTCAGCTATTAATGAAAAGAAAAGTGGGACCTCGAAGAATGACATCATGGATATTGCACATGTTTTTTTTTTTCTCAAGATGATGGTGCTCCATTCAATCTTGAGTATGCATGGAGGTTGTTGAAATATGAACCTAAATGGAAGGGAGCATATATTGAAACTTCTTCAAAAAGAACAAAAACTTCTACTAGTGGGGCATACTCTTCATCACCAAACCCAAAGACACCTTAAAGTTATGAATTTAATTCAACATCTCCAATGGAGCGTTCAATGGGGCAAAAGGCGGCAAAAAGGAAGGCAAAGGCTAAAGTAAATGCAAGTGCGACCGAAACATCTTCTAAGGCCATGCATGATACAATGGATAAAAGAGTGGCGGCCATGGAAAAACTCGCACACCTTAAGGAGGAAGAAAACATTTTAAAGAAGGAGGAGATGGAGTTTAAGGCAATGCAAGTCATGTCAGACATGTCCACGATGAATGAGAGTCAACGTCAAGTTCATGAAAAATATTGTAATAAGCTCAAAGAAAAGTATGGATCTTAGTTAAGATGAAATGTTGTAGTATTATTAAAATTTAATATTATGTAGTATCTATTTTAGTCAAACTAGCCGTTAGTAAAAGACACTGTATTTATTTTATTCATTTTTAATTATGTATGTCATGATTTTAATGTTAATTTTCAATTATTGTTATAAAAATTTAAATTTTATTTTATTTTAAATTATTTTCATATTAATATTAATTTAAAATAATTAAATTAATATTTTAAATTGTAATAAAATTAAATATGAATATAATATTAATTTGTGATGCAAAGTTGTGGGACCCAATATGAGTTTTTTAGAACTCACCATTGGAGTTCAAAATGAGAGAGTTGCTTCAAGATGATGTGTCACAATGGGACCACAAAATAATCATTTGTATGGATCACCACCGGAGTTGCTCTTATATTTCCAAAATAAAATTTTTATTTGTTGAAAGACCAAAAAAAATTTATATTGAGAAGTAAAGTTGTTTTGTGTCAAGTGTGATGGGAGCCTGGAGAGAAGGTTGTAGGATGTGTGTCGATCAAATGGTTAAAATGTCAACTTATATTATACATTGCTAAAAAAAAAGAGAAATGATATTTAAACATTCATTATTTGACAACTTTTGTGATAATTCTCTCTGTCTCTCTCTCATTGTATTTTTATTCTTTTTTTTTCCTTTTTCTTTCTCTATTGTTATTGTTCAATAAAAAAAAATTGTCATTAAAAAGTTGTTGGAAATTGATTGTCAAAATTAGAGCTGTCACAACAGGCCGGGCCGTATAGGCCGACCCGTTTAGCCCAAATAAATATAGGGCTTAGGCCTAAAATATTGAGCCCGAATTTTAACAGGGCTTTTTAGCCCGGCCCTTAAATACCTGGTACCCGTTAGGGCTAGCCCGAACGGGCCACGGGTAGCCCGCATAAGAAAAAAAAACCTATAAATTATATATAGTTTTTAAATAATTCTTTACTTAGTTGATTATCAAAGTAAAAAACAAAAGTGAAAATTCAATGAATTAACACAAATATAAATGTAATATAAAATTATATTTATTCGTTTCGTTATTTATAGTTTTAAAGATCGAATATATAAATATCAATAACCATAGCGTATCTAATTTATTTAAAATCATTTTCCTCGTCGTTTTAGTTTACGACTTTTGTACGAAAATGTTTACAATTTATTTTTGTGCTAGACATTATTTAAACATATTAAAAATATTATTTATAAAAAAATTATAGTAGTGTTTTATAGTACTTTTTAAAATAAAAAATATATAATTTTTAATACGGATTTTTTCCACGGATTCTAAAGACTAGTATGCGACAAATGAATAGGTAGAACTTTACAAGACCCACCAAACAACAAGACTATAGAATGCATAGCCGTAAGATTTGTGCATCCATTACCTATTGCACAAGTTACAGTTACTTACCATAACTGTTCAAGATTTTTTTATTCTAGTATTTCGGTTATCCACATGATCAAGTATAATTTTTCTTTAACAGTTGTTAGGTGTTGTCTGGCATCATAATTGTAGCACCAACTCATAAGAATGTACATTTAAAAGAAAATTGTTGTGACTGATGTTATGTACATTAACTTCTTCATAGTTGCAGACTCCTGAAGTTGTTTCATGATCAATTCATGGAAGCAAAGCAACACCATCAAAACTTGGTCAAAATAATTTCGCTCATAAATTCTTCAGGTGCTGCACCAAAAAGAGGGGAATAAAACTGCTTTAGAACCTCCTAACTTGATATAAAAATGAAGATACACAGCATCAAAGACTAACTGGTACTGGTAGTCTCCTTAAAAATGAGACAAGCATTTTTAATAATCAAAATCACATTGAACATTTTTTATTTTATTTAAAATATAGATTGTAGAACCTCTGCCACTGGAATTCTATCGGTGTCGGGATGCATTCCTATGGGTGTTGCATTTGCAAGAATTGCACCTTTCACTGGCTGAAAGTTTACCAAGTTTTTATAAGACTGAACTTCACCAAATACAGCACAAGCAAGAGATCTGGACTTGTCTTTTTGAACAAAATGAGAGAGTAAGGAATCACATTTACATAACATAACACATACTCTAGAGATCTAAGAAGTTTACATATCACGCCCATTAATTGGCTCAGAAAATACCAGTATTTCTCAGTTTATTTGTCAATCAAATGCTATATAGAGGTATGGAGTATATAGCATAGTTCAAATAAGTTATGGTCCAAAATTGACTAATTTCTAACAATTATATATATTATTAAATAATCAATGGTAATTACAAGTTTGTCTAGTGTGAAGCAAAACACCCTTGTGACTAGTTTGTTGGTTAAACTTAAGCTCCAGCATCAGAAAAACCAAAGAAAATTAAAATTTATATAGACATGATATGCCTTATTTATACCAAAATCAATGTCAAAGATGACTATACGAGCTCCTCTGGTTTTAGCACCAAATGCAAGTGCTTTCCCTGCACCTCCCGCACGAACAAACAATCGTCCATCAAGGGGGTGAACCTGAAGATGTTTCACCATCATTGCAACTATGCTCTGACAATTGTTCCATTGGAATCGCTAAATCAGTAATTATCACACCAATTGTAATTTGACCTTGATAAAGGATAAGATTTCATCAAAGAATATTTGCATTGTAACTACAAAAAGTAAATAAGACAGAATCCTTCATAATAGAGAAAACTGAAACATGGAAGATAATTACTTTTGTAGATGGAAAGCAGTCTTGTTTCTGCATTTATCAATTCAAGTTTTTAACAAAGTTGGTCCTTGATATTGTTTCACAACTTCTTTGGCCAAGTAATAAGGAGTTTGACCTTTCGCCTTTTGGTGTTCATTTAATTGCTTTAGCTCTAAGAATTTCATTTTCACCAATACATTTGACAAGTTCAAGGAAATTATAATAAGAATTACCTATGAGTGCATCTTCAATTGCTGTTATTGATGCCTCGCAATCTGTATTATAACCAACAAGCTTGCCATCTCTTGGTTCTCTTGTAATAGTATTAACAGCTCCTATAGAATGGTAGAGTGTTATGGGAAACAAATCGAATAAGTATTATTACTGAAAAATCATTACATGGACGAACAACCGCATCTCAAGTCTGTTTTATACGGTCACATAACTGTGTTATCATTTTGCAAATAATTCATCTATTTCATATAATCAATTCTTTCTTCGCTATATAAAACTAGCTTAAATTATCTAACAAACATGAGATCATATACAGTGCAGAAAACAAAATAAAGCTCAGCAATTTCACATACATACAAACTAAAAAAGACTTGGGCCTTTTTTTTTTCCTCAATATATATTTATAGGAGAGAAGAACTATCTTGGAAGTTAAGATCAAGCCATAATGTCGGATAACCACCATAGAACACTTCAAAATGTTACATGGAAGAACAATTAACCTGAGCAAGTGGATGAATTTCATCACAAAACCTTAGAACTTCTTCCTTATACTACAGTTCATAATTCATAAGAAAGAAGAAATAAAGACAAACACTTAATGGTTAACTTGATAACAAAGTGAATAAAACACTATGGTTGCAGTAAATTAAATTCTTGTCTTAGAAGAGAACATTTGACATACCTAAAATCAGTAAAATCAGGACTTGGATAGGTCCGAAGGGACAATATATCGACAAGGGACTATATGGTCTTAAGAACACTCTTAATTCCGAAGGGACGGAAGGGAGTAGAAAAAGGAGAAGGACTTGTCAACACAAGTCGAAGGAGGGAGAAGAGAGGAAAAACACAGGAAGCATCAACTGTGAATTTCGGTGTGTGGAATGCACTGTGTGAGCTCTCTATTCACAACTACTAATAAGTGAGAAACTTTGGGAGCAAGTAATTCATATATTAGATCTAGTACAAAAAATATCTCAAATTGAGTCTCAAAATAATCATATTGAGTACAAAAATATATTATTCAGTACAGAAATATATTATTGAGTATCAATATATATTTCAAATCATGTACTAAAATATATTAGATTGCCTACTCAAATATTTCAGATTGTGTTCCAAAATATTCTAGATTGCGTTCCAAAATATTTTAGCAAAATTTGGAGACTAAGAAAACACTTTCTAATAATGATTAAATTAATTATTTAATTTATCATTTTCAAATAATAAAATATATATATCAATATATCTATTTTTTCTCTTGTGCTTACTTCGTTCACATAATTATGTACCCCTATTAGAGGTACACCCCCAATATATAAACACTACTGATGTGTGTGTTCCATCCGCTATGGGACTTCCACTTTTTTCAATTTACACAACACCTACCCAACATGGGAATTTGTGTTTAGTCTTTTTAACTCAATTTCCACACATGTTCCAACAGATCCCATCACAGTTTACATGTCTGAAGGAAGGATTATGCAATGTAGGGCCTTTGCTGTGGCTAACTGGTTTTGAGATGAGATGAGTCCAAAAACTTCGGTATTCGCATTTACATGTTCCAATTTATAGGCTTCCTGTAGACTATGAAGAGAAGGCAGGCCAGGGATTGGATTTCTTGCCAAAGATCCACAGACAAAGAAACCGCCAAACTTTGGACACAGAAATTGGCTTATCAAACCGCTTTCTCCAATCGAATAAGCTATTAATGGTACCTTCAAATCATTAACAGAGCAGGCATATCACCAAGTCCTCAAACAGTTATACTTTATGCTTGAATCTATGAATTAAGCTTCTTTTTTTTTTTCCCTCTAAAGAAATGTTCATGCCTGACAATAAGGAAACAAGCTGAATATTCTTGTTATTTCTGTTATATCAGCTGCATGTGCGACAAGTTTGATGATATCTGTTCCTGTAGCCTGCATGAGTGCAACAAGTTGAAGAAGTTCTTCTGTCGGAGGAGTGATACCATCCACAAAGCAGGACGCAATAATTTTGCCGTGTATATTATGATTTCTCTTATGTTAACACAATAGCCGTAAGGTGAGAAGCTGCCTGAAAAAACATGAAAACAATGTTTGTCAAGGAAATTTACATAATAATTCAAAAATATTATAACTACAGTTATATGTTGAATAATAGATAATCAATTGTCAGATACCCCTCTCTGAGTGCCAAGGCCAGTCTAAAAAAACAACGGTTCTTTCATAGTGAGATGTGATGGATAATGTAATAAGAAATCAACATAGAGATGGGAATGGAATAAATATAGTACTACTATAAAAGTGATGTGGAAGAAAGGGATGGTGAAATAGTAAATCTAGTTTGATCTTCAAAAACATCATTAATTGGTCATCATTTATCAATCTCCGACAGGACCTATGATGCAGATACATTTTCTTAATGCTATTAGAGACAAAGATTGGTAGAATGAAAGCGATCTTTCACACAACTAGTGCAAATAGAACACTGTACTGTACTATTTAATGTAAATTTTGTGAGTACTGTCTGTAATATTACTAGGATTTCCACCCGTCCAACGCACGGGCGAATAAAACGATTTTATGTGATGTTAACAAATTATCACTCTTAACATATCACCAAAATAATAACATTTACTATACTTGTTAAACAAATCGGATTATAATGTCATCATCAAAATAACGATGTCATCGTTTGACATATATAGTTCAATTTAGTCTAAATCATTAACATAGTTCACAACTATTATTGATCAATTTTTTTTTTTGACACACCTATTGTTGATCAATATATTGAATACAAAAGTTAATAACAATATAATTAGACCTTCATTATAAATAGAAACATAACTGATATCCCCATGTTTGAGAAACATAACCGATGTTAAATCAAATCCTTATAGCCTCCCGTATTTGAATCATAGTGTTTGTAGTTAATATAAAGAAATGAATGGAAATGCTAATAACAATATGATGATACCTTCATTATAAATAGAAACATAAATTAAATACTTATAGCCCCATGTTTGAGGAATATAGCACTTTGATCTTAAATCGAATACCTAAAGCATCCCGTGTTTGAATCATAGTGTTTGTAGTTAATATGACCATACAACTCCATTCTTATACAAAAGAGAGACCATGGTATAAAAATAAGAAACTTGTCTATTAAATGTTTGAAGAAGCCCATGGTTAAAATCGTTGATCCCTATCTATAACTTCAAAGACTTAAAATTTATTTCAATTATTCTTTAATTTTGTTGATCAAGAAAAAGAGGATACTATAAAACTTGCTTGTCTAACGTCAATTATTCAATTATTCTTTTATTTCAATTATTTTGATGAATATCCAATGCTCTCAAGTTAACAACTATTATTGATCCAAATACAGTTCCAAAAGAGATAAAATAATACAAAAATTATGGCCCTAAAAAAAACAGACTTAAACAAAAGTTTTGAATGATTCTAAGGTTTGATAGTTACATGATCTTAATACTTAGATCCTCCACCATTTGCTTTCCATTTACCCTTGGCTGCAAAGAAAGAAATTGTGAGAGAACACAACTGACAACAATATATGACAGAAAAGTCTATTCAAATCTTGTAAGTTGGGTATCATTATCAAATTGAAAGAAGCTACAAATAATAACAATCAAACATGGCTATGTATAAATTTTGAAACCTTTATCTGCTGTCATTGAAATGGTAAAAGAACATGTGAAGTAAAACAACAAAGTTGTAAATGATTCATGAGAAAGATTTTCTTCTAATATAATGTTTCTTAATTTTCAATTGTTTTCAATGCTGAAACTTAAGTGAGGAAATTCATATTACAAATTCAAAGCCTATTTTTGAAAATATTATCACAAATTCAAAAATAAAAAAGTATTACTAAAGAAAAAGGATAACTGAAAATGTTTCATGTGTAAATATCTTCAAATATTTTAAGTCAAGTAATTTAAATTGTAAAATCAACTAAACATGAGTTGGTTTGGTGATAGTGTGCGTAGGAAGGTGGGTGATGGTTCTGATACGTTGTTTTGGTTCCACTGGTGGTGTGGAGGGGCGCCCCTTAGAGAGCAGTTTCCCAGGTTGTTTGATTTAGCTGTAGACAAATATACTACTGTAGCTAACATGTTGCCCTTGAGATTGTCGCGGGGTGGTGAGGGGTGGAGTTGGAGGCGGTGGTTGTGGGCGTGGGAGGAGATTGTCTTAGAGGAGTGTAGGACTTTACTGCTTGATGTTTCTCTGTTTACTGATATTTCAGATTCTTGGATTTGGCTTCCGAACCCTATAGGAGGTTATTCTGTTAGAGGTGCTTATGAGGTGTTAACAGCGACTGGCAACTCCATCACGGATAGTGCTGTGGATTTGATTTGGCATCATCAGGTTCCTTTGAAGGTGTCGATATTTGCTTGGCGTCTTATGAGGGATCGGTTATCGACGAGATCAAATTTGGCATCAAGAGGCATCTTACAGTTAGACACTGCTCTTTGTGTCACAGGGTGTGGTTCGATTGAAACATCAGATCATTTATTTCTATCATGCCCGTTTTTTGCGGAGTTATGGGAGCAATTGCGGCTCTGGATAGGCTGTGTGGGGGTCGACTCCAACATTATTTCTAATCACTTCGTGCAGTTCACTTGTCTATCAGGTTTTGCCAAAGCTAGGCGATCGTTTCTTCAGTTAATCTGGCTTTTGACTACTTGGGTGATTTGGAGTGAGCGTAATAATCGTTTGTTTAAAAATGTTGTAACCGAGGCTCCTAGATTGCTTGATAAAATCAAATTGTTATCGTTAGTGTGACTTAAAGCTAAAAATGCCACTTTTGTTTTTGGAACTCATATGTGGTGGTCATGTCCTTTAGCTTGTTTGGGCATTGGATAATCACCGGTGGATTTTTCCTCTTGTTTTAGTCCATTGTATATTGGTAGTAGTCTTTTATGCACACCTTGTGCTAAGAGATTGCTATTGTTTTTGGTAATATAATTTCATTTTGGCTTGTTAAAAAAAAAGATTGATCCTGTTTTCCATCGAATCTATTGTGAAAATGTTAAAAGCAGTAGTCAAAGCTAGCTTCAAAGTAGTCTTTAAAATGGCAAAAAAGAAACTATCCTAAGATATCAAATTTCAATGTTGATGCCTCTAATTACTTGTTTTGTGTATCTAGAATTATAGTTATAAAGAGAAACCCAAAAAAACCAGGAACAAATGAACTGAACAGAAATTCTTTTATTAATCAAAAGGTTGATTCTGAAATAAAATAAAAAATGAAAATTGAGACATGGAAACAACCTGTTGCAAATTGCAATTTCTCAATCTCCTGTGATCTTCTCGAGACATGAATCAACATCCAAGAGGTGTAAATAGTCTCGCATGTTCTTGTTCACTCATCTTAATCTCTACAAAACAAAAATAAACATCAATAACTAAGTTCATAAAAGAATAATAAGACACATCACTAAAATGTTAAAAACATTCAAATTAAAACTTTTGAAAAACATATTTAATGAAAACAAAAGTGATAAGGAAATTATTCAAACAAATTTGAAGACAACGATAAATGATAAATAAGCATCTTAATAACAAATTCCAGAAATCAAATTAAATCGAAAAAATAAATCATGTAAACATTTTTTCAAATATAGAAACGCAAAAATAGAATTGCAAAAACAGGAAACCAACAACCTATCATATCTGAAGCTAATATTAATGCTTAGAGAAGGACAAAAACAGGAAACCAACAACCTCTCTTCTCTTCCTAACAATGCCAATATATTTTTTCTACCTATAGCCAAATAGCCCATAATTTAGGCTTGTATAAAAAATATAACTAAGATGTGTCACTTTTATAACCCACTTAGAGAATTAATTCCAGCAATAAAAGGGAAAAATAGAGTATATCCAAATGGTTCAAAACATGATTGATAATCTAAATCAAAGCTACAAAGTGAAGAGAGGTAATAGTAACTTCAGATCTATCAATATCTCAAAAGCTACAACACCAGCTCACTGTGTTTACCACAAAATAATAATAACAAAACCATAAAATCACAAAAATCAAAGATTGTTAATGACACAAACATTATCAGCTCAGAACATGGGATGTGATATTGTTAATTTCGTTAGGCATATAAATACTCATCAGTTTCACATAACCGTTTCACATACTCATCAATTTGAAATAGGTTATAAATAAGTCAGTTTAAAATTCGTAAGGATTTAAACTTCGATAGATAATGGAGGATGGCTTGTATATTATTAAGATGTCCTCGTTCGTTCTTCTCATAAAACGGAAACAATTTGGGATTTTTCTCAAATGAATGAATTTAAAATTGCAAACAAATAGACAGCAACGTAAAAGATGTGTTTCTAATAAACAAAATGAAGATTATGTTAAGACAAATTACAAAAAACTTAAGTTCAATAAAGCACATCATCACAAAAATCAGTGCTAATTTTCAGCTGAATGATGTGGAATCTAATTCAGAAATTTTTTGTTGAATGTTTAGGATCATACCCTTGTGTCTTGAATCATAGATCATAAATAAGTACTATAATCTAACATGCAAAAAATCCTCATATTAGTTTTTAGCATAAAATAACATTTCTTAAAAATCATATTCTTTTTTTGAAGGATTAAAAATCATATTCTTGAATGTTAATCTTGTTGCATTCAATATTTGTCCTAAAAACCATTCATATATACTATAGTAGGAGCTTAAACAAAATAACACGCTAAATATATAAAAATCACAATGCAACATGGTTGATGCAAGAGATATGATATGATCTTCAAGGTGCATATTGCATAGTCGTTAAATATTAATTCACACAAATAACATAAAATTCTAGTCAAATAAATAAACTATGTTCAAAATTGCATATCTTAAGGATCAAATAACACCAATAAAATCATATTTAGACAGTGAGTCATTAGAACAAACCAAATTAGAACAATGCTAAATATCAATGATGAGATCCTTCATTATTTCTTCCTGAGTTGACCATATATATCATCCAATGTAGTATCTGCAAATAGATCATTGTATGAAAATAATTAAAACTCAATCTCATGGCAACCGGATACAAAACTATAAATAATGAACATGGAAAGAACAATAAAACGTAAGTTTAATTGGTTCAACAACAGTGAGGTTGAGATGCTGAATCTGACACACTCCAAATTAACTAAAGAAAATCATATTTTCTTCTTCAAAAAACTCAAAAGTTCAACAAAAACAAAAATCAATATATTATAGAAGCCAAATTAAAAAAGCAACAATATATTTATTTCAAATCAAGCGTGAATTTTCATGTTGATAGGAACAATTAGGAAACAAATGCAAACATTCCAAACACAATATTATAAAAGGATTATTTTGCTTTGTAACTTACACCGTAGAGTGCAGTATTTGTTAGAGGATTCATCTTTGAAAGAAGGTCCTAGAGTGAGATTGTAACACTTATCAGAATCAGGATCCGCCTTGAGTTCTTCTTTAGATTTGTGTGTCACTATGGAAGAAAAGTCCAGGAACTTGACACGGCTTGTTTGGATGAATTTTTATTAAACTCATTAGATTCAAAAATAAATGAACAGATAAAGATAAACCAAATCGACAAAGTACATATCGTATCCTCATCTATCCTTCTATCACACTCTAAACTCTCTAAAAAAAATCCATAATCAACATAATTATAATAGAACCTGACTATTTTATTTTTACATCTTTCAGCACCACCAAAACAATTTTATTGACTACATTATCAGATTGTATTATTCATTGCAAAAACAAATAGAATGAATCTGAAAATTCGAAAATGGCCATGGATGAATCCTTACCTCCGTCGCAGAAGTGTGTGCTGCTTCCGTATTCTTCTAGTCACAGATTACATCAAAAAGTGGATGAAATAGAAATCTGAAAATTTAGATGGAGAGGAAGATAAAGAACAAGGAGTGAGAGATTGAAAGGAATTCTTCAACTATATAGCAAAAAAAATCACAAAAATGCACAAAAGAAGATCAACAACACAAATCCAAAACAAAATCAATATCAAAACTAACATTCTTTTTACTGTGACATTTTCTCAAACACTTGGTGAGTGCTAAATTTCACAGTAAATAAATCAAGTCAAATACAAAACTAAAACAAATTTAACACCAACTTCAATCAACAAATATGAAGATTTCGTAATGAATAATACAATCTGATAATGTAGTCAATAAATACAATCTGATAATACAATATTCTAAAATATAAATCCGAAATAAAAAAATAGAACAACTATGGAGTATAAGGGGTACCTTGAAAATATTCAAACTGATGAAGATTTCAATAGCTTGAACATGAACACAAATCATGAATTCAAAGACAAAAAGGATTTAGAAATCTTACCTCTCTTGCCGTTAGCGTGCTTCTTCGTCGTCGATATCATCAGAGAGTGGTTATACATTGATATTGGTGATTGTGAAACTGAAATGGTTTTTTTCTTGTGAAGAAGAAACTGGAATGGCAGAAATGTGTGATTCTGAAAGTAGAAAAGGTGAGAGAGAGAGAGAGAGAGAGAGAGAGAGAGAGAGAGAGAGAGAGAGAGAGAGATGGTTATGAATAATGGAGAAGGAAGATAAGAGAGAGTAAGGAGCCAAATGTGAGAGATTCAAAATTCAAATTCAAATTGAAAAAAGGGGATTCAGTGTGTCACAGAAGTTTGAAGAAGGGAATCATAGAAGAGAAAGTGTGTTTCTGCGTGTACAGTGAGAATGAGACTGGTTTTTTCCAATTTCAGCGTGAGACAGAGAAAGAAGAAATTTGTTTTTCTGACATACAAAATCTTAATGAAGACAAGTAAATGACGTTTTTGCCCTCAGCGGCAGTTAACTACCGCTCAATTTATCCGGCGGTAGTTAACTACCGCTTTATATCAACACAGCATAAAAAAAAATGGTTAATTATGTTTAAGGTTCCTATAAATAAACATGTTTTGAACATTAATCCCTACTTAAATTTTCATAAATTTTTAGTCCCAACGTTTTTCACGTTTGTAAGTTTCGTCCCTACTATTAACTACTTTTTGCTGACTGATTCAAAAACCACAGCAGAACGATTTGATACTGATCCATAACTTTCCACATGTCTTAAAGAAGAGATTTGTATCGACCACAAATAAATTACTCCCTCCATTTCAAAATACATGTCCATTTTGGAGAAATTGCACTAACCAAGAAACAAAATAAATTTTGTTATTTTTGATGAAAATATGTGTGTTTTCTATAATACCCTTAATCATTTATTATTTTATTTTATTTTTTTTCTCTCTCTACAATAAATATGCAAGGGTATTATTGACAAGACAATAATTAATGTTGCATTGAAACTTGAAAGTGACAAGTATTGTGAAACAAAATTATTCTCTAAAATGAATAAGTATTATGAAACGGAGGGAGTATTGAATTGCATTTATTGAATGATGATCATGTGTTGGTAGTGAAGTGAGAGCTCAAGTTTAACTCATAGGAGGATGAATATAGGGTCTAATTCAGATAAGTTGAAAATAGAATTTGAAAACACCAACAAGTACAAGTGTCTACAATGATAAGCTAAATATGACTGTCATTGACATGATCAAGACATCAAGTTGGTAGACCAAATGGAATTTTTCTAAATGATAAGGACATTGAATTTATCATTTCAAGGAAATAATTGCACCAATTAGAAAAGTTGCAGCTGCAGATCCATTAAGAATATCAAGTCGACGCTTGGAAGAGCTTAGCAGAAACTTTCATTTTTAAAAACATCTTAAATGGATAAGGTTCTTATATAATAAACACTTGTTTTATAATATATTGTAGATATCAAGTATTCATCATCGTTTAACAATTCCTTCCTTCAAAAAAAATCATTCTTTAACAATGACTAATCTTTTTTACTAACCATATACGAATTTCTTACCATTAAAACCAATTACATGTTCGCAACAAAATACTTTTAAGGCTCTGTTAATATTACTAAACACTTTGAATTAATTAATTATTATACTTTATATTGAAATACACTATTAGTTATCAAATATTTGTTACCTTTTTATTGAAGGAGGATATTTGTTACCTGTAAGTGTATCGATTATCTGCTATATAATTATAATATGTTACCTGACCAAAAAAAAAAAATTATAATATGTTATTTTGCTAAAAAACAAAAAGAATTTTATTATGAGTTAAAGTTTTTTCTTTAAAAGAAAGGTTATTTTTGAATTGTTGAATGAAGAAAATGTTACATATAATTGACATATTTAAAACAATACTTTTATTATTAAACTAAAGTAGTTAATAAACTTTTATTATTAAAGCAAAAGGTTTGCTAAAGAATAAACATCAGATCAAGTTCGTCCTAATAAAATATTTCCGATAGATTGTCAAAAAAAAAAAAAAAATCCGATAAATAAATTTAAGCTAATCCTCCAGACAAAGAAAAAGAAAAAAAAAAAATCATCCTATAAAGAAACAAGTAACAAAAAGTTTTCAAATTGCAGCATTCGTTCCATACAAGAGGGATATAACATTACAATGACTGAAATTCCCATTGTCTTTCAACAGTGCACCATAGTATGTGAGCAACAGACCAATTATCGTAATCTCCATGAAATCTGCAGCCAAAAGAACCAAGTCCTAATTTATCAAAACACTTCATTTGGACCTCTTTCTATACAACCAAGTCAATAGTATTTGATAGTTTAAAATATGATAAACAAACATTCCCCACTCCAGCAAATTTGGGACAAAAGAGCACAGTCCCAGACATCAAATGATCGTTGAGAACAATGTTGATGATTCCCCTCACATCAGTAATACAAATGAACTTATCAAGCTTTAATACGGACAACAAATGAACCTGCCAAATAATGTGTAAAAGGATATTGATCAGAGAAAAATATGTAAACAAGATAAATGGTCATGCATTGGTTGACAATTTCAGAGCAAATAGAAAGATTCTTTGAACTGTATTTGACACAATGAAGGAATTTGCATGCTGCATGTAACGGGTCTGTCATGAATGGATAGGGCAAAACACACTTAATGTGATGACAATGACAACATGGCTCCAGGTATAAACTGAATATGTGAATGTCATCAGACTTTCAAATCAAGCTGAATCAGTGATAATATTATTAGTCTAAGATGCATGCAAATAGTGAAGTTATGTTCATGATTTACTGAACACAGACCTGAATCATGAGATGCTCCTATGTGTGAAGACAAAAAAATGTTTGAATTGTTAAATAAACAAACATGTGTAAACATGAATTTTGCATAAAAGCGAATATTAAACATCCTATACTGAAGCAACCAATGCAGGGGCAGGTAGAATCATACACTATCATAGCATTCCACTTTACCATCAGCACCTTTTGAATAATTTTATTCCATAATGGAAAGAGATATACAGATCACAAATAATAAAGGAACTTATATAAACTAAAATTTTGAAAAGAAAAAAAAAAACTTCAGGTTTATTTCTGACCAGAGGGTGAGACTTGGTGCATCAGACAAGCTGATGTTTCCTGATCACAGAGATAGTTTTGTGACCCCCTCGGGTCTCCACTCATAGGGCTAAGGCTAAATACATCTAATCCATATCAGACCCCCACAATAGTAGAAACCCCATGCCCTAGGCTGCCCCTTCTTGGTTTTTTACCATAGAGAACCAGTCAATGATGAAAAATGATTCATCTATTTGCAAAAACATACAAGTTAGACATGATTGAAACACACACAACTTCACCCAACAGAGATTTGATCAATAAAACTATAGGCTTAAATGCAGTTTTCTCCCCATATGTTTCAAAACATTGCGATTTTGGTCCCCTAATAAAAGAAAAATTCCCTCTATACTTAGAGAAATATGCTCTTTTGACCCTCTAACTTTAGGGAAATATGCTCTTTTGGCCCTCTATCTTTAGGGAAATAAGATCTTTTGGCCCTTTATCTTTATAAAAAGTTGCGATTTTGGCCCCTGTTTTGGGACACGTGGCGTCTTTTTAGCAGCTTTGTAACGTTTTGTAAAATTATAAGGGTTAAAATTGTTTTTTTTTTGTTAGGGGGCCAAAATCGCAACTTTTTAAAAGTTAAGGGGTCACAAATGCACTTAAGCTAAAACTATATCCAAAATCTGACAAAGACACTTTAAAAAGTAATGATACTCTCACACTCTTGAACTTCTCACTGTAACCCATTGAGTGTGAACTAGTCTAGACCCTATTTAAACTTTTCCAAACAGATCAAATTATTCACATCAGACTTGTCACATGCAAATTGTGCATCCAGAAAACACTAAAAATGAAAAGAAACTCTTCACTATCCTTAAAAAAAAAACTTCTTGTGTGTGTGTGAGAGAGAGAGAGAGAGAGGAGGAGGAGATGGAGGGATACGCACATGCTGGAAGGCTCGATATGTCTGCAGACACTGCACAGGGAATTCCCAAGTTGGAAAGAGCTCCTCTAATGATCCCGCATGGGAAATAAAGATGCATGCTCATCGCCTGTGCTGCCTTACTTTCAGCCGTAGGTGCAGAATAATCCTCAACTGAACTAACATTATCAGTGGATGGATCAACCGACATTCGTGCAAGCCACGGAAATTTATTATCTTGCAACACAAATGTACCCTGCAGCAGAACCAAATAACACAACCATCGAAATCAGAACACAAAAATACCAATATATATACATTCAACAAATTCAATATTCATCTTAAAACTCACCCTATGGTTAGTTTTCAAGTTGTCTATCTGCTTCTTAAACACCTCAGACCAAAAATCCTTGCAAATGAACTTGATTGCCTCCAAATGATCACCAAACCGCGGCCGCTCCATTGTATATCTGAATTACACACATCACATTTAATCAATTCATTGCAATTTCACCATAATTTACCTCAGTTATTTCATTTTCTCGAATTACTTCGTGCTTCATGGATAATAACTAATCAACCATATTTTAACCAATTTGACTACAATTTCATGATAATTCACTTCATGAAAAATATTTAATATCAAGAAATAGAATAATCCTACTGTGGTGTGTGATAACAGATCTAGATGAAGAAAGAGATAATTAGGGTTTGGTAGAACCAACCTTTCAGAGAGCTGTTGACCGACCTGATAACCAATGGCTTCGATCCTGCGAGCAGCAAGTTCAGGTTTATTGGCATAGAATCGATTGCAATAACAAGCAACCATCTCCGTCATCAAGCTATCAACGCAACTCTCTGAAACTTCCCTCACCATTTTCACTCTCTCCGAAACTATGAAGAAAATGGAAGAAGAAATTGAATCAAATTGTTTTTTGAACTCTGATTCTGAATCTCACTACAACTCGCTACTCATCATCGTGTTTCCTTTGCCTCTTCCAGATCCATATAAGGAATTTCTATTACCACCCCTTTTTTACTAATGCACCTTCATTTCTTTTGTCAAAGAAAAAAAAAGCCAAGACCAAAAAAGAAAAGGAAATGACTGAACTATCCTAACACTTATATGCATAATGTCATTAAAGAGTAGCTTATAGATCTCGCTAGCATTTTTATTGTCTTCACGCCTAGTGTGATTAATTTGAACTCGTCAGTTTAAACTCAAGGTTACAGATACGGCAGACTAAAGTGGTAGTTCCCCGGTTGCATTTAACATTTCTTGCAACCATATTAACAAGAGATATAGAGTGAGTATTCACAAATACATTCTCTATATCTCAGCATGGAGCGCATCATAATTCACAAGCTTACGAGAGTCTACCCCTTCATCCATCGGCTATCTAAATCGTGTAACAATCTTCCACTACATGCAATGTTTAATTTGTCTTTATGTGTTATCATAATTAAGCTTCACTCATGCCTCTTGAAAACTTCTTCCAACCAACCAAAATAGTGTCTTACTAAAGGGGCACTAGATGATGATGAGTGCAACTATCAACGCCTTTTGCCGAACCCCACCACCACCACATTGGTAATACATAAGGAGTGTATGAGCCATCATCCACGTGAAAGTTTGATTTTATGCGAGCATTTCTACGCCCATATTTTCGTCCACTAATGCTCAAAAGGTTGAAGGTCCTTTTTGTTGAGTGGTATAGGTACTTTGAATCGAGAAATGACAAATATTAGTTCCTCTCCGATCGATGGCATCATGGTCCTCTATGATAGTGGCCGCTGGGAGGTCTAGGATTTGATGAACGGTGATAAATAATATATTTTTAGTAAGAAAGTTCTCGTCTCGTTCACCAGCTGGAATTAATATTAAATTTTTTATAATATTTTTTCGATAGAAGATACCTCAACCTTAAACATTAAGAAATATGGAATGGAAGGACTGGTTTTGTCGTGTGTGTGTATAATTTGACCAGGCCCGGCCCTTAGGGGGTGCAAACAGCTCAATGGAGTTGGACCTCCTTAAGGTATGAGCCTCATTAAAAAAAATTACAGCCCAGTTAAGAAATATTAAATATATAGAGCGAGTGATAAATATCATATTTGCGGAAGTGGGGTAATGGTATAGTTGCAGGCTGGTATAGCCTAAGTCTCTAGTTCAACACTCAGGTTCCATGTTTTCTTATTTACTTTTCCTTTTTGCTTCTTTAATTAATATTTTTAGTATGAGAGACTTTGATTTAGACATTATTTTTTATATATTTGAGGTTCATCTATCCTCTCTTCAATTTAGCCAAATTCTCCTAAACATATTGGATTATATATTTACAAATGAAAACATAATACAAATTATTTTCTTCTTAGTTTGTTAGAACACTTGTAATTTTTGACTCATACTTATTGTATAAGATAGTTAAATTCTAACAACAAATATTATATTTTTTTTTATGTGAAAGAACAAACATTATAATTATTCTCTAAACAAAAAAACATAATAAACCTTTTATTTTTGGCTTTGTACAAAGTAAGAAAAAATATAACCTAGAAGATTGATAAGGATATTCGCTTAAATTGTATTTTTATTTTGTTGATTAGAATATTGATCTTTTATGTGTTAATTACAATAAACATTTCTTTTTTAATCTTTACGGATTTTATTTTCAATTTAAATAGATAATTGCTCTTATAAAAAAACTATCTTTTTTATTTTATTAGGAACCTCTTTTTACATGAGAGCCGAGCCTCCAATTAACTAAGGACGGTCTTAAATTTGACTAAACTTTTATTTACATAAAGAGGAAATTCTAATTGCTAAACAATTAAGAAGTTATAAACATTTTAGTTACGAATTTCAAATCACATAATATAGTCTATTGAGAAGAAGAAAAAAAAAAAAATTATTTGGTGGAAAACTGGTAAGGAAAGAGAAAATGAAAGAAATTATTTGTGCTAATTGTGGTATTAATTACTGAAAGTTCGGGGAGACAGTTACAAAGAAAAGTTCCACGTCATACATCTCATTCAATGATGTTATGTTAATGAACGAATCCCCAATCCTTCCACAATAGATGGACACCACTCCAAGCTTCCTCATACCCTTGTTATTTCATTTCCTTATGATATCTCTTTTTTTCTGACATTGTTTTGTTTCATCGCTTCTCAGGTAATTACAATAGTTATATTTTATCAAAGATATTCAATAACCAATTTCTTTTATATCTTTAGTTTCAATTCAAGGAGATAAATATTCATACCTTTTAACGATCAAATCACAAAGCAAGGTAAGCAATATCAACGTATCAATGACTCGATCACCTTTTAACGATTATTTTTAATTTCTTGTTTTGTAGATGGATAGGCGGAGAATGTATGATAGGCAACAAAGCTCAACGGGAACGCCAACATCACCGTCTTCACCGGTGATGATGTCGCCATTGAATCGACATGCTCGTGCAGGTTCCACAGGTTCTGCCATGAACAACATCGGGAGAACACAAAACAATGCCACAAAAGCCGCTGCTCAACGACTTGCACAAGTTATGTCGCATCAAACAATTGATGAAGAAGAAGACGATGACGATGTTCCTCTTGACTATTCTGCAATTAGTGGCACTAGAAGCATCGGACTTGGTGGTGGAAGAGCAGCGCGGCCTCGCTCCCCTGTGGTAGCTATTATTTCTTTCTTACTTGTATTTATATTGATATGTTGTTGAATGTTCATTCATCCAATTCGATGATGTTGTTGCATTCTATTAGACAGTTAAGAGTACTCAAGAACAACCTCCACCAATGAGACCTCGTTCACCTATGGTAAGCTTCATGCGAGTTGAATTTACTACTAATCACATTATTTTGAAAATTAGTATGAAATTTTGAAACATCTAATTTTTGTGTTGTTTCTATTAGTCAATTCGCTCTACTCAGGAACAACCTCTATCTGCAAGATCACGGTCACCAATGGTATAATTGGCTTCAGTAAATAGAACCGCTTAAATTTTAGATCATAGTTTTTTGTTTGGAAATTTGAAACTTGTGGTTTGTTGTTTTATTAGAAATTTCGCTCTGCTCAAGAACAACCTCAATCTGCAAGACCTCGTTCCCCCGCACCAGTGGTAATTGGCTTCTTCAATCTCAATTTAAATAAAGTTTCAATAGATTCTTTATATTTTTTCATATAAAGTTCATCGTTTTAAAGTTTTACTTACTCGTTCAAAATAAATAAATTACTTATTGAATTCATCAATTAACGGCACATTTTTTTAGTTTTTTAACAAAAAATTTAGAGATTAAAAGTATAAAAATTAAAGGGTCCTGCTAACCGATGGGCACCGGTTAAACAAGAGAATTATTACCATAAAAGGAAACTGCTCTTGACTTTATTATAAATTAATTACACAATTTCCTTTTTCATATCTTTAACCAGTGCCCCGGAGGCACCAGTTAGCATTTCCCAAAATTAAATACACTGATAGAGAGACGAACGCGTGAAATTTTCGCTATTTTTATTGTGCTACATTTGTAAATTATGAAAGGTATTTTTTATGAAATTTTGATTTTGATTCAAAGTATAAGTATAGATAATTGTGACTTTCAAATTATAAAAAACCCAAAAAATCATAACTATATTTTTTCAATAACAACAATAATATAGTACATATCATATAAATTAGACTTAATTGCAGTTTTAGTCCCCATATTTTCACCAATCTACATAATTGATCCTTCTATTTTAAAAATTGACGGTTTTTGTCCATTCATCAACTAGTTGATAAAAAATATGGTGAAATGACGTGTTTTAAATGCTGCTTTTAATGAAATTTTCTTACAATTTAATTTATATTAAATTATTTTTTAATCACGAGATCATATATCACGTTATTTAAAACATATCAAATTACAAATTTTTAGTTCTAAAATACGATCGAGGGACCAAAACTGTTGGATTTTAAAATAGTGGGATAAATTATGCAAAATGGTAAAAATAGAAAACCAAAACTGCAATATGAGACTATGAGTCGTTATCTTTTTTAATTACATCAACATTATAACATTATTATAGAAAAATTTATTTATGAATGTAATTAAAATAATAAAAAGACTATTCCAAAATTCCTCATTCCTTTGTATATATGTAATAGATTCAAAGCTAGCTCGAAGACACATAAGTGAGATTGGTAATGCACCATGCATAAATTTGACTTATTGAGAAATAGTGTGACTATCTTAACTGTGCATTAAATAATTAGCCTAGATATGAATGTTACATATATGTTCCTTAATTGGAACAAAAATATAGAATTTTGATCTTGTTTTTATTAGTCAGTTCGCTCAATTCAAGAACAACCTCAATCTTTAAGAACTATATCTAGTGTTCGATCGTCTTTCTCTGCAAATACTGCTGAGCAAACTCCACCACGAATCTCCACGCATGCCAATCAGGGGGAGCAACAACCACCCTCTGCTCGTTCAACAACGACAAATCGAACCTTTGATTTGTCTCCCTCTGCACGCAGTTTAGCTATGTCTCGATCGGCTCAATCCAATAATGTGAACAATGATCAACCTCCATCTGCTAGAGCAAACTCAGGGCGTCCTAGTGGACTTTCTAAAGTAGTTCCCTTGGTTCCGGCTAGTGTACCTATCACACTTAGGCCAGCCACTTCTGGTAACATTCCTCAAACAGAGTCCATTTCAGATGGCAGAAAAGACAGAAGGTAATATCAAAAAAATTCTTGGTCTTCTTTCTTTGCATTTTGGGTTTATATTATTCTTCTTGGTTATTTTCTATATCTTTCTTATTTATTTATTTTGAAAATGTCAATTAGTATATTAGATGAACGAATAGTTCATGCAAACTTCTTTCATATCAAACATTTTTGTTTTTAATAATATGTATGCATGCCATAAAACTACGAGCTATAACATTGAGGTTCAAAGTTTACCTCTAAACACGTGTAATGTTATGCATTTTTTGTGAACATGTAGATTGTCACTTGATCTTGGGAGTATGAAAGTAAGAGAAAATTTGAATCCGCAACAACGTTCTACCACTGAACTTGAGGATGAGGTATGGTCGATGTCATTGATAAAACAAGGGTTTTTTCTATCATGCAATATTTGCACACGTTAAGAAGTTTAAGGTCAAATGCATCTAAAGGTCCTTTAAGTTTTTCGTTTTTTTCAAAGTGGTCCTTTAAGTTTCAAAAGTCCCAAACAAGTCCTTTTAGTTTTTGAATCGTTTCAAATAAGTCCTTTTAAAGGATGATGGTGATGATTCAGATGATAGCAACAAAGAGCATTATCCACCATTTATCATGCCTAAAAAGATAACTAATTTTAAGTGGGTGTTAGGAGTCATATTTGGTACCAAATATGAGTTCAAGAAAGCAATTACCAACTATATGCTCTCTACAATAGGACTTGTTTGAAACGATTCAAAAACTAAAATGACTTGTTTGGGACTTTTGAAACTTAAAGGATCACTTTGGAAAAAATGAAAAACTTAAAGGACATTTAGATGCATTTGACCGAAGTTTAAATTAGTAACTTTGACTTGGAACTTGTGTTTTTTATATTAAATATGTAACATTTAATCAATAATTGTTGGTTTTCAATGAAAAATTACTACTTTTAGTTACCATAACATGTGCAATATTGCACATGTTAGACAAACCCATAAAACAATATTAATGATTATTATACTTATGTATTCATAATTGGGTTATCTCAATGTTACCAACAAAAGCAAACAGTCTTGTATTTGCACTTATTTTTTTCTTCCACCCCCTTCCATGTTAGTGCATGCACTTGCATTTTTTTAATCTTCAATTCCCTTGTTCGTACATAATTGTTATCTCCTTATAGGAATCTACTAATCAGATGTAAATTCTAATGCAGCTTGATATGCTACAAGAAGAAAACGATAATTTACATGAAAAGGTGACAAGATGCAACATATTGAGTAGTTTATTCTCTATATAGACATTGTAGTTTTTTTTTTTTTTTTTTTTTTTTTTTTATACTTTATCCTAGGTGCTTATAATTGTAACATTGAAATTTAGAAGAAATAATCTCACATGAATTTTGGTTAAATTAGATATGTAACCGGCTTAACTCCCCCCTTGAAACATTGGTTATTATAACATCAATTTTTTCTTCATACTTAGAGGTGGTTATGTTTTGCATACACCTTTTTTGGGTATGTCATTCTTACATGTGCATCCTCAGCTTCGACATGCAGATGAGAGATGCGAGGAAGCTGAAATGAGAGTTAGGCAACTAGAGCAACAGGTAATACATTTTTTGAAACATTTAATATGTGCATGTTGCTTTGACAACCTTTCTTTCATTATTTGTCTTGTGCACAAGTAAACCATATTATAAACAGATCAATGACTAAGAACTTAAGTATACAATAGTATCATCATACACAGAGAGGATTAATTCACCAACATGAATATGATATTCATTTAGCCAAATACATCTGATCAAAAGGCGGTCAAAAAAATCATTAAAAAAATAATATTCTCTTTGTATAAATTTGACATGTATTATGAAAAACAATACATCTATAAAAAAAGGTTTAAATAGATTTTTTGTCCTTGTAAATATAGGTCTTTTAAATTTTCGTCCCTGAAGTTATCAATCCTTCCATTTTCCCATTGCAAATATTAATTATTTGAAAAATGGTCCTAATTACATTTGATTAGAACTTCAGGGACGAAAATTCAAATGACCTATATTTGCAGGGATGAAAGGCCTATTTAAGCCAACCACTTCGTCCAATCATCACCTGCCACATGGGCACCACGTCGTTAATGGCAACCCACCTAAGCAAAAATAACCTAATTAGGACCAAAAGTCAAATGATTAAATTTTGCAGTGGTAGATTGAAAGTATTAGTAACTTCAGAGACGAAAATTCAAATGGTCAATATTTGCAGGGACGAAAGACCTATTTAAGCAAAAAAACTTGAAATCATATAAGCATATAAAGTATACAAACTCATTGTAGAAGCATTTATCTTAATTTATCATTTATACAACTACGTGCATAGGAAGTTTGTCAACAAATAAGTTTGATTTTAACTAAATATTAGTTGTATATATTTGAATACATCAAAATAATTTACAATGACATCTAAGGTTGTATTACTACACCATAAATTATATCGTCAAACATATTAAGTAACATAATAATATATCTTAAATTAAATATATTGGTATAGAAATAGTGCTTCAATATTTTGAGTCTGACAAAATATTTATATTTAGTATCAAATGTCCTAATTTTTCTCCACATTTTCCTTACAGATTGCTAATCTTGGCGAAGGGGTAACTTTGGATGCTCGCTTATCAAACAGGTAAGTTTAATACTGAGACAAATGGGTATGACACAAAATCGACCATGAATAAAATCAAACCACAAGTGATCATGTAAGCCCGATTTTCCTAAATATTTTCTATTTTTTGACACGTGTTGATTTTTCTTTTTCTTTTCAGGAAAGAGCTGCAACAAAGAGAGGTTTGTCGACTTTTTCTTTTACTAACAATTACCTTTTCTCTATGCATTCATCATTATATCACTATACTTATAGAGGACCGTATTAGGTTTATATTCCTAGTAGTTGTGTGCCTATTACTTGTGTATCATTTTATCAAAGATATCATTATAGTCATTACCATGTTGGTTTGATCTCTACTTTTACATAATTTGGTACTTTTTTAAATAAGATTAAATTAGTTTTGGGTTCCTACAAATATAGTGAATTTTGTTTTTAATCTTTGTATCCATTTTGTAGTCCATACAATACAAAAATACATTTTTAAGTCCTTAAACGAGTGACTAAAAGTATATTATTTGTATTATGTAGTGTCCATATACTTCTCTGACTCCAATGTCATCCTCCGGATAAATTTATATAATCCTTTAACAAATTGTTTTATCTCAAATAAAATTATTTTCTTATAAAAACTTAAAAATCCACATCAAATTGAAAATTACCTTGCAAGCCTAAGTACTTATAATCAAAATGGTCAAGAAATGATATTCACACATTCATATAAGAGACGCTTTTGCTACAAGCTACATTTGCTAATTTATCTTTAATATACATGTTTCATCTCTTCGCAAAATTCCTTTATAAAGTAGTGCAATGAGACTCCCGACAATGATTAAGTGGACATTAATTAATTATTTTAATTTTTTTAAAATTGTCACCTCCTTCTTTAAAAGATAAGCAAAAGCTTTTCAAAATTCTGAACTATAATTCCAACAATTAAGAGGCTGATTAATACCATTCTATTTTTTACAGGCTGCTATGGGAATTCATTCAAAGAATCATGGAGGTTTTCAAGGTGGTACATCACTTCAGACGAATGCTGAGGTATCCAAAATTTTACCTTGTACATCATATGGTTTTGTTTTATATTCTGATGTCTATAAGCAAT